>NW_008347322.1:198464-251104 GCF_000622305.1 Nannospalax galili
TTATAATTTTTATTTTATGTGTATGAGTGTTATGCCTGCATGTAGGTAAGTGCACCTGTGTTGTGCAATGCCTGAGGAGGACAGAAGACGCTGTTGCATCCCCTGGAACTGGAGTTACAGACAATTGTTAGCTGCCATGTGGGTGCTGGGATTCAAACCTGGGTCTTCTGCAAGAACAGTCAGTGTTCTTAACCGCTGAGCCATCTCTCCAGCCCCTTACTTTTATTTTTTAAATTTTATTTATTATTTTTATTGTATGTGCACGAGTGTATTGCCTGCATGTATGTAAGTGCACCTGTGTCATGCAATGCCGAGGAGGCAGGAGGCAGAGGCAGGCTGATCTCAGTGAGTTCAAGGCCAGCCTGATCTACATAGTGAGTTCTAGGACAGCTGGGGCTACAGGGAGACCCTGTCTCAAAAAGACCAAAAAAAAAAAAAGTGACATCAGCAAAGAGGAAGGTAACAACCAAGTGTGGGCTGTAACTGTTTAGCTCAGGGGAAGACACTCTTCAGGTGGGGACAGATCAAGGCTTGCGAACAGAGAAGGAAAGGCCTCTGCTCTGTGAGTCATTGCTCTCCCTGCTCCTGTCGAACCTCTCTGCCAAACCCCACCTGAGTCCCACCAACTTTGGTCTATGCCCTCCCCTTCACCCCTTCACCGCAGAGGCCCTTATGAATGGGTAAGACTTAATCACTGTGAGTGCCCTTCCCCATGAGGGGCAGGAGGTGCGAAGTTATTCTAGCTCCCAGAATAAAGTATTAGCTGGGGGTGGGAGGGGTAAAGCTTAGAGGGGATCTACCTGTCCCCAGAGCCGGAGGGCTTCTCCCATAGCCCCAGGGCTTCTTGGGAATGCACTCTATAAGACACTGAACTTCCCTGGGTACCTCCTGCCCAATCAGGCAGGGGCAGAGCTGTGATGACTACCTTCCCTCTCCTGAGGCACATGGACCTGTCCTAGCTGGGGCTGGGCTGGGCCTGGGTGTGCCTGGGTGTGGCAGAAAGTCAACTTTGCTATCAGCCCAGAAGATCGTTGGGAGGGGACCCAGGCTACAGACTGAGCTCTCAGGGCCTCCTCTGTCCAATGGGATGGCACATGTTCTGGGGGGCTTCCAAGGGGACCCTGATGGTAAACTGCATAGCACGATGTCCTACATAAATGGTCATTGTTCAGCTGTGTGGAAGGCAGGGTTCTGGGAGGCACAGGCTGTGGCTTTGAGCTGGAGGACATTTGTCACAGGAGACAGCTGGCCTCGTCACTCTAGACTGGGGTGGGGCAGGGCGGGCCTCTGAGGCCGGCCACAGAGGCAGCTGTGGACCAGCCCAGACCTATGCTGGGAGGGGTGGCCTGACTGCGGCCTGTGGTTTGTTGGGCTGTGTCTAACATGGACCTTGGGGATCTGACCCCGGCTTCTCTCCCTGGCCTTGGAGTCCTGTCTTGACTCTGGACCTTGGTTCTCGTCTGTCAATGGCCTCTCTGGCCTTGGCCAGGACCCAGTGGCAGATTGAATGGGCTTCGGGGGTGGGGGGTGCTCAAAATGATGCTCACTGGTGGTTCAGCCTCTCTGGGACTCAGTTTTCTCCTCTGTCATTTGGGAATCATCTTGCTAGGCTCCTGGGAGGCACTGAACTCAGTCTCTACCCTGGATACTGTCTTGTGACTCATGGTCATTGGCCTGATGTCCCCCTGTGCTCTTAAATGGACTCAGAGCCCTAGGGCTTCCAGTTCCTTGGAGGACACGGCCTATCCTAGGTCACTTTCTCTGGGGACCACCATAACCAGGGAGTGGGTATGTACTCTCCCCACCCCCCCTCGCTCTCACTACATGTACTGGTAGCTTGTCATCCTGACCAACTCAGGACGCTGGGTGGTTATGTGACTTGTGTGAGGACACATGTGTATGTGCTCAAGGCTTCATGTGCTCAGGACTAGCAGGGTACAGTTACACACTTGATACTCTTGCCCACGGAGGCCCTGCTGCTGGGAGAGGCCAGCCTGGGGACAGAGTGAATGACATTTTTTACATTACAGGTTTGGCTCTGCCCGGAGGAGGAGGCTGGTTCACAGCTCACCTACACAGACCACGCATCTGCCAATGTGTGAGTCACATACCGTACAAACAGATCAGGGGTTTGTATGTCAGGAGAGGAGCAAAGGTCACGAGAGTAAGGGAGATGGGGAACCTCTGATGGGAGGCCAGAGTCAAGGGCTGGAGTCGGGGGACTCAGAGGGACCCAGAGGCAGAGTATAGGAGGGCATTAGGATGGAGAGAAGATAGATGGGTAGGCCGGGAGAGATGGTTGGTTAGACAGATGATATATAGATGACAGATGGTGGATGAATAGATTGATAAATAGATGAAAAGATGGTAGAGAAGGCAAAGATAGATTGATAGAGGATGGATGAGACAGATGATAGACAGAAGGACAGACAGAGCCAGAGAGACATGGAGGGTCAGGAGAAGAAACTAGAGGATAGACCAGGATCTGGAAGAGGACAGGAAGTCCACGGGCATGTAATTTCATAAATCAAAAGAGTCAGGCAGAGAGAGAGAGAGACAGAGACAGAGACAGAGACAGAGAGACAGAGACAGAGACAGTGAGGGAACTGGGGGTGGGAGAGGCCCCCACACAGGGCTTCAGCAAGCTGGCCAGGTACCAGGTGTTCTGAAAGGCAGAGGCCCCGAATGGCTACTTGAGAACAGAGGGGAGTGGGAACTGAGAGCCAGCTAGCCAGATGCGTATCAGGAGAAAGAAGGACCCAGAGACAGGTTGGCCCCTCTCAATGGGGCAGTTCTGAAATTTGGGGTCAGATCGACCCAGGCACTACCCCTTCCCTGATCCCAGCAGGTGACTTTGTGGCTTGCTCATCTTCTCCCAGCTCAACAACTCCAGGGACAAAGCTGGTAGAGACAAAGCTGGAGGGTTCTGGGAGGTCAGCAGGAGAGGCAGCCTGCAAGGCTGGTTCTTAACCGACTGACGCAGGGCCACCATGGGCCTGGCCTCACTCACATGTGTCAGTCATACCCCCCAGATTCCTGGCCCGGATCGGAAACTGAGATCCAGAGAGGAAGACAGACTATGGGATCCCCCTCTCTCTCTGGTCTCTAGAGCCTGACCTGGACCCATTCTTTCTCTTCCAAATCCCATTCCCCCATCACCTGGCACAGGTCGGAGGCAGAGACAACTTCCCCGGGGGGTCACCCTCCCCATGGGGTCTTCCTTCCAGGCCCCACACTTACCGCCACGAAGAACATGGTGAACAGATAGACCATGGCTTCCATGTGGAAGCGTCTCTTGGCAGCGATGCTCACCGTGGGAAGGAAGGCCAGGCTGCTGAGGGTGGGCAGGAGCAGTTTGGCCACAACGGTCCCCATGGACCAGGAGGAAGGCACCGGCTAGGGAGAAGGGCGCACAGGCCTCTCTGGTCCCCAGGGCCAGACACACCACTGAGGGAAAAAGAAGGTGAACTCCTTCGGCGGCCCTGACGGCAGCTGTGGCAGCGCCCACGAGGAGGGCTTAAGTGCCCTGAGCCGGCAAGCCCAGTGACACATGGAGAGGGCCCAACAGCTGATGTACCACGTGGTCAGCATTTGCCTCTGCTTCTCCCCTGCTCCCCCTCCCAGATGCCAGGGGAGCAGGCTCAAAGAGGCTGTGTTTCTTCTCTCTGAGGCAATGTTCTTCGGGAAAAGCCCCTCAACATCTGGTCATTTTCCATGCTGGTCCTTGTCACAGGATGAACACAGCAGGGTGCTTCTCCTTGGGTCACATATCCAAGGGCCGTAGGCAGTGAAAGAACTTAGTTGAGCCAATCTTGTTCTCTCAGAGGACCCTGCAGACAGGCGTCACCCTTTACTAACACACAGACTGTTCTCCCTTGTCTTCTGGGCCACGGGCTTGTCTGCCTGCACGGTTTCTTACCTCCTTAGCAGACAGGACCCTCTCCATTCTGAGGCTGATGCTTGGCCTTTAAGTTTTCCTTCCCTCCTCTTTTGACAACAGCTCCTTGGCTGGCCTTTAGGAAATTACCTTGTCTTGTTGCAAGATGTCTTAAGGGAACTGTCTGGCAGGGGCCCCTCAGCCCCCCGCCAAGGAACAATGATTGTGTGGTCTGAGCTTCCCAAGCAGACTCTCTGGATTGATTTGTGATTTGCAAAACAGCTTCTATTGCCATTGTATTTTGTCACTGTGCATAGGGTTTAAACCTACAGCCTGATGCATTCAGGCAGGTGCACAATCACACGTGTAACCCCCACAGGACTCACTCCCAGTACCCTAAGAATCTCCTTTATGCCTTTTCTAGTAGGTCCCCTCCTCCATCCCCAGCGGAGGCAGCCACCGTTATAATTTCTGCCCAGGCCTGACCTCATTAGACCTGGACAATGGATCACACAGCGTGCAGGCTTCTGGGTCTGGCTTCTTTTCCTTTGCCTGTGGGATGCCCCTGAGGACCGTCAGTGCTGTCACACAGACCAGTCACTTTGGTGGCTGGTTGGATGGTATTTCCTGTATGGCTATATCACCTACATCTCTTCCCCCTGGATCTTGGGGTGTAGCAGGTTCAAGGACCAATGCACCTCAGGAGCTTTGTCTAGGCGAGGCTATGGCTTCCCTGCTCTTTCAGGCCCGGCTGCCCTACCTCCCTTCCGACTGCCAGCTCCCACATCCTTTTCTGGACGCGTCTTGTTTGAAGTTGGCTGGGACCCATTTCTGTTGCTCCCAATGAAATGTCCAATGTGAGGCATCTGCCTAAGAGCTTTCCAAAGTGCCCCAGCCCCTGGGGAAGCTTAACCATTCAGGAGATGCCCAAACTGCCTCGATGTACATCTCAGTCCTGCTCATGCCAGAGTCCCCCACCAGACACAGCTTTTCTACCAGACTCCCCTGCACGACAGTCCTTGCCGCTGCCTTGTCCACTCCCAGCTCGGACAACGTGTTTGACGGGAAGGCTTCTGTGACTGATGGACAGTAAGCCATGGGGCTCCTGCTCCCCCCCCCCCCCCCACTACTGGATCCTTCTGTCCTGGCACCCACCACTCTGATAAAGAAGCTGGTGTTGAGTTGCTTGAGTCTGGAGCAGGGGGATCTGTCTGTCTGTCTGGCTCCCTGCCATAACCCCTCCAGGCCCAACCTAGTAACTTTGTGACTCTTCAAAATATACCAAAGCAATAAATGAATGAATTGAAAGTCCAGGGAGGCAGGGCTGATTTCAGTCTGGCTTCCGAGGGGCAGGTTCCCTTTCCAAATGGGAAAACCAGTCCTCGCTTATGTTAGAGCCGTGCTGATGGGGGCTGGGGAGGTGCACGACAGCCCCTGCTTCTCAGGTTGGGTCTCCCATGGCTCCTGCTTCTCCCTTTACTGGTCCAGAGTTCCAACTCAGCGCCAACCCCCAGCAGGAGTGGGAAAGGGGTTGGGGGGGGATAGAGTAGATGTCAGGTGCTAGGGAGATGGCAAGGACAGTGTGCCCCAGAGCCATAAACCCCAGAAGCAGGAAAACATTCCACAGTTGGTTGTGTGTGTGTGTGTGTGTGTGTGTGTGTGTGTGTGTGTGTGTGTGTAGCTAGCTGTGCACTCCAAGTCGGGCTGTGAGCTTTGGGAAGGGAGCACGAGAAGGAAGTAGAGCCGCACATATGTTACAGCCATTGAAGAGGAAGGGCCCGAGGAGGGGACGTCCCAATGTGGGGAGACAGGTGGCTGGGTCTGGGGCAGCTGGGGAGCCCCCACACAAATGTTGGATTGTGAGCTGCCCTCCAAGGAGGCGGCTGTGTGTGGCTCCCATCCCAGCCTGTCCTCCTGGCCACAGACCAGCTGACTCTGGAGAAGGCATCCAGCTCTGAACAGGACTGAAATGACCCTCGGGTCTCCCAGAGCAGTGATTTGCCTGGGGGCTGGGATTGGGGGAGGTGTGGCTGTCTCTGGAGACATGGAGAAGGGGCCCAGGGTCCACCTGGGTAGGTTCAGGGCCAGCAAACCCCTCGAAGCCCCCTCCTGCCAGCCCTCCACCTGCTCTGGGCTTCAACCTATCAGATCCCCACAGTGCACCCCCAAACCATCAGTCTCTGAGCCTTCTGTAGGACACCAGCCTGGCTCATACCTCAGCCTTCCCTGGTGCTGGGACACACCATCCCCCATGGCACTGTGTGTGTGTGGATCTTGAAAACCACATATACACTCAGGGTCTGTCCAGTGCTGACCACATGTCAAGGGCTCATCACACTGTGCCCCACGGGCCTCTCAGCAGCAGGCAAATGTAAACTCTGCCCTCTCCATTTCACAGGGGAAGAGACTGAGGCCCAAGGAAGAGCAGAAACTCACTCAAGGCCACCCAGTCATATCAGACTGCCTCATCCTGGCACTTCTGCTCCCTTGTCCTATGAACCTGGGAGGCCAGAACTCCATGTCATGGCCCCGGTTCATGAGCAGACCCTGTGGGCTTCTGGCATGACTTGGTTTCAGTGCCCAAGGGTCTCAGGTGGCATTCCTCCTCTGCCCAGCAGGTGGGGTTGGTCCCAACTGGATTGTGCAAAGGTCAGTCTCCAGGCCACAAAGTGTGGTATGAGGGCTGACCTGCTGGTTCCCCCTTCCCTAGCCCCTCGACTGAGCGAACGGCGGTTTTATGGAGGTGCTGACTTGTATGGAATGCTCCACGCTCCGCCTTCAGGACAGCTGTCTGTCTGCCCAGCCTAGGAGCGGTGTGCCAGCTGCTGCACTGGCCTCTAAATTCTGAACACCCGGCTCACAGCAGTGGGTCACTCCAGAGCACAGGCCTTTCTGCTCTGGTTCTTGCAGGGAGTCTGTTAAGTTACCTGAGGAAAAAGAATAGGCTTCAGTGTTCTTCAACTCCATCTTTGGGGCCTGTGTGTAGCACTGGGGATGTGACCATCAATTGCTCACGAGTAACTCAGGATGGCCCAGCTTCCGAATACTCACCAGGAGGGCCAGATCAAGGCCCATGACTTCTAGCGCTGGATCCTTAGCCCTTCTATGGCCCTGTGAACCTCTGTTTCCTCTGGCGCTCACGACGGACTTGTCTCTGGGGTTGCCCTGATCTCTGGCAGTGCACAGAGCTGAGGGGCTCAGAGCAGGCTGGCCCACTAGTGAGAGCTGGGTCATCTGTTCTGCACATTGGTAGTTTTTCTCCCAAGAGGACACTGGCTACCCTCTGGACCCCGGGTGTGCTGAGGCAGGGCTAGAGTGTGAACTTAGGGTTCCCTGTGCTTACTTGCTCCCTGAAGGTAACACTGCTGGATGCTGTCTGGCAAAGACGTGTGACCAAGGGAAGACAGGCACACATGGGTCAATGGCAGCCATAGTCCAGTTTCTTCTGTCTTCAGAGCTCCTGGACACAGACAGGCGGTAGAGGAGCTGGTGGGCACATCCTCGGGCCGGGGACTGTCCTCCTGGCTTTGCAGAGCACTGGCGCTGCAGCGCTCATTTTTCTCCATCTCCCCGATCAGCAATAGCCTTGGAGCTCAGCCCCTCAGCTTTCCATCTGTGGAGTGACA
Organism: Nannospalax galili; assembly: GCF_000622305.1. Lineage (NCBI taxonomy): Eukaryota > Metazoa > Chordata > Mammalia > Rodentia > Spalacidae > Nannospalax > Nannospalax galili. Next base: position 205,968 of record NW_008347322.1, read on the forward strand.
TCAGCGGGTCGTTCTAGCCACACTAGGGGCACAAAGGAGACACTTCCTTGTGGCTTCTCAGACTCTAGTGGCCTGTGCAGTCTCGGTTAGCCACAGGCCTGGGTTTCCCAACTTAAACTTCATGCAGAAGCCTCTCAGAAAGGCCAATACTCCTGGCTGAGATCGAAGGTGGGGGACTCAGAAGTCTGCCTGGTGGTCTAGACCAGGACATGTTGCTTCTTACCTGCTGGTCACCCAGTAGCCCTCTCCCTGGGCAGGTGGCAGTAGGTGGAGGGGTAGTAATCCAAGAATGTCTGTCCTTCAGCAGTTGGCTGAACCCAGGCAGGTTGGGGGGGCAGGGTTCGGGTCTCAGACACAGATAAGAGAGACCATTAAAAAAAGTATAAAGTACTGGGCTCCTGGGGGCTTCCTAGAAGAAGTAACCTCAGAGCATGTTGGAGGTGCTAAGCATGTGGGGATGGTGCTGTGAAGGGACTCTAGGGGTCAGACAGGAGGCCTGGAGTTGCTGGCTCCTTCAGTGGCTGTAGGCCACCTCTGGCCCCTGGTGCTTGGTGGATGGGCTACATGGACTCTGCAAAATGTCACTGTTAAGAGGCAGAACACAGCTTTCTCCTTATCAACATGTCTCTCTGGACCCTTCATGTTTTTGTTTGATTTTTGATTTACTCCTGTTTAACATACTGTACTTCTTTGGCCCAGGGACACTTAACAGTTAAGTGCCCACAGGTGGTGGGGAACCCACTGAGGACAGGGCCAGCAGCTATCCTTGAGTAGGGGAGGAGCCTGAGAGGAACAGCCTTTGAATCTCTTTGAAGTTTTCATATCAGGCAGCTGGTCATGGCTGTCTCTGTCTCCAATTTGAGGGTTCTGAGAGTTAAGGGTGGGGAGGTGGAGGCCCAGCTGATGCGGGAGCTGGGGCATAGAGGATCACACACCTGTGGGGGGTGCTGGTCCCACAGGACTGTCTCCCAGGTGGTCAGTCTGTGGCCTGTGCATTGCCAGGCTGAGAGAAGGTGCTGGTTTCCCTCCCAAGGGAAACCATTAGTCACCCTGGTGCCGGGGCACGTGGGAGCCAGAAGTACCAGGAGGGCTCGGGTCTGTGCCAGGGCGTGCAGGGCCTGGCAGTGAGCCAGAGGGGAGGAGAACAGTGGCCAGGGCCTCCAGAACGAGCAAGATCTGATCTGTGTCTGTGAGTGGAATGGTCTGTACACGTGCGTGTGTGTGTGCACACGTGTGTGCCTGTGCGCATGTGATCCAGCAGCACAGGTTACAGAATGTCTGCACTTCAGCTCACTGGCCCCAGGGGGCAGCATGGGCCTGGGTTAGGGTCAGGGCTGGGGGAAGGGTCAGGGTGCAAGGAGCAAACACTGAAGATCCTAACTTTAGTTGCTACATAACATGGAGTGAGACCTGACCCCATTTCCACCCTACCCCCACCCCCATCAGGAGGAAGAGCCTTTGAAAATCTTGAAAGAGAGAGAGAGGATGTGCTACAGAGGAGTTTGCCCCTCCCCCCATCATCACATCTTTGATGTGTGGTCAGACACAGGGAAGTACTTGTCTAGTACTCTTAGCCAGCCAAAGAGCTGAAGAAACTCACCATCCCCCAGGGAGGGAGGGAGGAAGAGGGGAAGGAAGGGAGATGTTTCCAGTCACTGCTGAGGGTCCTGGGCCTCTCCGTCATGCACAGGGGCACGGGGAATGACTCGACCATTTTATGCGACGCTCCACTCCAGTTGCCCCTTTCAAAGTGCCCGTTTTCCAGGACGGAGTGCTCCAGGGCAGGTGCTCCACCTCCACCATCCAAGGTCTTGCTGGGCTTTGCAGGCAAGGCTGGAGGGGTGGCCTGCTTCTTGCACCTTCCATTCCAGCTCAGCAGGACCAGAGCCTTGGAGCCCAAGCCTGTTCCACAGCGGCTGCGCAGCTGGTGCAGGGCCCAGGCAAGCCGGTGCTGAACATCTGCGGAATTCCTGTGCCTACCCCCACTCCACCCTGGTCCTTCTAGGCATCTGGTCAGCAGGCTGTGGGCACCTCTTCCTCTCCCTGGAGCCCTAGGCTGGGCAATATCGGGGGTCCCCCTCAGTCCTTCAGCTGCTCGGGTCTTGTTTTTTGAGGATGGACGGTAGCCTGGATACAAGGCACCGCCAGACCTCAGGGTCTTCCCTATGAAAAGGAGCTGGCAACCTGGACACCACGTGGTTCCCAGCCCCCTCTGGAGGCAGAAACAGATGGGCGGGGCGGGGGGCTCGGCTCTGCCACCACCAGCCTCCACGTGACCTCCAGCTAGCCACTACTCCATCAGGGTCAGTGGCTCTGGACCCAGGCAGGCCAGCCTCCCGCCCGCTCACCGCTCCTGGACGGTGGCGGCAGCAGCCAGCAGGCAGCTGGGCCGGCCTGGCCAGGCTCCAGAGGCGCAGAGCGGGTTAAAGTGTGCGCCAGGCCGTCCGCCGGCAGGCCGGGCGGGGGAGCAGCCGGTGGGAAGTGTGAGTTCCTCCCCGTCTGCCTGACAGCTATAAAGGCAGCCACGGCCACAGAGCCGCCACTGGGCTGCGCGCCCCTCCCGGGAAGCCCCCCCCTCCCTTGGATGCTCTTTGAAGTGGGAGAGGGAGGCTGCTGGGGAGGCAGGACGAGAGACAGAGGCAGAGCCCGCACATCTCTGCACGGGACTTCCTGCACGGTACACCTGGCAGCCAGCTCTCACCCCTTTCTCTGGGAGCTCAACCTGCTGACCCCAGGGCCAGGTAGGCCACCGTCTCTGTCCCTGCTCACATTGCAGCCTCTGGGGCTGCGAGATGCAGCTCACCCCAGGTCAGCCAGCTGTCCAGAATGGGACTGGGGGTGTTCTGCCCCCGAGGGGGAGAGGTTCATTTACAGAGGAGTGGGGAGGGGTAACCTGCACTGTACAGTGGCAGGGTGGCCCTGAGGCTCCAGCCTCGGCACTTGGAGCTGCAGCCTGTGCTGCAAACACCCTGCTGTTGGCCTGTTGAGGGTTTTGGACTCCAGGGAGAGATGGATCCTGTTTGAGTTGGACCTGGCTGGAAGCCAGCAGTGTCTGGGAGCCTTAATGAAAACCAAGTGTGAGGTTGACTGGGCACCTGTCTTTGGCAGGCAGCAGGGATGGGGCACCTTTGAGCCAATAGGACTGTGTGTCACGGGGTCTCTGCTGGAGTAAAAATGGGGATGTAGATGGGACCTCCAGGAGAGGAGTGGCCAGCTGGCATAGTGGTGGGCAGCTAGTAGGATGGGAGGTCTCAAGGATGGAGCGCCACACTTGTGAGTGTATGGTATCACTGCAGTCTGTCTGGGTGTGTCTGGGTGTAAGGGTGTTGCTGGCCTAGCTCCCACACACCTGCAGGTGCTTGAGAGAGGGAGGGAGAGAGGGAGGGAGGGAAGAAGGGAGGGAGGGAGGGAGGGAGAGGAGGCGAGGGGGGTGGGCAGCTCTGCTTTTGGCTTCCAGGCTACGGGGTTCAGGCAATCTCCAGACTTGCTTCCTTTGGAATTGTTGGGTAAAGGGCCAAACCCCTGAGTTTGTTCTGGGCTGTGTGGGGCCAGTGGGCTGCTTTACTGTATGGCTTTGGGAAAGTCCACATTCCCCTCTGGGCTTGGTGGTTTCTGAACCCCCTTTTATCGCTGGCTAATGACCTTCATGTGAGACTAACAACCCTGGACAGAAGCTATTAGCTTAAGCTTCCCTTAGGGCAGGGTCTGTGCTGAGGATCAGGGAAGCAGGGCTGAGAACCCTTGGGGTGTTGGAAGAGCCCCTGGATTTCATTTGATTGGTGGGTATTTTGGCTTGTTGGGAGGGGGTGAGGAACAGAGCCCTGGGCTGCTTACACAAAGGCCCAAGCTCTGCCTCCTCCTACCCCTCCCCCAGTTCCATGTTCTCTCAGGAGGTGCCTGGGCTGTGCCTCACCTGAGTGCCCGATTGCTAGATGGCAGGCTTTGCAGGTGACCCTCTAAGAAAGCAAGGCTGTCATTCCTTGAGGACCACAGGGTCAGGAAGTGAGCTAAAGCGGGGTGCTGAGGGATGGGCACCCTTCCATTGCTCATGGGCTCTGGGGGAAGGTCACTTTCTCAGGTGGCCTGCAAGTAAGTATTAAGCAGATAAAACTCCCAAGGCAAAAGCAAAGGTCAAGGCAAAGGGCTGAGCTTGGTGCATATGCCTCTTCACAATGACCTCTCCAGGCTGGGTCTATAACCTCCTCAGTTGTCCCTGATCTCCACAACCATTCTCCAGGAGGCTTGGATAGTCAAAGGCAAAGCTTAGCAGAAGCCCTCAGATGAAGGGCAGCCCAGACTTGGCTATTGTACCACCCCTCTGTGCCTAAGTCGGGACAGACATCTGTAATCACTTACCGGGCTGCTTGATGAACCCAGATGGATGGCTTAGTCCCTCTCAGACAGCAACCACTACCACAAGATCCCAGATAAATTCATTGCCTAGGGTACTGGATGAACCCTGAGAGCTTGCCCCCAAAGCAGGTGGTGATGGTGGTCTTGCTTCCTAGGATGGATGACAGACGGCAGCATTCACGTTGGGCCTGGTCCTTGCTGGCCATGGCAGTTGTGGCTGGGGGTACAGTGTCTACTGAGGCCTCGGTGAGTGGCATGCCGTTGTCCAGCGTCCCCAGCCTTGCTCCTCTGCCAGGTGCAGAGCTCATTCCCAAGTGGGCTGACTTTAGAAGGGTTGTGTGGCAAGGGTGGGGCGTGTGACCAGGAATCTTAGAGGTCTCTTTGGCTCCCAGGAACTTGTTTATAGAGCAGGTCAGACTAGCTTCCGATCTGGAGTTCTGATCACACTAACTCCCCTGACCAGCTCGCAGGAGAGTAGCTGAGGGCGGCCAGTACCTGTCTGCCAAGCAAGGGCCAGGAGTAAGGCATGTAACAGGAGTCCTGGGAATGCAGATGTAGCCCAGGCTATGCTTCAGGTGTTTGCCAACCCCCAAGAGGCTCAGATCTTAAGATGTGGGGCACCTGTGGTCTCAGCAGCAATGAAGAGCCCTCCAGGCCACCAGTCTCGGAGCAATCCAGCCAGCAGCCCCTTCAAGAGGCTGCATCCTCCCATCTGGCTGCCAGTGATACCCTGGAATGTAGGTAGGGGCAGGTCCTCCTGCTCACCATTGGGGATTTCTCACCCAGGACAACAGCCCCACATCCAACAGCCTGGAGGGGGGAGCTGATGCCACTGCCTACTGGTGGGGGGAGTGGACCAAGTGGACGGCATGCTCCCGCAGTTGCGGGGGTGGAGTAACATCCCAGGAGCGGCACTGCCTGCAACAGAGGTGAGAGTTCAGCCAGATCCCAAGGGTGGGGGGAGGGGCAGCCTGGCCTGTGACCTGGTAGAGTCTGTCCTGGGTTTAGGTTTGATACAACACAGCTTCCTCTTCCCGTGGGCCTCCGCTGGGCGTGGGGCTTCTGACAGGTCCTCAGCAATGGTATTCTGGCAAGGCCAGAGCTGTAGGGCTCCCGAAGGAACACAGACAAGGGGTTAAGAGCCTTCCCCCTCAGGCAGGCCTGGACTTCCAAGCTGTGTGACCTTGGACAAGGCACTTAACCTCTCTGAGCATTAATTTCCTCATCTGTGGCATGTAGAGCTAACTGAAGCCCCTCTCCACATGTCAGGCCACACATAATATCACATGTGTTTGCATGTTAGCCCCAGCCTCCACAAGCATGGTTGTTACTATTACTGACTCTGTACAGTAAGACTGTACTGGTGCTGGAGATATAGGGGAGAGCCAGATGCCATCAGAGGAACTCAGAGAAGCTTCTGGAAGCCAGTGCATCCCATAACAGGTTGTCAGCGTCCATAGTTCTTGATCCAGCCCTGGCTCAGTACCACATTTAACCTCCAGGAGGAAGTCTGCCCCAGGCTCAGGCAACAGGACCTGTGTAGGCACATCCAAGCGGTACCAGCTCTGCAGAGAACAGGTGAGGCCGGCTTGCTGTGGCCCTGACCCTGCCTGCCTCCCCGTCTTGAGGCAGGTCCCCACCTTGAGGCCCTCGGTCTTATCCCAGGGCCCCTAACATCCTGTTGCTGGGCGGGTCCCTTCAGGGAGAGCCCGAAGTGGGCTGGTTGATGTCCAGACTCACACTGAGCCCTTCTGACATCAGACCACTGTTTATTCTGTTCTCTGCATGTTGGGTGTGGTAGAATGGGTAAATTCACCTCTGCTACTGGAGCTCTAAGTGTGGCATCAAGGGCTGGGGTCTTCTACTGCGGCCCCACTTTGCCTGGGGCATTTGCACACCTGGGACTCTTCCTACCTAAGAATCAGTTTTTCAGGACAGCCATCCCAAGTCCTTCCCGCCCCAGCTCCAGGTGCTCCTGTGTGCACTGTTTTGTTAGCCTGGGCTACACACCAGGGTAATAGAGTCTGGGGAGGAGGTATTGACTCTGGCTGGGTTGTAAGGATTGCTCTCAATGGGACCAAAGTCAGTCTGAAACCCTAATGGCCTGTCCAAGGGTCCCCAGAGTCTGGGGTGGAGATGCTGGTTCTCACAGCCTTGCTCGGTCTGCCTCATGGAGCTGTTGGAGGTCTGTGTTCTTGCATCTGCAGCACATGTGTGCACTCATGCAGGGAGCTGGGGCTGAAGGGAGGTGAGTGGCCACAGCTAGTCACATTGTCCTCTGACCACCTGCCCTTCAGGGACAATGCTGTCAGGGTTTGTGAAAGAATCAGACCCTAATGCAGTTTGGGCTCCAGCCCCAGCATGGCTAGGCACCTTGGACAATCTTCCCTGTTGGCTCTGGGCTCCTCTCGGCCTTGCTGCGGGTACTTCCATGGTACATGCATATAGAGACGTGCACATGCAGACAGAGTCTGCTAGACAGTGAGGGTGTGGACAGAGGCATGTGTGTCCCATCCCCCCCACCATATGGCTGAGGAGAAGGCCATGATGATGCACAGTCATGTCTGGTGTGAGAGGGGCTGGCACCCAGGGGTGTTAGAAGAATAGTCACTACTTTCCCGAATGGATGGAGGTGAAGAGGGTAGAGTGAGAGTATGGAGGGACCACCGTGGACTGTGGCCCCCCACAGGTCATCCGGCTGCAGCCACTTCCTGTTTAGCCCCCACCCCCGGAACATGCCTGCCTCCTTCTTCCAGGAGTGTCCACCGGACGGGAGGAGCTTCCGAGAAGAGCAGTGTGTCTCCTTCAACTCCCGTGTGTACGACGGCCGGACGTACCACTGGAAGCCCCTCTACCCGGGTACCTGAGCCTGGAGAACTGCTTGAGGCGGGCAGATGGTGGGGTGGCCCCTCTCAACATCAGGAAAGAACCCTATGAGCGGACAGGTGGGGAAACTGAGGCTTGGAGAAGGGTCCCGTTGAAAGTCATGGTGGCCATCTGCACAGCCAGGAACAGATCCCAGTTCTCCAGAAGAGGACCTGGGAGTCTGTCCCCTCCCCCAGGACCCATGACATCAGCAGTGACAGATTATAGGGCTAAATTTCCTGTAGGCCTGTTCTCGGAGGTCCGGATTCTCCCAGACAACCCCAAATGGGGGCTGGCCACCATCCCATGGGGCCCAGGACATGCTTGCCTCTCTCTCTCTCTCTCTCTCTCCTCTCTCTCTTTCTCTCGTTCTCATGCTTTCTATCTCTCACTCTCTCTCACTTGCTCTCTTCCCCCATGAGAAGAAGAAACAAATTATTCAGGCACAGTATGAATAAGTTGTCCTTTCCCGATATTGCGCCAGTTCTGTGCCAGTGCTGGAGTACCCAGGCCTTCTGCCATGGGGAACCCTTGTGTGGGTCTCATGTGTGGCGTCCTCTCACAAAGAGACAGAGGTTGGAACTCACAGCTTAAACCGGGCCAGGTGACCTTCGTCTTGTTCCATTTCTGCCACCAAGATTTTGGGAGGTCCTTTCTTTCCTGGCCTCAGTTTCCCCATCTATGCAATGAGGAGGGTGCTGCCTCGGTAGGAGGTGGTAAATCCAGTACTCCCTCCCCTGAGACTCTCCATCTTGTCCCCCAGATGACTACATCCACATCTCTAGCAAGCCATGCGACTTACACTGCACCACTGTCGACGGCCAACGGCAGCTCATGGTCCCAGCCCGGGATGGCACGTCCTGCAAGCTCACTGACTTGAGAGGGGTTTGCGTGTCTGGAAAATGTGAGGTTGTTAAACATTGTAGCAAAAGTATGTCTGTTCTTACTGTGCTGGCAGTCCTGTCCTTAGAGGCAGGGACGCCCCGTGCCAGCCACAGCGCCCTCCCAGCAGCCTCTCCCCTGGCTTCTTGCAGCCCATCGGCTGTGACGGAATACTCTTCTCCACCCACACGCTGGACAAGTGCGGTGTCTGCCAGGGGGATGGGAGCAGCTGCACCCACGTGACCGGCAACTACCGGAAGGCCAACACTCACTTGGGTAAGGGCGGGTGGGGAGCCTGTGTGGATGCATCCCTACCTCCCACCTGCAGGGCGTCTAGAGTAGTTTCCTTCTCTCATGGAGCCTCCGTTCTCCACCCAGACCCAGGCAGGCTGGTCAGCCGTCAGGCTCCTTCCCGCCGTCAGGGAACCGGGGTTCAGTTCCCAGCATGTACATGGCAGTTCACAACTGTCTGCAGATCCAGTTCTGGGGGAGCAATGTCCTTCTGGCCTCTGTGGGCACTGCACGAATAGGTGCACTTACATGCATGCAGGAAATAAACTCACCTTGCACCTTTGAGGCAGCCTTCAGGGAGGGCTGAATGCCACCCTTTAGAAGAGGGAAACTGAGGCATAGGTCTCAGAGTATGTGAGACGACCTTGGACATGCTGGATTCTGAGCCCTTCCCAAGGCTCCCTCCCTCCCCCGCTGGGAATAGTTTGTTGGCCTTGTGTTTGCATCTGGCTCTGGTCTGACCCTCGTGTCTGGGGTCTGTGCACATTACAGTTGGAAGGTGTCACTTCTAACAGTCAGATCAGCTGAATGCATTCCTACGTCCTGAGAACTGTATGGTGTTGAATCGGGCTAAGAGATGAAGGGAGGGCAGGTTGGAACCCACTTAGTGGATGAGGAAACCGAGGCCCACCGGCTAAGATCTGGCCAGGCAGGACAGAGGAGTCCTGTCAGAACCACTGGAGGGCCCAGGATGCCAAGAAGTCTTGTCTACCCTCCATGAGGGACAATGGATCCTATCACAGTGTGGGCCCCAGGAGCTGCTGCAGCAGGACTTCCATGAAATTGACTGACATGGAACCCAGGAAGAGGACTGGCTAAAGGGGAGATGGGCACTTCTCTGCAGTTGCATGGGGGTGTGATTTTGCATGCCGAGCACCTCTTAGGTATGGTGCTCTTTGTTTGGAGGCCTTGCTAAAGGTGGGGCGTAGGAAAGCCGGACTGCGTGCCTGTCCCTCCCTTTCTTCCACACACTGGCCTGCACAGCTTTTTGCTGGGCTGAAGGTACAGCGATGCAGTCAGGGGTCAGGGGTCAGCTACTGCATTTGTTTTAGAGCACGCAGCACATACCAGGCACTATGGGCTACCAGACAGGGCGAGGCCCACCCGACAGGGAGTGGGGCCTGGGGAAGATGTGCAAACAGTCCCCCAACTCCTCTGAGTGTGTTCTGATCAGGTGCCAAGCCAGATCTGGTCAGCATTAACTCATTTATGTCTGGGGATGTCACTACGAGGCAGGCACCACTTCTGCCTTCCACAGCAGCAGAGAGACAGATGGTTAGGGTAACCTGAGGTCCCGAGGCACTTGCTCTGACCCTGGGCAGCCTGGTCCTATGTCTGTGGTCCCAGCTGCTGAGCCACATGCCTGCTCTGACATGTCTGTGTTCATTAACCATGTTCAAGGCCAGATCATGTCCTGAAGCCTATGGGAGGTACTACTAACTGCTTAGGAATCTTGTGAACTACTAGCTAATTTAAAAATTAAAGCCCGGTGTGATAGCCCATGCCTATAGTTCCAGCACTTGGGGAGGCAGAGGCAGGAAGATCACGTGTTAATGTGGCCCTGGGGTTGGCATTTAGAGCAGACAGTATTGTGTCTGTGAACAGATAGAAACGGAGGCCCACAGCCTCTTGAATGATGAAGTAGAGGGCATGACCAAAGTCTGTGGGCACGGGCACGTTTAAGTTCCCCATGGTCCACAGTACTCCTTGGGGGAGGGCTGGGGCATGCCCATGGCCTTGATGGGAAAGGGTGCACTTGGGCAGGGCCCAAGGAAAGGGTCAGCCTCCTGAATGACATGAGTGTTTTAGCAGGGCTGGGCCAGTCCGCTAGGCCGGGACCCAGAGTTCCCAGATGGCACTGCCACCCAGGGATGGCTTTGCAGGGCAGAAGAGGCAACCGTCCGCGGTGCCTGCCTTCCCTGGCCTTGCTCACAGATGCCTCTGTGCCCCCAGGTTACTCCCTGGTGACCCATATCCCAGCTGGTGCCCGAGATATCCAGATTGTGGAGAGGAAGAAGTCGGCTGATGTGCTGGGTGTGTAGGTAGAACTGGGGCTGGGCATGGGTGGGTGGAGAAGGGGTACCCAACCTGTGCTCACTCCTTGGGGAGACGGCCAAGCCAGGCGCATCCACCTGTGTGTTTGTGCGTGCATGTGTGTGTGTGTGTGCACGTGTATGTGCATGTGTGTCCGCTTCACTCTCTTGTGGAAGGTCCTTGTCCTCAGAGCTGCTGGACAAAGGGACAGAGTGTGATATGCGGTAGTGACTTCCCCATCACTATGGAGCCTGGCCCAGGCAGAAGCCGGGAAGCCAGAAGTAGGGTCTCTTTGAAGAACTGCATCTTAGGAGGTGATGGGCCAGGATAGCACTGATAGCAGACAGGTGGCCGGTCCTAAGTCATGAGTAACACAGGAAGGACTTGAACAGAGGTCTGTCTGTAATGTCAGACAGATCCTACTCAGTATGTAATGGGAATGTGATGCTCCACTACCTTGGGCGTACGGAAGTTAACGCACAGTGTCGAGAAGGCAAGGCCCCGCCTCAGTGACCCTCTTTGGATAGGTAGTGTGCGAAGCCAGGAAACTGATGTAACCTGGTAGCTGAGGCTCTGTACGGATGGGTGCCCTACACACAAGCCACTCTGCCTTTGACCCTGCCCAGCGTGGGACACGCCAGGGGCCCAGGCTGTATTAGAGAATAGTTTTCCAAAATGGACTCCGCTCGACCTTGATTCCGCACTGCACGTCTACCTGTCTGTCCTCCTCACACTCAGTTGAGCCTGCCAGACCCCCACTCTAGGGATACAGAAAAGGGGAGGTGGTTCAGATAAAGCTAGGTGTTTGAGCATAGCTCAACATTGGGCTCCTCTTCTCCTGCCAGGTCCCCAGGGCATTTGAAGTCCCAACCCCAGCAGGTCTGCACATGGCTGGCCCAAAGCCCACCCCCATGGGGACATCTGTGAACTGAGCCTGGAGAGCTGGGCCTCTGGCCAGGCCAGTGGCTCTGCCACCCCGCTAGTTAGATTGGGAAACACACACCGTGTTCTCTGAGCTGGCTGCGAAGCTCCATTCTTGAAGCAGACAATGGAAATACCAAGGGTGGCCTGGAGCACAGAAAGCTGCAGGGAGGAAGGGCCTCACTGTCAGGAAACAGGTTTTGGATGTGGGCCTCGAGCTGAACCCTGGGCGCAGACCCGGAAGCTGAGCTGGGACAACCAGGCCCCAGCAGAACTTGGACCCGAAGCTATGTTCTGACGTTATTATGTTAAGGGTATTTTTCAAGCAGACACATCTTGCTTGTTGCGTCTGTCTGATAATAGATTAATTGCCCCGGCTCCTCTGCTTGCATTGCATCAGGGACTTTGGAAGCTGAACTGTCTTTTCTGGCAGGCCAGTTCCTGGAACTGGCTTTAAGGACACCCTCTGGAAGACAGAATGTTCCCCAGTGCTGAGACTGCCTCCTCCCTCCCTTCCTCGGCCCTGGAGGCTCAGTGTTAGTCCCCATAGCCCCAGGGAAGATCACCTTCCAGACCAGTGTTTGGCCTCCCGGAAGCGCAGAGAAAAGGACTGTTGGGGTGTAGTGGGCACCCACCTGTTCCTGGCTTTCATTTCCCTCCAGCTGAGCCCTCACACCTGCATCAGGGAAAGGGTTCTGCTCTTGCCTGATTGGTCCCCCAGTCAGTGCTCAGCCCAGTGGATGGACAGACCGCTGGGTGCCATTGTTCCCAATGAGAGGACAGGGCTGGTCAGCTTGGGGTGGTTCCAGGAAAGGTCTGGTGTACGCTGCTCCACAGCTGCCAGGCCAAGCTGGAGTGTCACTGTGGGCTCTGGATGAGGCACCATGGTCCATGCTTCACATGGAGCTGGGAGAGCTGGACGTGGTACCTCTACCAGCATCACGGCCAGACTGACCTGCTCAGTCTAGTGTCTGGCTGGCATCTGTTGTCCACAGACTGCAGACCCTCCTGGTCCAGACTGGTCACTTGGCCATGGTGTTAATTCATTACCTTGCAATCCCTTGGCCCCTCAGAGGCAGCCAGAAGGGCAGGGCCAGGCTTCTCTACTAGTTCTTCCAACTGCCCAGACTGGCCTGTGGTTGTTTATTTTAGGCTGATAGGAAAGTGTGTCTGCATCTCTTAGGCTGTCATTGGCCAGGGCCACATGCTGGCCCCAGGGAGAGTGTCTGTCTGATTCCCTGTGACATCGTGCTTCCGGCCTTTGGGTTGTTTGGGAAAGGGAGGGCAAGCTGGCCACCACTCCCGCAGGGTGTGTGCTGGCTCCTCCTTGGCCTGTCTATCCCAACTGACCCAGTGGTTTTGCTTTCTCAGCTCTTGCGGACGAAGCCGGCTTCTACTTTTTCAATGGCAACTACAAGGTGGACAGCCCCAAGAACTTCAACATTGCTGGTACCGTGGTCAAGTATCGCCGGCCCATGGATGTCTATGAGACTGGTATTGAGTACATCGTGGCCCAGGGGCCCACCAACCAGGGTCTTAACGTCATGGTGCGTGTGCCGTAGGCTTTGGGGACAACGGGGCCCACGGGCACTGGCGCCCCCAGAATCCAGCTACAGGTGGAGGTTCAAGGGCCCTGTGGTATGCACACGACAGTATCACTGCTGCTTAGGGAGGGGTTCGTTCATTCTTTCCCTTATTAACTCCACTTTTAGTTCATTCACTCCCTCCCTCCCTCGCCCAGTCACTCATCGGCACTCAGCACGGCTGTAACTCTCCTTGTGGGAGACTGTGTCTGCCCACTCTACGCTCCTTGGCACCCTCACAGGGAGCTAAGGATGGGTGGCTGGACCACTTGGGCCTTTGTGTTCCTTGCTTCATAGTGCCCCCAGTGACACTGCTTTCAATGACACTGTGGTGTCTGTGCCAGGTCCCTGAGGCTGGGGGACCAGGGCAGTGCTTGTGGCCCTTTCCTCTCCAGGATGCTTGGGACTTAGGGCAGCGGGCAAGGCAGAGTTTGGGCTCATTATGATTTAGGTTAGTGTTTTTCCCGCAGCTGGCATCAAGACATGTATAGCTTGGTGCCCTAGACCCACAGGCACAGTCCTTGTACCTGAAATCAGGGCCATCAAGATGGGTAGTTTCTGCATTCTTCAAGACCTGCTGGTTCTCTCAAGAGACTTCTAGATCCCACCAAGTGGGCTTTGTGGCCTTAGGTGCAGAACTGTGGGCTTGGGGAGGAGAGTAACTCGTTTACCTGTAGGTTACAGGATGGGTTCAAAGGCACTCTACCTGAGCCTGGGTCACTTGCCTGCTTCCGTCCTGTGCTGGAGGCATCTTGGGTCAGGATGCTCCCCTCCCCACACTGCTGCCAGGCCGAGAGTGTCCTTGGTGGCCCCAACATCTCAGGTCCTGAAACTTCTCTGTCTGTGTTTATCTGACTTTCCCTGACCAGCCCTCTGGTCAGCCTGGCCTCTGGCTGGAGGGCAGAGCTACAGGTCGGGGTCCCTAAGAAATAGGCTCTGGGGTGCCCTAGTGCGTACATGAAGGCTTGCAGGGAGGGGGTTCTCAGGAACAGCACTGGATTCAGGAATGACTGAGGGTGGGGGAATGTCAGGCCGTGATGTAGTCAGAGGGATCAGCATTAACTCAAGCTGGAGAAAAGACTTTCTACATTGACTAGGGAGTTGCTTTTAGGGGTGAAGTTGGGCTTGGAAGTGTTCCCTCTGGCTAGGAATATGCCTAGGCCAGGGTTCTCTCCAGGCCCCTCATTAAAGAAGGCATGCCGGACTGGGGTCAAGACACGGCATCTACCAGAGCTCCCGTCGTGCTGTGTGGGCCCATATGCTTGGTGCAGTGAACTTCCCTGGGCAGGGCGTGTTCCTCCTGCTGTGAGTCCTCCTGTGAGTCCTGCTTCTCTTGGAAACTTTACAGGGTAAGCGGCAGCTGGTCTTGAGCTAAAAGTGACACACGTTTGTTCTCTCCCTCCCTGTTCCTGATCCACCTGCTCTCAGCTTGTACCTCTGCTACCCTTGGTGACTTACCTGGTCCCGAAACCCTGGTCTCCAGGCTCTTCTCAATCCAAAGCCGCTGTTCTTGTCCAGTTCCCATCAAAACAGAGCAACAGGACACCAAGCGAGACTCTGGTGGACAAGCAGACCCTTGTCAAGTAGCATCCTGCTCTGTACTCCGTGGTTAGGGTCTGACCTGTTGGGAAGGCTACTCTGCTGATATGAGCCACCCAAATAGACTAGGTGGGAGCTGCACCTTACATTTTCCCATTAATGGATTTTTTCCTTTTGCTTTGCTCCCTGTGTGTGTTCAGGACAGGGTCTCATTATATACTCCAGGTTGACCTAGAACAAACTTAAGATTTTCTTGCCCCACCCTCCAAAGTACTGGGATTACTGGCGTGCACCACCAAGACCTGGCCATAGTTTACCTTTTAAGGACATTCTCACTGTGTCTTTGGTTGGGGGGGGGTTGTCCCCTTTCCCGCTTGGAATCAGGGCCTCTAGAACACAGGTCTGAGAGCTGCAGAAATGGCTCAAAATCCCCAAGTAGGACTGGGGATGTAGCTCAGTAGGTAGCCAGCACACTGAGTCCTGCATCTGAGAGCCAGCGCTCGAGGTGGAGATAAGAGGTTAGGAGTTAGTGAGACTCTGTTTCAAAAAACAGCCCTCAGGTGGCTCCTGTTATTTCTGCCTCCTGCTTCCCATGGAGTCTATACAATGAAACTGGTTTAGGTGTCTTAGCACAAAGCCCAAGACCCCACTCATTTTCCCATGGCACGTCCCCCTTGAAAAGCTGGCACTCAGTTTCCCCTTACATTGCCACTAGCTGGTGGGTCGTGGGTGATACAGTCTTTAGAGGCCATGTGTGATGCCTCCTTTGCTGTAACGTGGGTCTCTTGTCTTCTGCAGTGCCATGTGGTACCCTGGCCCAGTAGATCAGATCCCCTGTGAGCCCTTGGAGACCAGGGCTGACTTGGTCAGTGTGGCCTAAAACAAACTCGAGCTCCTCCTGCCTCAGTTTCGTAGGTACTGGGACTACAGACCTGCGCTATCAGGCCTGGGCACAGCTTACATTTTAAGTAGAGTTTCACTGACCCATGACCTGACTGCTTCCTGCCTCTTGCAGGACGGAAGGCTCCTGTTTGTGCTAGGCACTAACAGGCAAGATCAGGGCTCCAAAGCTTATGTTACGTCCTTAATTGGTCCATGGGTCTCTTCTTAGACCTTCCCAATCTGCTGTATTCTCCTTAGGTCTCCTAACCACCCACCCAAGCCCTTTGCACACCTGTGAAATGGCTGCTTCTTTGTTTGGGGATGCAATGCTTTCCATACATGTGATGATCACGCTGGGTGGGTTTTCTGTCACTGTGATGTTTTAAGGCCACTCCTGAATGTGGTCTCAGTGAGGTGGGGTCACTTTCAGCTTGCACCCTGATTCCACGCAGAACACCCCTGTATCGTCTGCTCACTTTTCTTCACCCTCCCCTTGTAACTAGGGAACCCCCTCCTCCCCGGTGCTCTAGAGGGCAGCCCCTGCTGAGAGCTCAGAGATTCTCGTGCAAGAATCTCAGGTTCTGGTGATTTGTCTTATGCTGTCTAACCCTGTTGTGACTGGTTCTGGAAGTAGCATGCCTGCCCTATGATCCCATGACTGAGTGGAGCTGACAAGACTCACTGCATGATGTTCAGTTCTAGCTGTGAGTGTCGTGGGGTATCCTGGAATTAAGGAGCTCTGTCTGTAGTGGGCACAGCAGCAGCCTAGAAGCCATCTGTCTTGGCATGGTCTGAGGGTCTGTGCTATGACCCCACTGGGACATGTAGACACTCCACGACACTTCTCCAAAATCACCTCTGTCGCTCCCATAGCCCTGGGCATACACCTACCCCAAGCAAGCCGCGCACACTGCAGTTCAGGCCTGCTTATAGCCCTCTCTGCTGTTTCACACAGTGGAGGCAAATTTTTAAGTCACCCAGTGTGCAGGCTAGACCAATGTTCCCCGGTGTAGGATATACCTCCCAAATTCCTCCTTGTGGTAGAAGCAGAGCTCCTGTAATTTCCCCTTAAAGGACCAACGTGGTGTCCTGTGGAACGGTCCGGTCCCTTTGACCTGCAGGGTGTTTGGGAACCTAATGTAGTCCTGGGTCACAGCTGTGCAAGAATACTGTGGTCCACCTAGGCAGATGGGAATGACTCTGGGAGAGACAGAAACAGACTATTTGTACATCCAGGGCCACAGATGACTAACCCACGGCCATGTTCATCTGCTCTAGAAAAGCCACCATACTTGTCACAGAGTTAAGCGAGGGTCACTGCTTGGCTGGGCCCACAATCCTTAACTGTACCCTGATGACAGATTCTCCAGGGTTATCTCATAGCCCCATAAGTTTAACTAGTCAAGACTTTATTATAAAATCTAGTCTGTTAAAAGATCCACCTTTCAAGCCGGGCGTGGTGGCGCACGCCTTCAATCCCAGCACTCGGGAGGCAGAGGCAGGCGGATCCCTGTGAGTTCAAGGCCAGCCTGGTCTACACAGTGCATTCCAGGACAGCTGGGGCTACAGGGAGACCCTGTCTCAGAAAGACCAAAAAAAAAAAGATCCACCTTTCCAGTGTCACTGCTCAACCATCTGGTCATAGGACCAGCCCTAGGAAGGTGGGTTCATGCTTGTTATGCTAACTAGATGGGTGAATACCTAGTGCATTAATGAGACAGCGAGTTTTTCCTGCCTGGAATCCCACCCCTAGCGCAGAACTTCTGGACCGGCCACAGTCATGTAGTCTGTAAGTTTGCCTGCTCTTCTGAACTCTTCAGAAAACTGTAATGTTTTCTTTTCTTCTCCATACCCCTTTCCAAACATGCCTTCAAGGCTGTGGACTGCCCCCAGCATCTTGTACTACTTTACTTTCCCTAAAGCTGCCTTCTCCCGGCCGTGTAGCTTCCAGTCAGCCATGTGTCTGACCCCACGCGGGCTGTAAACCTGCATGGCTCCGTGGCTTTCTTCCCTTCTCCCCTCCACTCTCCTCAAAGCAGCTGCCAAGATCACCAGCTTGCTGCCCCCTGAGGATTTTTCTTTAAAATTCTAATAAAATTGTAAAAGCTTAAATCTTGTACCAAGGACTTTATCTTTTGGACTTTCCCTTTATCCCGTCTCCTCCCAGTTAAGGCAACACGCCCTAAATTGGCTCAGAGAATGCCGCCAGCTAAATAGATTCGGCTGTTTTGGAACTTTTTTGAGTTTCAGTGGTCTTTCCTGGTGGTCCCAAATGCTGTAACACTGTCAGGGCAAGATCAGCTGAGATGCCGAGTGTGGGGTACGATGGGCTACCTGCTCCTGTAGCCTTTGGGTCATGAAGGATGGCGTGGACATCTCTGATACCCCAAGGAGAAAATGATGTCTCAGATTTACTTTCCGGGATGGGACAGGGCAGGAGCAAGGGCCCTGTCTATAGTGACAGCTGTGATCTGAAAGGTGAGAATTATGCCAACAACCAGTTCTGAATTCGGGGATAAAGGACCCAGTGGATGTGCTTTGAGCCAGACCTGGGTCACCCCTCCAGCTGTTACCCATCAGCAAAGCAACGGGGATAACAGTGGTGGTCAGGGTCCTGCCAACTCAGAACAGGCCCCATAATGTCCATCCCCTCTCTTCAGGGAACTGTTTTCTGATTTTTTTGTTTGTTTGTTTGTTTGGTTGGTTTAGACAGGGTCTCACAATGTAGCTCTGGCTTGCCTGGAACTTGCTGTGTAGACCAGACTGGCCTCAAACTCACAGAGATCTGCCTGCCTCTGCTTCCTGAGTGCTGGGATTAAAGATGTGCACTCCCCCGCCCGGCCCGGAGAACGGTTGACCAAAGTAAACAGTTGTTGGCCTTTCGGGAGAACTTTGGGTCCTTCCTGGGGACCTGGCTGTTCCCTCATCCAGTGGATTCAGGGTCCAAAAAGTGGCTCAGAAAAATGGGGTGCCTCTGCCTCTTCCCTTAGCTCTGCTTGTGCCAATCAAGGCTCAGTTTTGGTCAGTCTCTTCCCAAGGAGGCCCTTTGTTCTGTGAGCCGTGCCTTGTGCTCACTTCCTGCTATTGAAATACCATGTCTGCCTTACTGCCATGTGTGTGTGTGTGTGTGTGTGTGTGTCTGTCTGTCTGTCTGTCTGTGCCTGCATTCAGAAGCCAGAGGAAGACTTCAGGTATTCTCTTTCTCTCCACCTCACTCTCTTGAGATGGGGTTTCTCATCAAGCCTGAAGCTCACCTTTCAGCTAGGCTGGCTCTCTGGCTGGCAAGCTCCAGGGATCTGCCTGTCTCCATCCCAGTGCTGGGGTTACAGAAGTGCTTGCTCACACCAGCTTTCACGTGGGTGTTGGGGAGTTGAACTCAAGTCCTCATGAATGCACCGCAAGTACTCTAACCCCATGAGCCATCTCCCTGGCCCCTTTGTTACTGATTGTTGTGTGAATGAGTATATTATTGCTTGCCTGTATGTAAGTGCACCTGTGTGGTGCAATGCCCACAGAAGTCAGAAGAGGGAATTGGATCCTCTGGAACTGGAATTATGGATGGTTGCTAGCCACCACGTGGATGCTGGGAATCAAACCCAGATCCTCTTGAAGAGCAGCCAGTGCTCTTAACTGCTGAGCCATCGCTCCAGCTCCTCTACTCTCCTTTATTAATTCAGGGACCTGGTCATCCTATGGCTGTTGGGGAGTCTGGAGCTATACTGGCACCCCCTGCCCTGGAGTGTGAGGATGCCTCACGTCGTCCCTCTAAATGATTTTTGGTGTCACTTGGCCTCCACATTCCCCACGCAGCCCCCATGAGCAGAATGTTCTGGGGCTCTCTAGTAGATGTGGTCACCCAGTGAATTACCTAACCCTTCAGTTGCTCCTGCATCTGCCCTGGGTGTGGGTCTCACTTGCTGGTAACAGGCCGGCATGTTTTTCCAGAAAGGGAGAGCACTCCCGGGGACCCTGTGCCAGTCCTGAAGGTCCATGAGGCACACTCCCTTCTCCAGGATGAGGATATGACCTGGTCTGGTGGTCAAGAGAGACCAGGCAACGATGTCCCAGAAGTAGGGAGGGGACCCTTCCATGTCATTTTTTCCACATTAGCGTTTGAGGAAGTTAGGCCCCTTCCCGGTCCCAGACCGTGAAGAAATGAAGAACAGTTCACTATTTTCGAGCAGATATCTTGACCCAGCTCCCTATGGCTCAGGAGCAGGGTCCTGCCGTCCCACTACGACTCTCCTTGGTGCGGCAGACCCAGCAGGGTGAGGAGAGCCCTTTGAGATCTTTCCTGCTTTTTCTGCCCTCGACCTGGCGGACACTAGAGTTTTTTTTGTTGTTGTTGTTTATTAGAAGAAGCATTTCATTACAACAGCATTAACCTATTCAATAACATTTTTCTGAGCTAGGGTACATCTCTTTCAAAATTGGCTGTATATTTTTAGGTTTACAGATGAATTATTATGCTTGTACAATCTTTTACTCATTATAAACTCTATAAGACATAACATTAAATGAGTTTTTAACTTTTAAAAAAGATCTCCACTTCGTTGTTAAAATACACAGTTTCAGACACCAGAGTTTTTTCACTACACCTGCTGGCTTCTGGCTTAGCTCTAAATGACAGCCCCTCCCATCGTCTTGCTCCAGGGCAATGCATTCCCCAGCCACCCTTGGTGAGGCTGCCCCAGCAGTATAGGTTCTGCCAGGGACGCTGCTAGGTCTGGCGTATGTCCAGGGGCAAGGTCGCCCTGCCCTGTAGTCTATGCAGAGGCCTTGACAATCTCCCAGGAACTCTGTGGTCAGCTGACCCTTCGGTGCTGGCCTCACTAAGGCAGGGTCTGGGGCTTGGTACCCTACACCAGCTTTCCAGTAGCCCCAGCGGGACCGGTACAATTATTACCTCGGATTTTTGGCTTGTGCTGACAATGTGGCCCCCGTTGCCTGCTCCCAGAGTGGCACACTCCCTCTGCCCCTCTTTGATGTGGCCCTGTTTGCAGTCTCTGGACACAGTTGCCCCGGGGCATTTGTGTGGGGCCATGCTGTTGGATCAAGTGTGAGTCTCTGGGAAGGATCCAGCTGTGGCCAGGGCAGTTTGGTCCCGAGGAGCTTTGGTGCTAGGAGGGTGTAAGGAAGGGGTGGGGTCCCACTTCTTCTCCTTCTGCAGGTGTGGAATCAGAATGGCAAGAGCCCGTCCATCACCTTTGAGTACACGCTGCTTCAGCCGCCACACACACACCGCCTGCAGCCTGTGTATTACAGCTTCTCTGAGGCCGCCTCCGAGAGCGCAGAAAGCACCGAGGGCCGGGAGCTGGACAGTGCCCGGCTGCTGGGCTTCATGCAGCATAATGGCTCGCTCTACCACCAGGCCTCCTCGGAGCGGCTGGGCCTGGACAACCGGCTGTTCAGCCCCCCAGGTCCTGAGGTGGAACTGGACCCAAGTAGAGGCCAGGAGACCAATGAGGTCTGCGAACGGGCCAGCGGCAGGGCCTGTGAGGGGCCTCCCAGGGGCAAGGGCTTCCCAGGTAAGCTGGAGGAGCCATGGGCAAGGGCTGGGCCTCCCCAGGTTTAGGGGCCTTTGGTGAGCAGTGTCAGCCCCCGTTGAAGCCTGCAGACGTTGAAGAAGGCACCAAGCACTGTCAGTTAGTTAAATATTCTCTCTGGGTAGTCTCCATGTCAATTCTTTCAGGGATACAGTCGGAGCTCAGTATCCGCAGCTTGACTAAGAGGGTCCTCTGGACCAACATTCTCAGCTTCTCAAATCCCTTGTATAAAGTGACGTATTTGCGCAGAAGCTAAGTCACCCTGTATGCACTCTAAATCATCACAGGCGACCCACAGTATTGGCTGCAGTGTGTGTATGCGGTCTGAATACTTGTGACGCTGAACTGTTTAGGGACTGATGGTAAGAAAAATGTGTGTAGAGATGACAGGGTTGGTTACTTGTCTTATCGCTGTGACAAAATAC
This sequence comes from Nannospalax galili, assembly GCF_000622305.1. Lineage (NCBI taxonomy): Eukaryota > Metazoa > Chordata > Mammalia > Rodentia > Spalacidae > Nannospalax > Nannospalax galili. Next base: position 227,289 of record NW_008347322.1, read on the forward strand.
CTGGCAAAAGCATCTTAGGAAGGAAGGGTTTATCCCAGCTCACAGTCCCAGGGGACACAGTCCATAGTGACGGCAACTGCCTGAAGCAGCTTGTCACAGTGCATCCACAGTCAGGAAGCAAAGACCCGAGTTCTGGCTGTTCACTGTTTCCTTTTTATGAAGTCTGGGGCCCCAGCCCCTGGGCTGCTGCAGCCCATAGTTAGGATGGGTCTTTCTTCTTCAGTTAACCTAATCTAGATAGTGCTGCATAGACATGCCCAGATGGTAGGTGATCTGAGTGGTTCTAGATCCTGTCAAGGTGATTGATGATCGATATTAACCATGCTTAGTGTAGATACAAGTCTTTTCTTTTGATCCTCCAGTTTCCGAGTCTGAGGATGTGGACCCCCATACCTGAGTAGGGTGGACCATATATGGTTATCTGTGTATGAGGGAGGAGAAAGGCTTAGAGAGGAGGTGGCCAGTTGCTTCAAGCACCCATAGGAACTGGGAGTCAAATGTAGCTGGTATGTCCTGTGGTTCACTTGGGGAGCACTAGGCCCGGGGAAATGGGGGCTGTAGGCAGCCCTGGGTGTGTTGACCCATGCGTGCCTCTCTCCTCTGCTGGGCTCTCCCATGGCCTACCCCTTGAGGTCTGTGTGTCTGTATTCTCTCTTATTAAATATTACCCATTTAAGACTCACCCTAAACCCAGGTTCTGTCATCTCTTGATTCTACAATGACCCTTTTTCCAAACCAGATTATACACTGAGGCTCCAGGTAGACATGGGCTCTGGGGACCCTAGGTAATCATCAGCAGTGGCCATCAGACCCACCCCCTCCTTGATGATGTTGACCAACTGTGTCTCATAAAGTAAAACCTGGGAGTTCCTATTTCTCCATCTCACAAAGTCATCCCCATTACGTCATAGCTCATCTATCACACGGGAGCATGAAGAAGAGCGTAATAGCAGCCATTGGATGTTGAAACATCTGTCTCTCTGCAGACCACAATGCCACTGGGACAGCTCTCTCGGGGGAAAAGGATGACCAGGAGGTAGATGCCCGTTTCACCTCCCAGGAGCTCCTCTCGGCCAACGCCATCTCAGATCAGCTTTTGGACACAGATTCTGACTCAAAAGAGTTCTCCCTCAACGAGACCACGAACAGCATTTTTGCTCAGGATGCCCCCAGAAACTCCCCAGCAGAGAGCTTGTATGTGGATTATGAGGAGAATGAGGGGCCTGCTGCCTACCTGATCAATGGGTCCTACCTGGAGCTGAGCAGTGACAGGATCACCAACACCTCCTCTGAGGCCCCGTTCCCCAACACCAGTGCCAGCCTCCCCACCTTGGCCGGGAACAGGACTCACAAGGCGAGGTAAGACGCACTTCCCCCCTGCCTGCTCTGTCTTAGTGTCCTCTGGGGCAGGGGTCACTACAGGGGCTCTATCCCAAAAGGTTGGGAGAACCTGAAGGTAGGTGGGTGAGAAAGCCCCACTGGACACCTTGTGAGGCGGACATGCTATCGTAGGTTTGGACTGCAACGTGTCTATTCTTCTGAAAATTAGGTCTGTGAGCCCAAGCCCCCGAGCTATGATTGAATCACACTGCTAATGGCTTCCTGAGGCAGGGATGGGATGGGTTCAGTATTTTATATGCAGAGATCAGGGAGTGATCATCACAGCTACTCTTAGTGTTAGGCCCCTGGGAGCACACACAGTTTACAGAGCCTGAAGATCTGGGGTCCTCGACCCATGATGGGTCTATGTCTGGACAGCCATTGAACACATGGCTGCTGGGCATGAAGTGGGCTCTGCATGAGGCCCCAGGCTTTGCCTCAAGAAGATGATAGCAGAATCTGGGGGTTCCTTCCCTTGGGAGAGGCCCTGCATCAGGGATCAGGAATAGACTGGAGCTACTATTGTGATGGCCTATGAGTGTAAGCTATGGTCTTAGCCAGCCACAGGTGGGACAGTGAAGCCGCTGTGGCCGAGGGCAGGTGCTGCCCAGGGAGTCAAGGCTGGAAACACCTGGACAGTCAGGATTCGGTGGGAAGGTCCCTGGGATAGGTACGGCTGACATAAGGTCCTAGGTTCTTTGGGTCAGGGTTGTCTGGGTTCAGGTGACCCCAGCCCTTCCATATCAGTACTGAAGGATAATTCCTCATGACCATCCACTATTAGGCTGAGGGGGACCACCCCCACTCCCATACTAATATTTTTAAACTTCCTTAGAAGCCCAGGTGGTCAGCAAGGCTTATGTAAACAAGCAGGGCCAGGCTCTTTGGCCTTTAGGGGTGGGTGAGGACAGAGATGGAATCGGCCTGCTTTGGCTTTTGTTGTGTTTTCTGGGAGCCCACCCAAAACCGGCTGAAATTGGGGTTTGGTGGAAGATTGGACAGTGGCCCTTGCGAGGGATGGGGTTTAAGTCACCTTGTCCCACTCCCGGGGAGAAGAATTGCAAGTCCAAGCCAGAAGCCCTGTTGCTGCAGTCTCTCTCGCATGCCTCCTGAGGCCCCCTTCCTGAGGGCTACGCACACCAGGGGCCCTGCTGATGGGCTCCAGTTGGGTGGAGCTCTTGCCCTCATCCCACAGGGCTGCACAGGGATGCTTGCTTGCCCTTGCCCTTGGCGTTCTCAACACTTCCAGGCCCTCTGTCTAGTTTTCGGGACCCAGTGGCTAGCAGGGAATGACAGGCTTTGCCCTGGGGACACAGGACTGGAGTCTGAGAGCCAAAGGCAGCGGGCAGGATCCTGGAGTCAGAAGGCATCTGCTCTGGGGTCTGGCCAGTCTCTCTGGGCTACTGGCCCTCACTGTATCTTCCTTTAGGGAAGCAGAGAGGATAGAGCATTCATGTGAAATACAGTAAGAGCTCCAGGTGTGGGTGCTCCTGGTGAGACACTGAGCCTCTAAGGTATGGGGGAGGGCCCTTCCAGGACCCACAGCCCAAATGGTGACAGTGCCCAGGCACCCAGTGCTCTGTGTAAGTTTATTAGGTGGTACAAAGGCCCTCTCCTTAGTTTGACTATGACATGGGCTCTGTGGGTCATGGGTAGGCAGCTCACTCTGTAGGACTTGGAGACATCTTTTTCTTTCCTGCGCCTCAGTTTCCCCATCTGTCTGTGAGGGACTGGAAGAGGCCAAACAACTCATATGCGATGCTCCCCAGGCCGAGGTCTGCACAGGCCGCTCAAAGCAGGGTGGAGGGCCCAGTCAGGCAGCTCCTCAGTGTTTGGACTGGTTTTTCTTAGTTCTTCCCCTGAGAGATTTGGTCTACCTAGAGTGGCTGTTCTAAGTGGGTCCCACCGGGATCTCCAGGGTCCAGAATCCCTAAGCCACATTTCAAAGTGTCTGCCTAGTCTTACCCTACCCCCTTAGCTCCGTGAGACAAACCTGATTCCCAGAGCCAATCATTAAAGTGGGTTGTCAAGCACTCAGAAAAACCCCAGCTCAGAGAGATGCCCAGCCCGGCTGCCATCAAAGGATGCTGCCAGTGGGGACCAAAGATGGTCTGGGGAGATAACGGGCCAAGGGAGGCCGAGGGGAAAACCACCAAGCCGAAATAGCCGTGTCTCTGCTCGTTGTCCAAACACAGGAAGTCGCGTCTGCTCTGGGAGCAGGCAAAATCAAAGGGGCGGCCCAGAAAGGAAGGGCTATTTTCTTCTTCCAGAAAGGCTTCAAACAATCCAGGGAGGGGCTGTCACCAGACCCGACTTCAGGAACAGGCGTCTGGGATGCTGAAGCACACATCCCTCCCTGAAGCCTTGGGGGGAAGAAAGGAAGAGAGTTTCTGGTTCATTTATAAACAAACACCTTCATTTCAGAGCTTCTTCTGCCTGGGGATTTCAGGAGCGTGTGGCCAGGCAAGAACCTAAAAGCAGTGGCTGGTGACTTAGAGATGATCACAGCAGAGGGACAGGTCCCTTTCAGGTGGAGATGGGGTGGTTTCTGGGATTTGGCGATCCTTGGCGCACCTTCTAGTGAGAGAACTTGGTGGGTGCTGCACTGTTGCATCTCATGGGCAGGGTACTATTCACGTACCATATGCCTTTGGCCACGCCCTGCACCCGACACGTGCTGGAGAGTGGGTGTAGACAGCCCCTCTAGAAATACCTTTAGGGCTTAAAACCCAAAGGGTTATTTTGAACCTGGCTGCTAGCTCTTGAGTTAGGAATGAGTCATGCAGCCTGCGGCTGGGAAGCGTATAATTATCTAAAGGTGAGCTTCGGCACCAATGGCAAATTCCCTTCTCTTTTTGCTCTTGCTGTTGAAAGCAGGATGGGGACCCAATCGGGCAGCTCCACGGTGTTGCCTGGATCCTGTAGGGACTGCTTCCCCAGTTCTTCCTCTGAGAGATCAGGCCCACCCTGAGTAGGTGCTCTAAGTGGGTCCCACTGGACTGTCCAGAGTCCAGGATCCTTTGCTATGAGATGAAGGGTCAGACTCCCCCCCCGCCCCCCACCCATGTTAAAGTTTCCTTTCATTTGTAATCAGGGAGGAGAACAGAGTCTCCCTTTCCCAGAACCCTGTGCAAGGGCTGGTTTGAGCCTCCAGGAGAGGCGGCCCAATGCCCAGCCTTCCCCCTTGCTGCCCACGCCCTCTCCTCCGTCTTGAGAATTCATGGAATCACATCAGTAAACTCATTACCGAGGCTCCCGTTGGTAGATCATTTCCTGGGTTCTCAGAGCATGAAGTGCTATCAGGGCAGTGCTCATCCCCAAAGCGCTCTCCTGGGGAACATTAGCCAATCTAAGCAAAACAAGAGCCATTCTCACCCACTTGACTAACAAACAGTAAAAATCCCAGTTCAGTTCAGACCCGTGTCTCTACCACAGAACCAGCCGGTATTTCATAACACAGTGCTCCACAACGCCCGCAGTTCTCCAGTGACTGTGGTTCCCGGGAAGGGGAGTGACCCAAGTTCAAGACTCGTGAAAGGTGTCATCGCACAGTCCTCTTAAGATAGCCCCTCTCGGTCCCAAGGAAAGTGGGTTTGGACTGTGTAGCCTAGGGGAGCTGCTGTCAACTGGGCCAGCTCCCCAGCTGCCGTCTTCTGACTCTGGGCTTTGCAAGATTTCATGGGCTTTCTTGGCTGGCTGGGTCCTGAAGCAGACACCCTGGGTGGAGGGAACATCTGCTATAGTCAATCCCTTGTTCCCGAGAACCAAACAGCCCACACAGGGGATGCTGAGGGTGGTTCAAAGAAGCCAGCAGTCCTAACAATACTTGGCTGTGGCCACCAGAGTTCTGGCCAAGAATCATAGCTGGTGGCTGGCTGGACCCCAGCATGCCCTTTCCTGTCCGCTGGCCTGAACAGCCATCACTGACCTGAGCTGCAGTGTGGGACTTGGGACTCGGCTGTTCTCCTGGCCACAGCTGGGCTTCATAATTTTGATAATTAGAGGCCGAATGGCCGGTGCTCCCCAATTCATCAGAACCCTTGCTGAGGGGGGCACTAGAGGAGGATTCTGGAACATTCCGAGAGTCCTTCTGGGGTGGGAAGAAGGAATCTGCTGGCCGTTGTGAGAGGGTATACTGAGGAGCCTGAGAGCTTTGAGTCCCTCGTTTTCAGTGCGTCCTAGAAGGACCAGCAGTCTGCTCAGTTCTCGAGATGGGAAATGCCCATATCTGCTGAGTGCCTACCTTTGTGTCTCCCTGTCTTTTCCAGAGAGCAGGAGCCTCGGTCTTCACAGACAGTCCTACCTGGAGCTCCAGCGGGTGTGTGGTTAAGGGGAGCGTAACCTTGGAGAAAAACATCACCGGAGGACCGAGCCCTCAAGCACCCTGCTTTCTCACATCCCTCTCTGCCTCATTTCAGGACCAGACCCAAGGCTCGCAAGCAAGGCGTGAGCCCAGCTGACATGTACCGGTGGAAACTCTCATCCCACGAGCCCTGCAGTGCCACGTGCATCACAGGTACTACACATAGGGACCACCGTGCAGCCTGCCTCCGTGGCGACTGGAGCTGGGCTGGGGCCGTCGACTCACTCGCAGCTCTGAGCACCCCCAGGGAGCTTGCCTGAAGACTTCTTGTCAGGAGTTTGGGGGTCACAAAGGCATCTGTCCTAGTTTGCTTTCTGTTGTTTTGACAAACACCGTGACTAAAAGCGGCTTAGGAGAGGAAAGGATTTATTTGGCTTACATTCCCACATCAGTCCATCACTGAGGGATGTCAGGGCAGAAACCCAAGGCAGGAACCTGGAGGCAGGAGCTGAAGCAGAGACCATGGAGGAGCGCTGTTCACTGGCTGGCTTCCCCTGGCTTGCTCAGCTGCCTTCCTTATACAGCCCAGGCCCACCTGCCTAGGGATGGCCCTCACATCAAGTAGCAATCAAGACAGTGCCTCACAGACATGGCCATTGATCAGTCTGATCTGGACAATTCTTCAGCTGACTCTAGTTTGTGTCAAGTTGACAAAATCTAACCCGCACAGTGTCCTTGCCCCTTCAGTGTGCTGGACTGTAGTCGGGACTAGGTTTCTATGGTTAGCCCCAAATACTCTCTGATCTGTAGCTCTCTTGTTAGGGTGGTTGTCCTGATGGTCTGGACAAGCCTTAGCTGCTGAGTTTACCGTGGTTACAGCAAGCACAGGGGAAGAAGTAGACACCACTGAACCACGTCAGATGGGGTGGGACACAGGGTAGGACCCCATCAGCAGGGGAGGTGTTGAGGGAGGACTGGGCAGACAGATGCACACATCTGGTTGGTGGACGAGGAGGTGGGCTTTGGGACCTGTATATCTAGTGGATTACCTGACGCTGGGACACAGGTCTCGGCATCATAGACTTCAGCTGCACTGGTTGCTCCTCTGGTCCCCCTCCCTGGTGATCCTGCCATGGCAGATATCCACCTAGGACTGGGCACAGGGGGCCCAGCAAGGCATCAAGTGCTGTAGGAAGACACCAGAAATCACAGTGTCTGCACTTGGGACTTCATGTTTGGACTGTAATGGCGCCAGGGCTCCCCTTCAAAGTGTGTCATACCCCCGAGCCACCCTACCCCCTCAGCTGGCCCAGGAAGCCAGGTATGGATGCACTCTGGATTCTTCCAGCCATCCTGGCCTTGGGACTCCCTGAGTGCTGGGACTGTGGAAACTTTCTGGAAGCATCTCCTGAGGTTGGGAAGGTGGCATCACTTTAGATGTCTCCAAGCCGAGGTGGTCTTGGTGGCGAGGGGCCTGATGGACAGGCCCTGGTAGATGAAGTCTCCAGGGAGAACATGGCGCTGCTGTCTCTCGACATGAGTGTCCAGGACAGGGACCTGCTCTATATAACCTACAGCGCGGAGCAGGACCCAGGAGGGAAGGAGACAGGACGTGTTTGATGCTGGGAAAGGGACGAGCTCTGCTGTAGAAAGGATGTCAGGAGTGGAGGGGTTCTTGAAACCGTAAGAGCCCCTGAGTCAACCAAGTGACCCTGGCAGAAGGGACAGAGCAGTGTGGACAGCTCCCTGCCTCAGCCCCTCCTGGCCTAACCTCACTAATTGCATCTGGGAGGTTCTACTTACTCCCAGGGCTTGCGTTTGATGTCTGCAGCTGCAGCTGTGTTGAAAATCTCACATTAGGGCACTGAGGCCAGGCCAGGCCAGTGTTGCGGGGGGGTTGCCTGCTGTGGGTGGCACATGGTATCTGCAGGTGCCCTGTAGAGAGTCATGGGCACACAGCAGCACCCAGCCCCACCCCCAGGCCAAGGACCTGTTCTTGAGGCTATGCCAGGTCATAAGGCCAACTTCTCTATACTCTGTCCCCTCCCCCCACGAAGGACAGAAGTGCTGTCAAATGAGTTTGGACTTAGTTTGGGGCTCAGTGCATAGCGGTTTTCCAGGTGCGGGGAGGCTGGGGACACTGCAGTTGAGGACGGCCAGCCGGTCTTGTCTGTTTCCTATTTGGAACTGTCAGCTCACCTCAGCTCAGAGTAAGGGTCCTGCGGCTAAGAAGTTCTGTGCAGCTCTGTTCTCAAGACAGGCATAAGGAGAAGACGCCCAGAAAAGTGACGTTTTCACTCTCAGAGCCTCTGTGGAAGGTTCCCATTTTGGAGATGAGCAAGCTGGGTCTGGGACGAGCCTGGTGGCCCTGCCAGGTGGGACTTGATTCCTGTCTGTGTGTTTCCATTCCGTGGAGAAGCCAACAAATAATTAGGCACTTGGGGTGGCTGTATGCGTCCCCAGCCCCAGCCCCACCTCCCTGGGCCCCAGAGGTAGTGTCTCTGAGGCTTGAAACATTCCAAGTGGACCTAGCCAGGAAGCTGCCTGCTCCTCCAGTGAGCTGAAGGCCACACGGCCCAGTGCTGGCAGGAGAGAAACCATAATTGCAGCCTGGCTTGGCCCTTATGGAAAAAAGAAAACACACACACACACAAAAACCACCCCACATGTGGGGTTGCTTCCCAACTCCATAGCTCTGTCCAGGGCTGGGGTTTGGAGCAGCAGAAGCTGCTGGGGCTCAGACACCCCATGGAAAGGTAGAGACACAGTAACCCCAGGGGACTCACACTGGCTTTCCTCAGCTCAGCATGATCCTGACTCATCTTGCTTCCTGGTATGGGCTGCCCACTGTTTAGGGAGCCACAGGCAGGCTCATGCTCAGGTGTAGGAAGGAAGCTCATGGAGGAAGGAGGTGAGGTGCAGTCAGGGAATCCTTATGGTTCGGGGATGCCCTTCCATCCCCATGGGATTTTAGGGTCCAGGGAGCCCAGAAAGAGCAACACACATAATTGAAGACATTCAGGGGTGCTGGGCATTTACTAAGGGGTGGGGCATCTAATCTGATACTGAGGGTTGCAATAGTTAGATTTCCCAGCTGCCACCCTGCTCATCTCCCACAAATGGGGTTTGTCAGATGAATGAACATCCGGGAACCTGACCATATCTGCCTCTCCTCTGCCCCGTAAAGACCCATCTGGGTTTGTGGCAGGTAAGCTGGATGCCCAGCCTGGGTTGGAGAAGCTGGGATGAGGACGCAAAGAAAGAGGTTAGACCCCGAGACTCAGGACGCAGAGGGCTCTGCTCCACAGAGCTCCCTGCCCCAACCTAGGCCTTTACCATCCCGGATCTGAGAAGCCCAGCTCTGAGTGGTCATGTGACCCACTCAGGATCACAAGGCTCACCTATCTGCTGGTGACCAAGGTACTTGTTACCACTCATCTTAAAGTCCCATCCCCCCACTTGCCCTGATCCTAGGAGTCATGTCCACATACGCCATGTGTGTTCGCTATGACGGTGTCGAGGTGGATGACAGCTACTGTGATGCCCTGACCCGTCCTGAGCCTGTCCATGAGTTCTGCGCTGGGAGAGAGTGTCAGCCCAGGTACCTGCCCCTGAGCACCCAGCCGGGTATAAGAGTCACTGAATGTGTGTGCACAGCCACGCTCACACTGGGACTCTGCTCTGCGTCTGCTGTGAACTGGGCTGTGGGGCCCTGTGGGAGGATGGGAGCAGAGCACACAGGGGTCCTCTGTAGGTTTAGAAACGTTTCTCTGCATTACTCCATACTGGAGGGCTACTGTCCCCAGGCCAACCTGTGCAGCTGGGACATTCATAAGGGAGTGGGCATTACTGCCTGGTTGTGGGCAAAGCCCCATCTTTCTAACCCTCTTATCCTCTGCCTTATCTTCAAGGTAGAGGCAGAGCCCTCCTCATATCAGGTAGAGCCCAGATGCCACCTCCCAGGGGCACTTCCTGCTCCAACGCAGGCACATTTCCACTTTTCCTCCAGCCTGCAGCATCCTGGATAAAAGAGACCCTAGAGCTGGCCTGAGCCTCCCTAAATCCCCTTGGGTTTTAGATATTTTACTCCAGTGTGTCTTCTCAGAGGCCCTGTGTGGGGTACCTGGGTCTCTTTTATAACCCCGGAGCAGGGAACAGAAAGGACAGACGAACAAGACTTCAGGCCTGGAGGTGAGGGCAGGCGGAGGTGGTCAGGCCCCAGAAGGCCATGGGCACTTGCAGGGCACCCACCCACCATTCCACCCAAGTAATGAACACAGGATTGTTGTGGGTGCAGTTCCCACTGGTGGGTCTTGCCTCCTTTCTGTCTGGTTTGGTGTGTGTCAGTTGGCGCCTTTGGGGAATGAAGGTCCCTGCTACTTGATAGGGACACTGAAGGCTGTTCTTGCTCCTGAGCAGGTGGGAGACCAGCAGCTGGAGCGAGTGCTCACGAACCTGTGGCGAGGGCCACCAGTTCCGCATCGTGCGCTGCTGGAAGATGCTGTCCCCTGGCTTCGACAGCTCCGTGTACAGTGACCTGTGCGAGGCCACCGATGCCGTACGACCCGAGGAACGCAAGACCTGCCGCAACCCGGCCTGCGGGCCGCAGTGGGAGATGTCAGAGTGGTCAGAGGTGAGCGTCCGTCCGTCTCCAGAGGCTGAGGTTGGCCAAGGGCTGGGCACAGGTGCGTCTGGCCGGCCCTCACTCCTGCTCCCTCATAGTGCACAGCCAAGTGCGGGGAGCGCAGCACAGTGACCAGGGACATCCGCTGCTCAGGGGATGAGAAGCTGTGTGATCCCGGCACCCGGCCCGTGGGAGAGAAGAGCTGCTCGGGTCCTCCCTGTGACCGCCAGTGGACTGTCTCAGATTGGGGACCGGTGAGGGCAGGTTTGGGGTCAGGAGGCTGGCGAGGGAACCTGAGGACTTTGCCTTTCTGTGCTTTCCTCATCTGCATGGAGCCAAGATGTGAAGGAGGAGTGCAATCGGGCTCCCTCTATTTTAGGGGCTCGAACTCTTGTCCAGAAAACAAGCAGCAGCATGCTCGTCCCGTTTATGACCTCTCTGTCTCTCACCTCTGTCTCTCCCGTCTGTGTCTCTGTCTCTCTGTCTCTTCCTGTCTGTGTGTGTGTCTGTATCTCCCTCTGTCTCTGTCTGTATCATCTGGAAGAGAGCTATTCAGATGCTAGGTAGGGTCACCTCTGATAGTGGGGGCTCGGGTGACCTTTTGAGCTGTGCTTTTCTCTGTGTGTGTTTTGCATTGAGCATGTTATTTCTGTAATTAGAACAGAAATGTTATTTAAAAAGTGGTTACCACAGCAACTGCTTCCTCACAGGGCCCTGGGTTCTGTTTCTCTTCCTTGGGGATGACGTGGGTGTGGTGGTGGTGGGGCCTGTGGAATGGCCCCTGTAATTCCTCATCCCGTTATCCCCTCCTGTAGTGCAGTGGGAGCTGCGGACAGGGCCGCACCATCAGGCACGTGTACTGTAAGACCAGCGACGGACGGGTGGTCCCTGAGTCTCAGTGCCAGACAGAGACCAAACCCCTGGCTATCCACCCCTGTGGAGACAAGAACTGTCCAGCACATTGGTTGGCCCAGGACTGGGAGCGGGTAAGTGCCCAGGAGCACACACAGGGCCCAGATAGCATGGGTACCAGACAGAACTTGCTGAGAGCTGATGGCTGGTCACAATGAGGAATTCATGACAAGTTATGAGAGGGATTGATTAAAAATTAACTTGGAAAAAAGCCAAAAAGGTAGGAAAAAACTCTTCCCATCTCCTAAGTCTAGCAGCAGCACCCTCTAGTGATGTCTGCAGTCCCCAGTTCCCAGGGGACCAGAGCTAGGACCTGCTGGCTGCTTACAGTCTCAGCCCACGGCCGCCAACCTTTTGCTATCATGACTCATTTTGTCCTAGCCGTCTTCACCAACAACTTGCTGTCTCAGACGATTGCCGTCAGCCAGTGGGTTCAGGCGTGTGACCATTAACCAAATAATCTTGGGCCAAATTGCTTTCTGTTGAATTGATTTTAGCCAGATCATCCTTGGCCAAATTGCATTAGCCAATTTATTTCAAAACAGATGGTTCGGGGCCTAATTGCTTTTGATCAAATCTACACGGAGCCAAATGGTTATGGAACAGCGTTCTCAGCCAATCTACCAGTTATCTGAACACTTTCACCCAAATGTCATTGACTTAACCTTTGTCACTGGAGGTCCTGTGGTCAGGGTCTTGGCCCTCCAAGGCCTCTGGCCCCTGACCTGGGCCATCTGGCACCCCTCAGTGCAACACCACCTGCGGGCGTGGTGTGAAGAAGCGGCTGGTCCTCTGCATGGAGCTGGCCAACGGGAAGCCGCAGACGCGCAGTGGCCCCGAGTGTGGGCTGGCCAGGAAGCCCCCTGAGGAGAGTACGTGCTTCGAGAGACCCTGCTTCAAGTGGTACACCAGCCCCTGGTCGGAGGTGAGCACCTAGGAGGCCCCTCGGGCTGCCTCAAGTTGGGCCTTGGCTCTGATCCTACTTTGGAACCTCGTTCTTGACCCACGTGTCCATTAAGCCTTCCTCCAAGCCTGTCAGCAGGGTGCTTGTCCCTGAAAGCTTCCCCGTGTGTCCAGATCAGCTGGTGAAGGGCCGTCCCTGCCTAGACACCTTCTCTGATCTCGTACCCCTGAAACTCTTGTTCTGGGTTTTTCTGTGCTTGGTCATTCTGACTTAAAACAGTGGTCTTTCAATGGTGTGTTTGGTAGTGTGTACACCTGACACTCTCCAAAGGCCAGGTGAATCCCAGACGGACTCGGGGTGTAAACTATGCTTAGACCCTGCCACAGTAGCAACATGGGACTTGGGGATACAGGTGGCAGGGCGAGAGCCCTGGAGCAGGACGTTGAGGCAGGACGCTGGGGCAGCAGTAGGCCGGCAGCTCCCCAACACTGGTCTAGCCCCTGCTGGGTTCCATGGACTTCTTAGGATGCCAGACGGGATGGAGCCAAGCACTTGGCTCTGTAAACTGTTGCTGCCGAGATTCTGAGGGTGTCTGGGGCTCAGCGCTCATTCCTGGGTCTCCTCCCTCTTGTTGGCATTCAGGAAGGGGCTCCCTTTTCCACTTCTCGGGGACGGGGTAGAAACGACAGAACGCTCCGACCTGGGGTGGGTTGGGGCATGGTTATTGAGGTGTGTTAGAAATGGGAGCCCAAGTCAAAGCCAGGGGCTTCGGACACCACAAATGGAAACCAACCACAAGATAGCCCACCCCGGAGGCCAGGTCAGGGAGCCCTGAGGATGAGTGGCCCCAACTCACAAGCAAGTGATGGGCAGGCAGCAAGGCAGTGAGATAGCCCCCTGCCCGGTCTCTGACCAGCAGAGCAGAGGGACTGTATCTCAGCTGTCCTCCACCCCATCAGCTGTCCTGTACCCCACCTGCAGAAGCCATTCTACCCCCTGGGGCTTGTCAGAGCTCTGAGCCTTCCTAATAGCACAGAGGCAGTGACATCTAGAGGTCAGCATTTATTAACTCCAACATCTAGCCACCACGTCCTCTATGTTCCCCAGCAGCAGAGACACCCCTTTGCAGGGCTATAAACACTTGGGAGGGGATCCGGAGATTCCAGAGCCATCTTTGTAGTAGGGGCTGAGGCCTGAGCTCCTGTGTCAGGTACGGTGGCCCAGGGTCTCCAGCTGCCCGTGCCTTTGGTTCCTATACAGTTCAGCTCTGAATACTTAGGCACAGTAGAGGCGTGTCAGATGGAGCTCAGAGCCCAGAGCCTTCATTGTGATGTTCCAAGGCTCCTACGCATGGATCCTCCCTGGGTTCAGCTGCTGGGATGGGGGTTTATAGATACCAAGACCCGAGGGCCCAAGGGGTTGGTGTGGTAGGTCCCATCTGCTGCCTCTTCTGAAGCATGGTCCGGTCCCTCAGAGGTTTTCAACAACTTGGGTGTTTTGCATGGGGCCCCTGCTCTCACATGTACTTGTTCAAGGTTGAGAACACACACACACACACACACACACACACACACACACACACACCCCTCACTCTGCAGTGCCCACCAAGCACCACCACACTCCCACGCCCCAGGTGAGAAGGAAGGCTACTTAGAGGTGGTTGGCAGAGTCAGAGCCTGAGGACCAGTAGGCATGGGGGTGGGCATGTAGATAGAGAGAAACACAGGTCGGAGCAAATGTCACCTCTGGACCGAGCCCAGCTAGAGGAGAGGCCTGGCTGGGGCCTAGGGAGCCCAGGACACCATGTGCTTTGAGAAGAGCATCAGTCTCTGCTGGAAGGGCAGCTGTGGGGTCAGGGCCTAGTCAGTGTAGGTACTGTGCTGGGTACTGAGAAGAGGGGCCAGTAGGAAGAAGAGGTCCCCCAAAGTAGCCATGGGGAAGGGTGCTTCCTATAGTGCCCTGATGAGGCCATGGCAGGGGCAGATGAGGTGGCTCGAACACATGGATGGTGGACATGTGGGACTCTCATCCTGCCCCTGCTTGGGGCAGTGCCCCTTCACCATACTGTTCACCAGCTCAGTGTCCGTCCCTCCAGCTGCTCTGTCCCATCCACTCCCCAGGGACAGAGGAGCAGTTGCCAGGATGTGCCAGGGGCCCACACATCTTTGGGGCACCTGCCAAAGGTAGTGTCCTTTGGTCGCCTGTGCCAAGCCAGCCTCTCCTCTCCTTGGTGCGGGTGAACAAGCAGGTGGCCTCTTTCCAGCCTTCATGAAGTTCCTTTGTGCCTTGTAACCAGACTGGGGGTGAGCCTGGGCTGAGGACCTCTCCCCTCCTCAGGTCCCAGACATGCCCAGGTGATGCGGGGTCACCACGTCAAGGAACTACTACTGCTTTCGGGATCTTGGCAGAGGGATGGGGGGCAGGTAATTGGGGTCAGCAGATGCCCCTGGTATTCTGGGAAGCTCCACAGGCTTTCTGAGGGGAACATCTGGCCTTGTGATGAGGATGGGGCAGAGGTTCTAGAAGCTACTTTGATTGGCCTGTAGCAAACTCTCTGTTACTGATGAGGGTCATCTGGAACCTGAACACCCAACAGGACATAATCGGGACAACAGGGGCCACCCCAATTATGACGCTGGAGAAACAGAGGCAGAGATGCCAGGTTACCTCTGCTCAGCCCCCAGTTGTGGGCTCTAGCTTCCAAGGAACTGGTGTGTCCTGGGTCAGCTGGTACTTGGCAGCCTGTGGGATGGGTGGGGTCGGAGAAGGGAGAGTGTTGGATGGTGAGGCTCCCTGTCTCTGTTATTCTGTGTGTGGATGGGCATTTGTCATGTGCCCGTTTGTCTGTCTGCCCTACACCAGTGCACCAAGACATGTGGAGTGGGCGTGAGGATGAGAGATGTGAAGTGCTATCAGGGAACTGACATCGTCCGTGGCTGTGACCCGCTGGTGAAGCCTGTTGGCAGACAGGCCTGTGACCTGCAGCCTTGCCCCACAGAGCCCCCAGGTAAGGAGGAGGAGGCTGGGAACCAGATTGGGGCTGGCTAGAGAAGGTGTGGGAGGAGCCAGGGCTTGAAGGACCAGTAGTCACCAGTCCAGGGAGGCAGCTAGGGACATAAGCAAGTCTCCAGGGTAGGTTCCCTTTGGACCAGCCAAGCCTAGCCAGTGGAGTCCAGGGAATCCAGGGAGCCCAGGGGGTCATGCAGAGACTTGTGCCTTAGACAAAGCATTGAGTTTAGATGCAGGGGGGGCAGTTGTGGGACCAGGGACCAGGATGATCTGGCCTCAAGAGCAGGTGCTGGCCCCCAGGAGACAGGGAGTGGAGATCTGGCAGGGTCTCTGGCTTGGCCCCTGGACAAGGATCCAGGCTCTGAAGTGGATGCCAGATGCAGGGAAAGGTGATCTGCTTTGGGGGTCCTGAGTCACAGGGAGAGGTGCCCATGGACCATAGGGGTGTTTGAACTTTTGGAAGGAGGAATAGGGGTGCTCCCAAATCCTGGCTCCTGGGGTTTTATCCTTCAGGATGTTCACATCTAACCACTTGGTGGGATCCAGATTTTCCTGGGGAGAGACTGGCATCAGGAAAGGGGTGGCTGAGAGGTAGAACTAGTGACCTGCAGCAGGTGGGAGAGGCTGGGGCGGAGTGAGCTCTGGTCCCTGGACCTGGGCCAGGGGGCCCACCTAGCCACCTGTTCACAATGCCACTCCTGGGCTTCCCTGGGTGAGGAAGCTCCTGCTGTTGGGGAGATGATGTGATAAGGGTTGGGGACCCTAGAAGCTGTGTTCTCACCCCTTTGGCCTCTTCCTGACATTTCATCCCTCCTGCACTGTGTCCCTCCCTCAGACGAGAGCTGCCAGGACCAGCCGGGCACCAACTGTGCACTGGCCATCAAAGTGAACCTCTGTGACCACTGGTACTACAGCAAGGCCTGCTGCCGCTCCTGCAGGCCCCCCCACTCCTAGGCTGGTGCGGTAGCCCCTGAGACCTGAGCACCCCTCCCTGCAGGGGATCCTGGGCCGTGAAGATGTGGCACCAAGCCTCAGCTGACAAGAAGGGACTTTCATGCTGTGGCCCTGTCTCTGCCTTGGGGGAGAGCTCCTAATGCCTGCCGGCCTCTCTCCCCAGATGGAGCCACCCTGCTGTGGGAAGCTGTACCTGAAGTCCGGGATCCTGTGTTTGCACCCACCCCAGAGGGCCCAGAGACCAGAGCCCAGTGTAGGCAACACCTGCCCACCTTCCAGACCCTTCTCTTAGGTGGAGCCCTCTCAAGGTGACTTGTAGATGATCCAGGAAGGAGAGGACTTCTCTCCCTTGGTTACCTTGGATGAAGAGGGGCCTGGGGTCAGCTGAGGAATCCAAGCTGCCCCATCCCTGGAGATACCAACGGTACCCCTTCCCAAAGTACCAGCGCCACTGTGCCTCCGTTCCTGGAGCTCCTGTGCTGGACGGGAGGGACAGGCCTCGTTCTCTCAATGTCCCTGTCGTCGTCCTCAGTATTCACTGGTGTATGTTAATAAAGTGGCTGTATTTATGGCAGCATCCTGGGGTCACAGTCACTTTGGGCAGGAGTGGTGGGTGGCCTCCAGGGCTTGGGTAGGGCTGCTTCTTTCTGGACAGTGGGTGTGGGAATAAGGCAGTCAAATATAGAAAGTAGATGATAAAGGTAACCAGAAAAGCAGGGAGGGCACAGGGAGGGCAACAGGACTGCGTTGAGGTTGGAACTGGTCAGGATCTCCAACTATTGACGATCAGCCTGGGGGCTAGGGGTCACGGAGACCTGAGGGCTCACGGGGTCCTGTAGGTGTCCTGAGCCTCAGTAAATGGAACAGCTGGCTATTAACATGTTGGGAGAACGATGGGGTATGGGACAGGACCAAGGACATCTGTGGCTGTGGCCTGAGTCTCCTGGAAGGACCATTCTCAGGGGTGTGTACAGCTTCATGTAGCGTGGCGGCTGTCTTGTGCGTTCAGAGACACACAGGGGCTGTGGGGGGTTGCTACTTTAGGCCAGCCTTTTCTGGGTAGGAG
This sequence comes from Nannospalax galili, assembly GCF_000622305.1. Classification (NCBI taxonomy): domain Eukaryota; kingdom Metazoa; phylum Chordata; class Mammalia; order Rodentia; family Spalacidae; genus Nannospalax; species Nannospalax galili. Next base: position 244,441 of record NW_008347322.1, read on the forward strand.
AATGTGGAAGAGGAAACAGCACACACACACACACACACACACACACACACACACACACACACAGAGCTCCCAGTGAGGTAGAGAAGACATCTGAGCCATCCGTGGACAGTGAGCCTTGACCGTTGAAGTGTCCTTCAGGCCCAGGTGGTGGAGAGGTTGGTCTGTTCCTGAGCTGGGACTCAAGGGAGGGTCTGTCACAGAGTTGTGTTTCTGAAGGACTTAGGACTTACGGGAAACTGAGGTGACACCCAGTCCAGGATATTCCCGTCCCTGTATATTCCTGTACCAAACGCGATGCAACAGGACAGCTGCCCCTAAGGATTTTATTTTCTACTCCTCAGATTCCAGAAGTTAGAGGTTTGGGGGACGGATGTGTTCCAGGTTACTAGCTGGGATTGGGCAGCACAGCATCCCTGTATCCAAGGCCTGGTGCCTCTGCCACACCTGAACCCCATCACACCTCCCTGCCAGGCTCCCTCTCTTCCTTTCTCTGATCCTTCCTTCCTCCCTCCTTCCTTCCTTCCTCCTTCCTTCCTCCCTCCTTCCTCCCTCCCTTCCTCCCTCCTTCCTTTAGGACTGAACCTAGGGCCTCATGCATACTAGACGCCCTGCCACTGAGACATATTCCCAGCCCTCATTTGACATTTATTTTGATGCATGGTTTCACTAAGTTACCTAGGCTGACCTTGAACTTTGAGTTCTCCTGCCTCAGGCTATGAACTAGCAGGGACCACAGGCTGCTCCAACAGGCCCAGCAAAACCTTCCTTCCTCCCTCCTTCCTTTCCTCCTTCCTCCCTCCTTCTTTCCTCCCTCCTTCTTCCCTCCTTCCTTCCTCTCTCCTTCCTTCCTCCTTCCTTCCTTCCCTCCTTCCTCTCTCCCTCCTTCCTCCCTCCTTCCTTCTTCCCTCCTTCCTTCCCTCCTTCTTTCCTCCCTCCTTCCTTCCCTCCTTCCTTCCTTCCTCTCTCCCTCCTTCCTTCCCTCCCTCCTTCCTTCCTTCTTTCTTCCTCCGTCCTTCCTTCCTCCTTCCTTCCTTCCTTCCTCCCTTTCTCCCCCCTCCCTTTCTGACATTAAAGCAAGCCCAGGAATGGCCAGTCACCTGTCCCAAGAAGCCCAGCCCATCATGTCCAATCTGTTCTCCAGACTGGTGGGATGACATTGGTGGGTTCCGATCTTGGAAGTCCTGCATGAGGCTCTAAAAAACAATGGTGGCTTGCTGTGGTGCCCCCAAGCTTTGAGAGTTGCTCCCAGATCCTCTGGGTAGAGCCAGACCCCACCATCTGGGTTGGGAAGGCAGGCTCTACCTGGCACTGGGGCGCTCCAGGGAAGGTCTATGCTTACAGGCACCCAGTGGATGGCAGACAAACAGCGTGGGATGGGAAACAAAATTTATTGGCTTTTGCTTTTCCCAGGGGCACTGTGGCTCCCTGGTAGGGCCCGTAGAGGTGCAGAGCGAGGTGGAAAGGATGGACGCGTAATTCATTTCAAAGAGGTCTATGAATCAATACAGAGATGGCAGAGGTCTGAAAGGATGGGAGATGGAGACGGAGCAGCCCGGAGTGTCCCCCACCTACCCTCATCTGCACCCCACGCATTGCAAGGGTGAGATAGGACAAAGGAAGTGGAAAGTGGGCTAGGACTGTTAGCAAGACCAAGCAGAGCCGGAGAAGGGAGAGAACTTCAACAATGCCAGAGACGCTCATCACTAGCTCGGTTCAACTGCCGGTGCGACGTCTGTGCACTTTTAAGTGTGGACTGTCCTGTTCTGCTGTCCAGTGCAGAGGTGGCCACCATCCTGTAAAAGGCGCTTGCTCCCCTGGGGCCCCACAGCAGGGCACAGATGAGAGAGACAGAGAAAGAGCCCTTGGGGGGAAAGGGCTCTGGGGGCCATGCTGCTGCCTCCCCCGGGGGGAAGAGAGCTATTCTGATTCCTGGGGCCCCGGGCTGGGGCATCTCTCAGAGACGCCAGTTTTTCCTCAGCTCGTAGAGGGCCTGGGACAACAAGGGTGCAGATGAAGCCTGCACAGGACAGCAAGGCTCAGGGGCCTTGTTTCAAACAGAAAGCAGGAAAGGGGTGACCTAGAGCTGTGTCCCCTGAGGATCTTGGGTCCCAAGGAGAACCAGAGTTTAAACGGCTTTTTGAAGCCAGCCACTCACCACACACTGATGGGGACACAACCCAGGGGTGAGATGGCCTGCTGAAGATTCAAGGTAAGTTGGCAGCTGAGGACCCGTGGGGTATAGGTGGCCTTGTTGGATGTGCCTGCCAATTGGCTGGGTTTAGGGCTGAGTGCTGGGTGTGTGAATTTCAGTATCAACCCTCCCGGAGCAGTGTCCCCATAAGTCTGTGCTTCCTCTCAGCAAAAAAACAGATCAAGGGCAGAACAGCACCCTAAGAATACTGCTGCCCCCTAAACTCTCCCTTCTCTGGGAAGACCTGTCCATCTGTAGGGAGCTCAGACCAATGGGCATCTCAGGCCTGAACCCATGCTTGGCACCTGGGGTGTGAGACATGAGGGGCTGGGAAAGAGAGGGGGGAGAAGAATCAGGGTGGAAGAGAGACGGGCAGGGGCAGGCTGGGGAAGGAAGAGGAACTCAGGGTGGAGGGGCAGAATATTTGGTCCATAGTCTCTACAGAAGGTTCACGTTTGTAGGGCCCCTGGCAACTAATGAGGCCATCCCTCCCTTGAACAGGGAGGACATCCAAGGCTTGGCAAGACATGAAGCCAGAGAGAGCCAAGTTGCTGGGGTTGGCAATGGCCACCTTCCCACCTCCTGGAAACAGGACCCGGCCTCTGTGTGCCAGCAGGGCCCCACCTTGCCCTCCTGTTCGCACAGGTCCCCACATCAGACCCGCCTCCCTCCAGGTGCCAGCTGCCCCTATCCACAGCTGCCACACCTGGCTCACTGGGCCTTATCCTCGTAGTGGGTCTGGGGGCTCCCCACACCTGGGCCCCCTAGGACAGGGATGCAGGGAAGACTTGGCTGAGCTCAGGTCTGGGTGTGGGGCCAGGGTGTGCCATAGCGATCCTGCCATGGTCCTCTGGACCTTCCAGGGCTGGGTGCCTGGGCAGGATGGGGGATTGTCACACGTCAGTGCTGACACTGCGACTCCGGGAGAAGGCCTCACGCATGGCAGAGAGGCGGTTGGGGTTGAGTGCCTGCAGGCCCCCAAAACTCCCAGGGGGCAGCTCCACGTCCTCCTGGCTGATGCTCTTGTAGGCCACGCGGCCACCGCCGTTGCACACACCCTCGATGTCGTCGTCCTCTGGCTCCTGCAGGAAGAAGGTGGGTGGTTCGTAGTGGGAGCAGCTGCGGCAGAGGGCGCGGGCCTGTGGGGACTTCTGACTGAAGGAGGTGATGGCAGCCGGGTAGAGCGCTGGCCCGTTGGTCAGCACCAGGTTGCGGTTGGAATGCAGGGGCGGCAGGTGCGAGTGCACGGCGAAGTCGGGCTCCTCCTCGTCGTCCTCGGATTCGTCCTTCTTGCAGCAGTAGTACTGTGGGCAGAGGGCCAGGTGACCGTGCTGCACCCCCCAAACACTGGAAGGTGACCCTCAAGATTATAGCCCTGTCTGGACATCACTTACTCTATTGCCACCCAGGGTTTACTTCACCAGGAACCATGCAGAGCTCCCTGCAATACGTCACTCACCTCGCTACACTGCAGAGCTAAGGCTGGTGCATGTGGGGAAACTGAGGCACAGAAGGGCAAGCAGCCTCAAAGTGGCACAACTGAATATAAGCCCCATCAGATCCCAGAGTCGAGTATAGACACTGGGTTTGCCTTGCACAAAGGTTGCTCCTCCTTCCAGGAGGATGTGGGGCCACCAGACGCTCTAAAGCTCAGGCAAGGGAAGAGATGCAGACAGCAGGGTGCCCACCACTGCCCTCCCGCAGGGCAGCTATGTGCCACTGGCTAAGTCCCTTACTCTCTGTCTTAGTCCAAGTCTTGCGTGAGCTGAGCAGCTGGTCATCAACTCTGAGCCGCACAGATGGTGATCTCTCTCCCATGCGGGAGATCTGGCTGTACCCCGACCCCCAATATCTGCCTCCTTGAGGGTCTCCTCTTTCCTGCAGAGCCACCTTCCAGGTTCCGCCCCAACCCGGTCCCGGTGCCCATCCCCTGGGAGTACCTGGAGCCGGCAGTAGCACAGAACGGCAATGATACAGAGTAGAATCACAGTCGCCAAGATGCCCCCAGTGATGACCACAGTCCCGGCTGTCATCCGCCCACTTCTCCATCAACTACCTGCAACAGATGCCACCAGTCACAGCAGTCAGTGCCTTGACACAGAGCCGCCACTCTATGCCACAGGACCAGCTTGGGGGGGGGTGTGATTTCCCAGGATGCTGCACGGCACAGGTGGAGCTTGGCCTGGGGTCAGAGCAAGTGGGAGGAGATCCAGGTCCTGCTTGGCCTCAGTGCCTCCTAGCCTCAGTTTCCCCATCCTTAAAAGGTAAATATCAGCCGGGCATGGTGGCACAAGCCTTTAATCCCAGCACTCCAGAGGCAGAGGCAGGCAGATCTCTGTGAGATTGAGACCAACCTGGTCTGCATAGTGAGTCCAGGCCAGCTGTGGAAAAAAAGGGAACCCAAACACAGCACACCTGGGTGCTGGGCTGAGCCCCCGCCTCCTGCTTCTTCACCCAAATCATCACATTTTTTCACAATCTCAATGCTCAGCCAATCCCCTTTCCTTTAGCTATTTCGTGGTGGTAAAATTCACATCACACATCACATAAATTTATCATCTTCATTACTTATAAATTTGTGTACAGGTATGGGTATGTGTGTATGCGCACGGACGTGCACGTGGCACACACACACACACACACACACACACGTACACGGCTATACCATGTGGAGGTCAGAGAACGACCAGCAGGAGTCAGCAATCTCTTTCCACCGTGTAAGTCCCAGGAATTGAACTCAGGCCGTCAGGTTTGGTCACAGGCACCTTCACCCACTGAGCCATCTTGCCAACCCCTGGAGTTATTTGTTTTGTTTTGTTGGCAGTGATGGATGACGTTTTGTGTTTGGACAGAGTCCCTCATCGCCCTGTAGGCTAGTCTGGCTGGCCAGCGTGCCCCAGGGATCTACCTCTCTCGACCTTCCCAGTGCTGGGTTATAGGAACACACCACATATGTGGTTGCTGGGGATCAAATGCAGGTTCCTGTGCTTGAACAGCAAACCACCTTACCAACTGAGCCATCTCTCCAGCCCCATCTCCATCATCGAGACAGGGTCCCCCTGTAGCCCCAGCTGTCCTGGAACTCACTATATAGACCAGGCTGGCCTTGAACTCACAGAGATGGACCTGCCTCTGCCTCCCGAGTGCTGGGATCAAAGGTGTGCGCCACCACGCCCTGCTTGTCCCCACCATTTTTAAGTGTTCAGTTCAAGATTTGCTTTCTAAAACTTTTTCATCTCACAAAACTGAAAACAATTTCCCTTTGTCTAGGAAATTTAAATTTAAAAGAATATGTTCCCAGTGACGGGGCGGGGGTGACAGGGAGATACCTACACGGCAGAGCAGCCCTCAGTGGCTTTCAGGATAAATTCTTCGTTGGGGATTTTCAGGCCTAAGACCCTGACATCTGACATCTGAGCTCTTTGCTGCAGGGAGCCTGTACTCTCAGTACCTCTGGCCAGGCTTGCCCAGACTGACTTGTGCTGATCATCAGCCTCCCAGTGCATAGTACATACGAATATCCACCTCTGTCACGCTCTCTCATCCCCTAGAGACAGAATCTCTCACTGAACCTGGAGCTCACTGTTTATTGGCTAAACTGGAAGCTTTAGTGATTCTAGTCTCCACCCTGTTCCCTTAACATTGGGATTACAGGTGTGCAGCCATGCCCAGTTTTTTTAATTTAAGATTTATTTTTATGGGCTGGAGAGATGGTTCAGCAGTTAAGAACACTGGTTGTTCTTGCAGAAGACCCGGGTTCGAATCCCAGCACCCACATAGCAGCTAACAACTGTCCATAACTCCAGTCCCAGGGGATCCAACAGCCTCTTCTGACCTCTGCGGGCATTGCACAACACAGGTGCACTTACCTACATGTATGCAATACATGCATACACATAAAATAAAAATAATAAAAAGTTTAAAAATTAAAAAAAGGATTTATTTTTATTGGGGCTGGAGAGATGGTTCAGTGGTTAAGAGCACTGACTGTTCTTTGAAACGACCCAGGTTCCCAGAACCCACATGGTGGCTACAAACTGTCCTTAACTCCAGGAGAATTTGATTCCCTCTTCTGACCTTGCACAACTCAGGTGCACTCACATATATGCAGGCAATACCCTCATACACACAAAATAAAAATAATAAATGAAATATACTTAAAATATTTATTTTTATTTTTAATTATGCATCTGTGTGATGTGTGTGTGTGTGTGTGTGTGTGTGTGTGTGTGTGTGTGCCTGCAGAAACCAGAGAGAAAGTTGGATCCCGCCCTGGAGCTGGAGGTACAGGTGGTTGTGTGCTGCCTGACATGGGTGCTGGGAACTGAACTTGGGTCGTCTGGAGGAGCAAGCAAGCACACACTCTTGACCACTGAGTCCCTCTCCAGCCCCCATGCTACTTCTTACAAGGGTGTTGGGTATAGTGGTCGCCCGGTGTTCTCCACTGAACCATCCTCCCCTCGCACCTCACCT
>NW_008347322.1:251155-260401 GCF_000622305.1 Nannospalax galili
TCCTGGATCTACCTTCCAAGCACTGAGCTTGGGGACAGGTGCCACCACACCAACACTTTTTATATTTTAGCAAGAGGGAAACTAAAACGTGGTATTTTCACCTAGAATTTGGGATTCTGGGACGCTTACTTGTTGGAATTTGATTGTTTTCGCGACGACAGCTTTTCTTCCCCACAGTGGGTCTGTATGTGTCTTTCCTGATACTTACAGTAATTCTGAAGTGACACAGCCCATATTTATACCGCAGAGCCTTCCGAAAGGAACCTGACGTTGCTCTCTATTGTTGTGTTTTTTCCCGTGGACACACAGTACAGTCAAAAGACTTTCTACCTGGAGCCTTTTTCACTGAGGTCTCCTACCAACTCTACTCTTTCTTCTGGTTTGTTTTAAATCTAAAAATGAGTTAAAATTGCTTTTTAATTATAGAAAGCATTTTGGTCCCATGGGCCAGAGCACAAAGCCAGGTGCCCTTCGAGCCTTCTGGCCTGTAGTCCCTACCTTCAACCACTGTGCCTTGGAAGCAAAATCTGACTTAGCTCTGTGGGTGTCCTTCCCCAGTGTCTTCCTAAACACATGGGCAAGCACCTCTCCCCGCTCTTTTTAAAAGTGGCCATTGTAGTTGTGGAGTTTTCCTTGTGTGCTCAATAGCTTTAGTGTCAACTTAACATACCTGGGTTGAGGGAGCCTCAGTTGGGGAATTTCCTCTTTTGGACTGGCCTGTGGCCAGGTCTGAGGGGCATCTTCTTGATGAGTGATGTGGGAGGGCCCAGCCCACTGTGGATAGTTCCACCCCTGGGCAGGTGGGCCTGTGTTGCATAAGAAAGCAGGCTGAGCAGGGGCCAGGGGAGCAAGCCAGTAAGCAGCGTTCCTCCATGGCCTGTGCTCCAGCTCCTGCCTCCAGGTTCCTGCTCTGAGTTCCTACCTTGGGCTCCCTGATGAACTACGACCTGGGAGATGTAAGAAAAATAAACCCTTTCCCCCCAAAGTTGGTAGTGGTCAGAGAGTTTTGTCACAGCAATGGAGAGACAAACTAGGACACTTTGCTATACTCAGTGGTCTGGACCAGAGTGCTACAAGGTCTCTGGGGAGCTCTCCAGAGCTCACCTGGCCTCCCCATAGCTGGGTCACTCCCCTTTGCGGGGAACAGTCCAGCTCACCCAGCTGGACCCCAAGAGTGGGCATGGGCACCTTTGTCCACTTTTTACTATTATAGAATCGTGCAGAGAAAAGCTCTGTGGTGTGCACGTTGCTAAATCTCTGCTAAACCTTGCCAAAGACTTGCTGGAATCTGGGCTGATTAATCCTCTTCCAGGAATGTGTGAGAGTTACTGACAGACTGGGCTTTGGTTCTGAGACTGCAGGCTGAGGTGGGGAGGGGCGGGGCAGGCGGTGTGTGTGTGTGGGGGGGTCCCCACACGCTCTACAGTTGGACTCAGGAGGGTCAGGTGGCCTGGCAGGGTCAAACAGATGTGGAAAAGTTCTGACTGAGGCTCCAGGACCCTCTGAATCTGTGGAGATGCCACGTCAAGTGTACCTGCTGTTCTGCTGTTCATGCCCAGGACAGATCCTTACAGCCCCACAGCCCACCATGTTGCCGGGGACTTGGGTACTCAGTGGGCCGAGGGAGATGTGGTGGGGTACTGTTTAAGTGGCCAACAGGTCAGATTTCAGTTCTCTACAATGCCCCACTCTACCGCTGGGGCAGGGTCAGATAGAGGATAGGGCCAGGTACTGCCTTGGAGAAGCCTGCTCCAGCCATGCTGTGAGCCAGACACAATGCTGGGACTAGAACGCGGACTCCCAACGGACATGTCCAGGCAGATCCCAAACAGCAAGACAAGGGACACAGACAGACACTAGGACAACTTCAAATACAGACCAAGGTGTAGACAGGCAAGTCCAGACAGACAGCCTCAAAACATGACGGCAGGGTGCACTTTGGAGACACAGACAGACAGACAGACAGAACAGGAGCCCTGAGGACCCCGCAAATTCCTGGACATCTACCTGGCAGCTCTAGTCCTCAGGCCTCCAAGGGAGCCAAGACCAAGTGGGCAACTGGCCAGGGCAGGAGCTGCAAACAGGCGTGCTGCGGAGGTGGCTGGAGGGATCAGTGGACTGTCCAGGTGCACAACGTGCTTTTTCATAGTGGGATGACTGTGAACAGACAGCCACTGCAGGCAGGGGGACCCAACTGTTTTGCCCTTGTGTCTCCTTTGGCACAAAGGAACGCCTCAGTTGGAACTCTAGAAAGCCCTCTTTAGGGGTCAAGGTAGCCTGAGGAGGAGGAGGAAGACACTGGAACCCTGCTATGGTAGAGAGAAGACCAAGGCGAGGGAGCAGTGGGTCCACCTGGGAGAGCCAGCCAAATTCCCAAGTCCCATTACGAGACTGCTCCGTATGCATCAGGGCAGAAAACAGGCCCCACTTCTGACTGAAAGTTACAATGACAGGGAGAGGGTCCCAGTGCGTGTGTGGGACAGTGCCTCCCAGGCACAGAGGGGCACCCTTGCCCCATTATCCCACCTGGCACTTGCCGGAAAGGCCCTCCTCTGAAACCGGACATACACCAGCACGGTCACCTACTTTTGATGGTGAATTAACCGCAGCGTGGAGGAGGAAAGTGACCCTACTCTAGCCAAGTCTCTGCCAGACAAAAGGTCAGGGTCAGGATCAGGGCAAGGACAGAGCTGCCATTTCTATCCACCTTTGGGTAAGAATGTGTCCTCTGCTCCACTCCCCCATGATTACTGAGCCCCATATTTCCTCGCACTAACGCCCTGAGTCCCAAGTTCCCTTGTGGGGGCGTGCACTGCAACAGACAGTTTGGGGTGCTGCCCATCCCTGCCCTGGCTCTTCTCTCTGGGCCCTGCCTGTGAGCCAAGAGGCTGATACTGAATTTATACCCTGCTGCTGTCCTAGGGCCATAGCCTATGGGGTTTGAGGTGGACACACACCTTGGGCTGGAATGGACAGCTTCTCTCCTGGGAAATGGAGTTGAGATCTGAGATACCTGCTCCTCAGTGCTGGTCAGTGGCCTGGGAGACACAAGTGGCCAGGGCTGGCATTTTCAGCCACATGTGTGGAGAGTGAGAAAGAGCTGTAGGTGAGGGAGAAACAGACACGGATGTGGAGAAGTTCTGACTCAGGCTCCAGGACCCTCTGAGTCTGTGGAGGGGTTCACGCCCAGGACGGATCATTCCAGCCCCACAGCACCGCCCCCGCCCCCGCCCCCCATACTGCTGGGAACTTACTGCACTCAGGGGGCAAAGGGGGCGGCTGTGGGGTGCTGCAAGTGGCCGGCAGGTTGGAATTCAGTGCTCTGCAATGCCCCACCCCACCACTGGGGCCCAGAGCCAGGCCATGGGGAACCACAGGGACTGGGGCCAGGTTTCGGGGACTGCATGTGCCTGAACTAAGGGTATCCTGTGGGTGCTGGGCTGGAGCTGAGGGGAGTATAGAGTTTGCAAGAGGCATGACAGGGCTGACGGGGACCTTCTGGGGCAGGGGAGGAGTGCCTCCACACAGAATATCGGAATAGAACCTCTGCGTGCCAGCCTAGCTCCTCCTCAGATGCCACTATTTTTCTGAGCCCCAGTTTCCTCTGCTGTAAAGTGGGGGACCACTGAAGCTTCTGAGGGGGGCACCGTGATGCTATGCTACGGATCTGAGTCTCAGGTCCTTGAGGGATCTGGCCACATTCACTGCTGAGCCTCTCCCAGGTCTGAGAGACATCTCTCAGTTCCATTTGGCCCTCGGGGCCCAGGCTGCTTCTCCCTCCCCTCAGGGCCTGGGTCCTCTCCAGCAGCAGGCAGCCTGGCGACATGATTGGAAGGGTGCCAGCTCAGGCCAGGTGCCCAGGGCTGTCAGCAGCCGGGGCTCCAACACCCGGGCCATCCAGCTGGAGTGTCTCAGCCTCGCTTCGCAGATACACGCACGCCTTCGACGGGCGCCAGGTCCCAGGACGAGCCCAGCGCAGACGTATGCGCGGCTGGCAGCTCCGCTCACGCCCAGCCTGACATCATCCACTGTCAACTTCCAACAGTCCCAAGAGTGACCAGGCTTCCCTCGGCTGCACCCACTCTGCCGCCTCCCCTCTGGAACGCTATCCTTACAGATTCCCACTGCCATCGAAACCTGGCACGTGCTCTCCTCCTCCAGGAAGCCTTCCTGAACTTCTCCAGTGTGTACCACAGAGCTGCAAAACACCAGTGATGGAAGGGGCTGTGCCACAAGCCTCTATCGGACGGAGGGAGAGAAACGGCCAGGGCAGTGTCCCTGCATCCCCACCCTCCTGCTCTTGAACTCTTTCCACTTCTCCCTGAGGGCTGCTGGGATTCTGCCTAGATGCACCCTCTGCCCCACGTCTAATGTTCTGCCGCTCCTTCACTGGTGACCTGAGGTAGAGGCCTCACCCCCAGGGCCTCCACTCAGTCCAGTTTACCCAAAACTCTCCACCACGCCACAGCCTTTGATTTAAAAACAAACAAAAAAACAACCCTTCAGGGGCTCTCAGAGAGACGGCCAGGCAGGCCCAGGGACACCTGGCAGAGACCACTTTCTGGCCTGTCTACAACTCCAGGGCAAGTCTCCCTCCACCAGCCAATGCAACTCTGTGGGCCTCTTCCCGAATCGTTAATGTCCCCCCTGGAGACCACAAATAAGTTCAAGGCCTCATAAACAGTGCTGCTTCCCGCTTGCACCCCATTATTTCTCCTAGGACAGACTGTGACATGGGGTCCCCTTACGTGGTCTCCCACTCATTGCTTAAGTCTGTGGAGGGACCTTTGTGGGTGATGGACTGCTGCCCTTTGCCGGTGTCTAGGCAGCCGGCTTGAGAGTCACCACCATTACAAGTTCCCGTTGTCTCCTATCGTAGAGGCCCAGGCAGTGAAGGGGGGGGGGCACCCACAGGGCAGGAAACACCTGGCAGCAGAACCAGAGGCCTCCACCTGCCTCCTCCTGTGAGCCCCCTCCCCTGGCAGGAGCCCCCAACGTAGTTGCCATCTGGACTCTGCACCCTTAACTTTCCCCGCTTCACTTCACCCACTTAAGGCCTTCTGGAGCCTTCGGCACCCTATCTCAGCCCCTACTGGTGCCTCACAGGGTGCAGGGCAGGCATGGAGGCTTTGTGGAGGCCAGTGCTCCTCAAGAGTTGGGGAGAAGCCTAGTTGCCTCATTGGGCCCAGGGGCTTCCAGACCCCACAGGGGACCAAAATTGAGGGCCTGGCAAACACACGGCCGACCAGGTCGCAGAGGCCACACGGGCCCCTGAAACCTGCTGGTTTAAGTAGTGGCCCATCCAGCTCCTGCTCACTTCCAGATGGAGAAACTGAGGCTGGGGCAGAGACAGTTGGCTCTGGCTGGGAACCGGGGCTGGCTGCCTCACAGCTTCTTCCCCATGCCAGCATCTGGGCAAGGGCTTATGGGAACTCAGAACCCTTTTCCTCCCCAAACACATCTGTCTGGTGTCTACCTGGAAGCTCAAGGGCCCCCGGTCCTGAGCAAGCAGAGAGGGGCCTGCAGAGTTCCTGTCTAGACCTCCTCCGCATTTGTTCCTAATTTCACGCTCTGTGGGCTCCCAGATTCCTGCGTTTGTTCAGTAATAAATAGACTGGGAAGTATTCAGCAGCTCTGTGTGGCCTGGAGGACTGATGGGAGGGGGCTGGCTGGAGAGCAGCTCCCTGCAGGGTTGGAATGTCTCCCCCAGGCACCACTGAACCCCGAGGGCCCAGGCAGGTTCCAGGAGCTCCCAATCGCTCAGGACCCCAGAAAATAACCAAGGCAAGATTAATGCAGCCACAGGCCCAGGGTAGAGTAGAGCCATACTGCCCCAGGAAACACATGGTTGCTCTCAGCTTGTCTCCTTGGTGGCCTGGACTCTCTGAGGATCCCTCAGAAGGAGCATGGGTCCCAGACATTTCTCCAGCTATCCCCAGGGTGTCCTAAGTATATGGAGGCTCTTCCTAGCCCCAGAGCGCTAAGCCTTGTCCCCAGTGCACTGCATCAGCAGGGCCCAAAGTGGGGGCACCAGAGAGTGTATCCATGAATCACTCTTGGAGTTTTCCGAAGCTGCAGGTAATTTCCATGTCAGACCCAACAGAGCTGTCGTGGGTGGAGAATGGGGGCTGGGGGCAGATGTGATGGGGGCAGGGTTCCATCTTCTCTCTGGCCTCAGTCAGTGGTGTCAAGGTTAATAGGAATAGCCACGAGCTCTCTGTGCCTCACAGTGGGCACGTCTGGTGTGCTGAACCCATTTCATCTTAGGGCTCCGCCTAGGTGGATGACTTTCCCTGGTGGCACAGTGAACTGGTGACAGTACCCAAGGCCTCCACATATCTCTTACCAAAGGGATGACTTGACCCATATTATCGAGGCTTAAACAGGCCAGAGGGGCGAAACCACTGACAGAGGTATGTAGAAAATTGGATACACAATAGACCCCCACACGGTGTTGTGGTGCCCGTGCAGAGTCCTTGCTGGAAGGCCACATGCTGGCCAGCTCCAGCTGCCCAAGGCCACAGAGCAGCACAGACAGAGGCCCCTGCCTGGCCTACATGGTGGTGGCTTGGAGCTGGGCAGGGGAGCCTGGTGGGAAATGCAGGCAGGAGCAGAGCCAGGACTGTTGGAAGGCAGGAAATGGAAGTGAGCTGGAATCTGCTTTGTGGGCAGTAGTTTTCCCACTTCCTGAGGTCCCCTCCAGCTGGGGGCTGCCCCAAGCCTCCTGGCAAGGATCTCTATCCTGCCTGGACCCCCAGAAACCTACTCTGCAACCCCAGGGCCACAGTGTAGGGCCCAGACTTGGGCACAGAGGGAGAGCTGGTCAGGCAGGGTAGAGAGGAAATGAAACCGTGGCTGAGGGCTACTGCTGGCTCCCTGGGCCTCCTGGGAGTGGCCACCGTCCCCACGGGCATGTCTGGAGCTTGATGGGTGGCCGGTTTGGGGGGACTCACCCCAGGAGTCATCAAGTCATAAACCTCAGCTCCTGTCTGATCTAGGCTTCAGCTTTCCACACTCCGATCTCTCTGAGGGAGAGAGAGGGGAAAGAACAGAGAGGGAAAGTGAGGGGTGGGAGAGATGGCTCAGCGGGCAAAGTGCTCGCTGCACAAACATGAGGACCTGAGTGTGACCCTCGGCACCCATGTGAAAGCAGCGTGTGGTGGTTCATGTCTATAACCCCAGTGTTGGGGAGGTAGAGGCAGTCGGCTCTCAGGGGCTCGGTGACCAGCTAGTCTAGTGGTATTGGATTCAGTAAGCAATCCTGTCTCAAAAAAATAAGACGGGGGGGCTGGAGAGATGGCTCTGTGGTTAAGAGCACTGGCTGCTCTTGAAGAGGACCCGGTTTCAGATCCCAGTACCCATATGGCAGTGAACAACCAGCTATAAGTTCAGTTCTAGGGGATCCGAGTCCCTCTTCTGTCCTCCAGAGGGCAATGCACGACATGGGTGCACCTACATACATGCAGACATAACACATAAAGTAAAAGTAATACGATATTAAAAAAATGAGATGGAGGAACAATGGGAGGACAGCTGGTGTCCACGCCGACAACAGCCACAGGAACATGTGCACACACCACACATACAAAGGAGAAGAGCGAGAGACAAGGCAAGGGGCCCTGATAGGTAAAAAGTTGGTGGAGAACGAGCGAATGGAGGAGGAGGCACCTGGCACAGCCAAAATGCCATCAAAATAGGGTTTATTAGCAAAGGAACACATGGGGCAGATTCCCTTCCAGGCATGGAAAATGTCTGCCCCTGTCTTGACTTTTAAAAAGGGAGTCTCCTGCTCCCTGCAGAAGGTGGGAAGATGTATTTTTTTTAAAGTGGGGAGTGGGAGAGCGGGACTGTTAAAACCTGTCCTCTTTAGAGATCACAGGGGAAGACTGCTGTGTTGGCCAAACAGTGGAGAAAAATCTGCTTCTCTTGACTTCAAAGACCAGGGTGCTTATCAGCTGGGCTCCCTTTTCTCAGGAGCATGAGAAGTCCTTGGGATCCTGTTGGTGAGGGGGCGGGGCTATCTGAACCTGAACAGCCCCAAGGCTCCCCACTGCAGGTGACTAGGGGGAAGTAAGACAGCCCCTCCGCCCTGAGTGCAGACAGCACACACTGTGAGACCCTCAGGTTGAACAGCCTGCTCCAAAGACATTCACTGGCACTGTCGGGCTATGTCCACAAGCGGGCCCACTCCCTTGTGCACAGGGGTGCCCTGCTCCCTGGAAAAGAGGCTTTGCTGCTGTGAGGGCTGAACTGCCTCTGGGCTCAAGAGGGCTGGCAGGAGGTACAGGTGGGGGATAGAGCGGAGGCCAGACTTCTGGAAGCTAAGCTCAGCTACTACTCAAAGAAGCACCCGGACGGACACCTCCCCAGACACTTTCTCTTCGTACCTCCTGGTCTTGGAAATACACGCACTTCTCCAGGAACACGCACACATGGTTTACTCCCATATCTGTAGTCCATCCTTCACCCGCTGACCTCCCTTTTTCCCAACCAAGTTGAGGTGGCCACTGATGATCGGGAAGAATGCTCAGGAATATCCCAGACTCAGCTTGAGAGAGGGCTCAGCAGTCAAGAGCACTGATTGCCCTTGCAGAGGACCTGGGTTCAATTCCCAGCACCCACATGGCAGCTAACAACCACCTGAAACTCGAATTCCAGATCTGATACACTCTTCCGGTCCTCGTGGGCACTGCACAACACGGGTGCACATATGTGCACACAAAACACTCATGAAATGAAAATAGAAGATCCCAGTCCTGAGCGATGACCTGACCTGGGGCTCCTGCCCGTCATCATGTGTCCTTGCACGAGACTCCCTGAACCCCAGCGTCTCTCTCTCTCTCAGGTTTCCCAGTCAGTGCCTCTGCAAAGGGAAGCACCCCCCTCCGTTAACCTCTGTACCGGGATGGCCGGCCCCTCTCCGTCTCCCTTAGTCCCAGGGCACTGAGCGGGGTTATCAGTCTATGCACAGAAATGGAGGTGGAGGCTCAGCACTGGAGAGAAAAGCGCAGGCAGTCTGACAGGAGAGGTGGGGGAAGCACGTCATGTCACGCCAGCCGATGTCCCCTCATTCCCAGGCCCAGCTACCTGTGTGGGAGGACATGGACTACCCTGTCCTCACCCCACCCCACCCCACAGAGGTAAGTAAGCCCTGGGAAGGAGAGACCAGGTTTGCCACCTGTTGCCGGTCCTCCGGCCACCAGGGGGCAGCCCTGCAGCACACAGTGCGGGCCACATCAGTGTGCA
>NW_008347322.1:260549-267009 GCF_000622305.1 Nannospalax galili
ATCCAGAGTCACGCAATTACAACTTTCTTTAAACTATTAAGCTCTGACTTCTGATTGGTGAGTAGAGAAAGAAGAGTATTCACAGTCTGTGTGTGTGTTGTGTGTGTTTATGTGCAGGTACATTTGATTGTGGTTGTGTGAGTACAGGCCAAAGGTCAACATCAGGTGTCTTCCTCTCTCACTATATTTTCTTTTTAAAAATGTTTTATTTATTTTTATTTTATGTGTATGAGGTGTATTGCCTGCACATAGGTAAGTGCAGCCGTGTCGTGCAATGCCCAAAGAGGTCAGAAGAGGCTGTCGGATCCCCTGGAACTGGAGTTATGGGCAGTTGTTAGCCGCCATGTGGGTGCTGGGATTTGAATCCGGATCTTCTGCAAGAACAACCAGTGTTCTTAACCACTGAGCCATCTCTCCAGCCCCTGGATCTATTTATTTTTATTTAATGTGTATGAGTGTTTTGCCTACATGTATAAAGGCACGTGTGCATGCAGTGCTTGTAGAGGTCAGAAGAGGGTGCTTGGTCCTTTGGAACTGGAATTAAGGACTGGTGTTAGTCACCATTGAGGGTGCTGGGAACTGAACCCCGGTCATCTGGAAAGGTCATCTGGAAAAGCAGCCAGTGCTCTTCACCGCTGAGACATCTCTCCAGTCCCCTGATTTTTTCAAAAACAAATTTTATTTATTATTTTTATTTTATGTGTGTGAGTGTATTGCCTGCATGTATGTGAGTGCACCCGTGTCATGCAATGCCTTGGAGGTCAGAAGAGGGCTTCGGATTCCCCTGGAACTGGAGTTAAGGACAACTCATAGCCACCATGTGGGTGCTGGGAATTGAACCCAAGTCCTCTGTAAGAGCAGTCGGTGCTCTTAACAGCTGAGCCATCTCTTAACCCTGGTTTCCTTCTTTTTAAAGCATGGATATGGATCAGTAAGATGGCTCAGTGGGTAAAGGTACTCACTACTAAATCTGACCTCTTCAGTTTGAATCCTGGGACTCAGAAGTGGAAGGAAAGACTTGACTCCAGTAAGTGGTCTTCTGACCCCCCTCCTGGGACTCACTATGTAGACCAGGCTGGCCTTGAACTCACAGAGATCCGCCTGCCTCTGCCTCCCAAGTGCTGGGATTAAAAGCATGCGCCACCACACCGCCCTGATTTTTCTTTTTAAGACAGGGTTTCACATTTCCCTGGCCGACCAAGGAAGACCTTGAACTTCTGATTCTTTTGCCTCTACCTCTTGGGTACTGGGAGTTCAGGTGTGCACCACCATGCCCGGTTTCTGCAGCACTGGTGACTGAACCCAGGGCTTCATGTGTGCTAGAACAGCACTCCACCAGCTGAGTGAAGTCCCCAGCTCATGTCTTGAGGACTTCCTCTTGCAGAAGGAAACAAGGACAGCTAGCTCCCCTCTGCCTCTGGGAAGCCTCAGAGTAGAGCCCTCCCCTGCATTGCCGGAGGGGAGGCCTCACCATGGGACATGCAGTGGATGAATTCATGGCTGTGGTGAGAGGCTCATGCCAGAAGGGGGAGGGAAGCTGGGGGCCTGAGCCCTTCAGATCTGCTTCTGCTCCTCCCCTGCCATGTGCCATTATTGGGAAACTCCAATGCTCAGGAAGCTTCCATTGACCCTCCTTCAACACCGGCATGGCCTTCCTAGTGGTGAGGAGTGCCCACCACATTGTGTTGAAGGCACACCACCATCCCTGGAGCTGGAGTTAGTAACCCCATCTTTTAGGACAGGAGACTGATCTCTGAAGCAATGGCATTTGCCAAGAGTGCACAGCCAGGAAGAGGCCCAGGTGGGGCTGGACTAGAGCTGGGTGGGGCTGGGGCTGGGGCTGGGCCTGGACCAGAGCTGGGCTAGAGCTGGGTTGGGCTGGGGCTGGGGCTGGGCCTGGACCAGAGCTGGGCTAGAGCTGGGTGGGGCTGGGGCTGGGGCTGGGCCTGGGCTAGGCTGGATGGTTTTCTGTTGTCATTCTGTTTTCCCAGGCGTGCCTCTGGTCTCCAGCATCTCCTAGGACAAGGTCCTAGTTCTCCACTGAACAAGGTCCTAGTCATTCACTGATGGTGATCATAGGTCTCCAGCCTGGTAGGGTCCTACTCTGGACCTGGGAACGCACTGAGGAGGCTGGGTAGGAACAGGTACACACAGAGTGAGTGCTGAGTCTGGTCAAGGTGACAAGTCATTGAATCAGGACTTTGAGGAGGAAGCTGGCTTCAGCCAAGCAGAGGAAGGGTGCGAGTAACAATGGCTGCCAGGTGGGAGTGAATGTTGTCACAGGAGCCAGCCCTGCTGGGAAACAAACTTGTCCCTGCAGCATTGAGCAAAACCATACCTGGATGGCGTGCTCTAGGCCTGGGCTGCTTAACTCAGCACCCTGGGCACAAGCCACACCTGCCACCTGAAGGGGCCTTCTCTCAGCCTCCTGCTCTAAGAAGCCCAGGGTCAGGCCTGTGAGTGCCATCTCTCCCTGCACAGGCCTGGACATCCTGACCCAGCGTCAGGAAGACACAGGCAGAAACCTAGATGTTCTTGACTGTCAAGGTGATTTGGGGCCCTGGTTTCCCACTTTGCTTTTATTTTTGAATGTTTTAAATATTTTACTATTTTTATTTTATGTGCTGAGTGTATTGCCTGCACGTATGTAAGTGCACCTGTGTCATGCAGTGCCCTTGGAGGTCGGAAGAGGATTTTGGATTCCTGTGTGCCGAATAGCTTTAGTGTCAACTTGACATACTTGGATAGGAGCCTCAATTGGTGAATTTCCTCCACTGGTCTGACCTGTGGCCACGGCTGTGGAGCATTTTTTTGATGTGGGAGGGCCCAGCCCACTGTGGGCAGTGCCACCCCTGGGCAGGTGGGCTTGTGTTGTATAAGAAAGCAGACTGAGCACAGGCCAGGGCAGCAAGCCAGTAAGCAGCATTCCTCCATGGCCTGTGCTCCAGCTCCTGCCTCCAGGTTCCTGCCCCGAGTTCCTACCTTGGGCTCCCTGATGAACTGTGACCCGGGAGATGTAAGACAAACCCTTTCCTCCCCAAGTTGGTACTGGTCAGAGTGTTTTGTCACAGCAATTGAAGGTGAACTAGAACACCTGGGACTAGAGTTATGGATGGTGGTTAGCTGCCATGTGGGTACTGGGAACCAAACCCAGGTCCTCTGCAAGAGCAGAACCAGTTCTCTAAACTGCTAAGCCATCTTTCCAGCCACCTTTTTGTTTTTTTGGTTTGTGTGTGTGTGTGTGTGTGTGTGTGTGTGTGTGTGTGAGTGAGAGAGAGAGATAGAGTCTAACTATGTAGTCCAGGCTGGCCTAGAACCTTCTGTGTACCCCAGGTTGGCCTCAAACTCAGGATCCTCTTGTCTTAGCCTCCCAAGTGCTAGGATTATAGGCATGAGCCACCTCGCCCTGCTTGGGTCTTCATCTTAGGACGGGGTAATCACACCACTCCCGAGTCAGCCTCCCTCCTTCCCGTAGTGTCTACGGCATGCAGGCTGTATGCCCAGCCCTGAGCTGGGTTCAACTGTATTCATCTGGTGACAACCAGAGACATAGTCCTGCCTATTGGCACCCTAGGGAGCAGGGTTGTTAGGCAGGCTGGATACACCTCTAGCTAGGTCTAGCCACGGTCTGGAGAGGATGTGGCCTCGGAGGCAACCCATTATCCTTCCCTTGACATTTCCTTTGGGTGTCTGAACTCTGGGAAGGCCTGTCTCAGCTACACTAACTGAGGGTGGGTGCTCCGTCCCCAAGGGGTCTGTCTGCTGGGCTGGGGAGGGTGAGGGGAGGTCATTCCTCTCTGCATATTAACAGGCTTGTTGTCACTTGTCAGCAGCGCTGTGTTTCCAGAACAGCATTCCTGCCCTTCTCATAGGATCCCCCATCAGTCTCTGAGCATGGCACTCCCGGCTCCAGGCCCCAGCAATCTGCAGTCCTGGGTCCTTCATGTTTTTCCCCCTCCCTGTCCTGCCTTGCTTGGTGTCTCAGTACCCTCCAGGGCTCCTTGAACAAGTCTGGGTAGGAGCTTGTTCCCCAGCTTCCCAACCATAAGCCTGGCTTTTTTGCCTCTGAGCCCTCACTGGTGTCTGTCCTGAGTTCCCTCCAGCTCTGCCTCTTGATCCTGGTGGTCATGCAGCAGGCTCCCTGATCATGAACAAGCTTTCCCTGATCCCTGCCCCTGCAGACAGCTTCTTCCTCTGGAATCTAGAGGTGCTTACTGTCCACATCATACACATGGCATTTATAATCTACGCACAGCGCAGCAGCAAATACTTCCTGAGTTCTGGTTTATCCTGAGCCTCGCTCTGTATCCTGGTCATTGTGTGTTTAGTCTTTTGGGAAGTATGGACAGGTACCAGTGATACCAGGGGGTGGAAGGGGAGATGTTCACGGGGGTGGGGGGGAGCCAGGGCAGGTAGCCTAAGAGGGCAGGCAAGGTGCTGCGTCCTGCAGGAGAGCTGAGGGGGTCTGAAAGACAGCATCCCATAGAGAAAATGGCTGGTGCAAAGCCCAGAGGCAGGTGAAGCTCGGTGGATCTGAGCACTAGAAAAGCCCATTCATTCTGAGGCTGGGGAGATGGCTCAGTTGGTAAAATACTTGCTGTGTAAAAAGCTGGGCATGGGGGCACACAGCTTCCCAGTCAGCCAGTTTAGCAAGTTCCAGATTCAGTGAGAGACCGGTCCCCCCAAAATAAGCCCCTGCTGGGCATGGTGGCGCATGCCTTTAATCCCAACACTGGAGAGGGAGATCGAGGCCAGCCTGGTCTACACAGTGATTTCCAGGCTGGCTGGGGCTATGGGACACTCTGTCTTAAAAAAGAAAAAGGCAGCCGGGCGTGGTGGCGCACGCCTGTAGTCCCAGCACTTGGGAGGCAGAGGCAGGTGGATCTCTGTGAGTTCAAGGCCAGCCTGGTCTACATAGTGAGTTCCAGGACAGCTGGGGCCACAGAGAGACCCTGCTTCAAAAAGACCAAAAAAAAACCCCCCAAAACCCCAAGGGGGCTGGAGAGATGGCTCAGCAGTTAAGAACACTGGCTGTTCTTGCCTGGATTCAAATCCCAGCACCCACATGGCAGCTAACAACTGTCTGTAACTCCAGTTCTTGGGGATCCTACAGCCTCTTCTGTTCTCTGAGGGCATTGCACGACACGGGTGTGCTTACCTACATGCGGGCAATGCACGCATACACATTAAATAAAAAAAAAGAGAAATAAAAATTTTTGAAAAGTTTTGTTTCATTTTGTTATGAGACAGGGGTCTCCCTGTGGCCACAGCTGTGCTCGTCATGAAGACCAGACTGGATAGCTGGTTAAGAAGGAAGAGAGGATTCCTTCGCCTGGCATGGAGGTACTTGTTAGTCTATGGTTCCTGGAGAGTATTATCATAGATTAGTAGAAGGAACATTGTGTCCATGTTACTGAAAGCAATTTGTGGAATCGATGGAATCCCGATCAGAATCCCCATAACATTCTTCACAGACACAGAGAACAAATAATTCTATTCCTGGATAGTGAAAGCAAAAGAATAATGGTCGAGAGCTTAACATGCCAGGTTTCAAGATATATATATATATATATATATATATATATATATATATATATATATATATATATATATATATATATATATATATATATATATATATATATATATATATATATATATATATATATATATATATATATATATATATATATATATATATATATATATATATATATATATATATATATATATATATATATATATATATATATATATATATATATATATATATATATATATATATATATATATATATATATATATATATATATATATATATATATATATATATATATATATATATATATATATATATAACCGAACAAGAGACGCGCAAAGGGGACAAGAGTCAGGGACATCACCAACAAATGTATCGAAACTGCAATGCAGAGGACGCCTAAAAAAAAAGGCTCGGGACACCTGGGCAACAGTGATGACAGCAGACACGTGACAGCAGACTCTGGCTAGCGACAGTGGGAGACAGGAGATAGTGAGACACGTGTAGTTAATTTTTAGGAAGGAAGGAAGGCAGGTCAGCCACCAATTTGGAACTTTGTGTGCTGGAAAGAAAATCTTCTCCAAAATGAAGGGTGGATCTAGGGTGGTGGCCTCAGGACTGTCTCCCCACCTAGTCTATGAGGTCCTGTGGGGCAGGGCCACAGCCCCTTGCCGGGGCACACAGGTTTGAACCTGACACTGGGAGATTCTTTCTCTCTGGTGAGCAGCCTGGGCAGGCGACAATATCCAGGTGGGTCAGTCTGGGGCTTCCTGCTAGGAATTCAGGCCTCACCAAATCTAGCCTCCCCCGAGTCCAGTGGGAGGCGCTCTGCTCACATAGGGCTGGGTGGCATCTGTGCATCCTGGGACAGACCCAGGCCCAGCAGGGATTCTCCACCTTGAAGACCCTCATAGCTGGAGC
>NW_008347322.1:268326-300869 GCF_000622305.1 Nannospalax galili
CCCAGATACCCGAGGGGCTTACAACAAGCAGGAAGAGTCTTCTGCTCTGTTGCTGAGTGCTGGGGCAGTTTGTTACACAGTCCCTATGCTAACAGCGGACTGATACAGGTGGAGGCACTAAGTAAAATGTGGGATGATCAAACCAAGGGTGACTACGAGAAAACCCAGTGATTCTGCACTACCCAACCAGTGACACCTGCCAGAGAGCCTGGCTCTCCCCACGGGCGTGAGGAAACTCCCTGGTGGTTGGAGGACAGGAGGGAGCCAGGTTGGTGACACGGCAGAATCGAAGTGGCCAGGAAGGCACAGACTCTTCCAGAACCCTGGGTCATGTGCAGAATGGGGTGTTAGAGAGGGTCTCCAGAGTGAGGCTGCTGCCCCCTGTCTGGCTGCAGAGGGTACAGGGTGGGACTTTGTGTGTGTGTGTGTGTGTGTGTGTGTGTGTGTGTGTGTGTGTGTGCGCACGCACCACACGTCTCTCTCTGTTTTCTTTCCTTTTTTTTTCTGTCTTTTTGTCTTTTTGAGACAGGGTCTCCCTGTAGCCCCAGCCGGCCTGGAACTCTACACTATGTAGGCCAGACTAGCCTTGAACTCATAGAGCTCTACCTGCCTCTGTGCACCACCATGCCTGGCCTCTCTCTGTGTTTTCTTATGCTGGGGATAGGACATAGGGCTTCCTGCTGTTAAGCACTTTAGTACTGAGTTACATCCCCTCTGTGCATTTCTGTGTGTAGCTATGTGCCTGGTGTGTATACATGCCTCTGAGTATGCTGTGTGCACGTGTGTCTGTAGAGTGTGCATGTGTGCATTTTTGTATGTCTCTATGTGTGTATCTGATCTGCTGTGTACATATTTGTGCACAATATCACTGATGTAAGAGAAGACGGGGCCCGGCCCAGCAGCTGCAGAACCCCCATCTGACCACCACACAACCTCAGCCTCACTGGCACCTTCATTCCTCGTCACTCAGCTGATGGGAGACGCTTGTCCCACCTGGGCAGTCCTGAGTGGCAAGGTTCAGGTAACACCTGTCTGCAGTGTTGTTCACATTTATTTAAAAAATTTGGCTCAGTCAAGTGTGGTGGCTCACATCTCGGCACTGTGGGAGGCAGAGGCTGGAGGATTGCCTTGAGTTCCAGGTCATCCTGCGCTACATGATAAGACCTTGTCCCCCCCCCCCAAAAAAAATAAATAAATAAACAAAAATAAAGCAGAGTTTATGCTGTCCAAACGAGTGGAGGCACGTGTCAAAACGGGCCACCTTGCAGACTAAATGATCTTTAAAACTTCCTTGTCTGGGGCTGGAGAGATGGCTCAGTGGTTAAGAGCAGTGGCTGCTCCTGCAGAGGACCCATGTTCGATTCCCAGTACCCACATGGCAGCTAACAACCATCTTCAACTCCAGTTCTTGGGGGATCTGATGCCCTCTTCTGACCTCCATGGGCATTTCACGACATGGGTGCACCTACCTACATGCAGACAATACACTCATACATATAAAATAAAAATTATATATTTAATAAAAAATACTCGAATGTATCATAAAACAGAATATATATTAGGTAAGTGCGGACGCACAGTGCACAGCACAAAGAGACATATAAACTTCGGTGTCAACATGGAATCACTGGCAGGCCTGGGGCTGGAAAGCTGGGATGGCACAGCGGCCCTGGGGGCTGCAGCCTGCAACTGCTTCTGCGATGCCGGACGATATCTGGCTGCCCTGAGGAATTAGAGCAAAGCCCTTCCCTCAGCAGAAGCTGCTTCTGGTTCCGTGGGTGTCCCAGTCTAGCGGCCATGCAAGGCCAAGCACTGACCTCTTAGCAGATGGAGCTGGACCTCATGCCACATGAAACCAACCGTCAAGTGTTACTCATGTGCCAGGCACTCTGTTGGCTGCTGGGGTCAGGAAGCATGCATCAGCAGTTGCCTGGCCTCAAGGTCTCCAAGCCTTCCCCCAGACAGGACAGGAGGGGGACAGAGCTGACACTGACAGAGAGAGGGGAGCAGGTGGGAGGCCACTCCGGGAAGGGGCTTGGAGAGTTCTAGAAATGGGAAGGAAGCCAGCATGCAAGGCACAACAGAGGTGGGAGACCAGTGGAGGTTGGGGAGATCGGTCAGTTCCATGCAGGGTTCCATGGGTCACAGCAGGGTCTGAGTTCAAGCTAGGGCTAGGACCAGTTTAAGCAAGGACTCTCAGTCACACAGGAGCAGGAACTGGTCAGCAGCCCCTCTCCCCGGTGCACGCCCAGAGACTCCAGATCTACCCTCGTGTTCCACTATGCTCCTGGGTGTGGGAGGGGTGGTGGTGGCTGGGATCGTCCCTGTTGATCAAAGGGAAAACCAAGCCTGTCTTTACAGACCAGGAAAAGGAGCACAGAGACCTTTAGTGGCATGCCTACACTCACCAGGAGGCCCTAAGTACTGAGGAGGGCATGACTGGCTGCAGACCCAGTCTCCTCCCGTGCCTCCTCTCACCTCCCTCCCTCCCTCATCCGTCCCCTCCCTCTATCTCATGATCAATGAAGTGGGGGCTCCCAGGGAGAAAGCAAGATTCAACCTAAGGGGATACAAATGACTAAAAGAGCAATTTCCTAAGACACACTGTGGTGGAATAATCTTCTGTAACAGAGATGTTTTGTAATTAGAGGGCGTCTCGCGTGGGAAGCCCCATGAAGGTAAAAATCACAGCCGGCTGCAGTTTTTAATTTCCTACGTGGGTTTGCACGGAGCCTCACGAGTAATGGGTGTTTCAACCAAGCAAACTCCAGACACAAGTAAACACCAGCAGCATTGGTGTCAACCACATGGCACAGACAACAGCATTCTAGAAAGAGACACAGACCACCCCCGCCCCCGCCCTGTCTTCCTTCGAAGGAGATGCGGTGGAGAGGGGACGAAACGAAGCATAGACCCGCTGTAAGCCAGCCCAGACTGCGGCGCTCTGGGATGGGCTCAGAGCAAAGAAGTCCCCAGTGGGTGTCTGCCTTTAAACTGGAAAAGTGAACATCTTTATTTTGCCTTAGGAGAGTTCCCTAATGTACCAAGTGAGACTGCATTTGCCAACCCAGAGTGGAGGGATTTGGAAAACACAGTGTAAACATGACATTTCAAACACTGTAAGGTGAGGTCCCGACACATGCTACGAGGCGCTAGCTAATGGTGCTCCCAACGGCCTCCTTCCCGCCACCCAGCACTCCTGTAGCCTCGTCCTCCACGCGTCCTGCTGCTCCTTGCACAGTAAGAGTGAATGAACACTAAGGGGGTGAGCTGCCAGGTGTGGTGAATGGTCCAGGGGCTGGTGAACTGACTGGGCAGGGATGTGGTAGAGCCTGCAGTGGAGCGTCCCTTGGTCAGCGCCAGGAGGGGGAGCCTGGCTAGGCCTGGCACAGTGGCCAGGGGGCAGGAGACCTCAATCACACTCATTTTGAGGGTTCAAACCCAATGAGATGCCCGCAGAGGGACCCAGGGGGTGCTCTCTTTCCCTCCAAGAAAATTCAGGGATGTTTTCAGTGGTCTAGTGATGGCCAGCTAGCACCCCCATATGGCCTCCCCCACCTCCAGTGATGGTAACAGTGCCCAGCCTCCATGGGACACTGGCTCCCTTCTCCCACAGCGTGGGCATGCAGCCCATCCCCAGCATGGAGGTACATATGTGGCCAGGGGACTGCAAGGCCTGGTAGGACTGCAGGGGAGTGCACAGACTGAGGCCAGGACTTGAGAGCTTTTAGTTTGCGCACGATAAACCAAGAAAAGCGAAATTGATTTTCCTTTTACAGCAAACACACATTTCTTTTAATACAAAAACTTGAATGCATTATAAAATGGAATATATATTAGGTAAGTGCTCACGCATGGTGCACAGCACAAAGAGACATAGCCACCTGTCACCATTGTGCAATCAGGGACTGTTTCCTGTTGTGGTGGCCAACACATTGCTAGAACATTGAGTATAAGCTGGCTGGGAGCTTGTTAACCCAAGCTGGGGGGCCAGGGTGCCCCCCACACGCCGAGGGATGTTGACGCTACTGGTCCCAGAGCTGCAGACCTGTGATTATCTGATCCATGCAACCAAAGGCCACGAGAAAATAGCAGCAAAAGAGGGAGGCCTGTCGCCCAGAACCCGAGACCTGGCTGTAGGCCCAGCTGTGGGCTCAGCAGCCACGGAGCATTAAGGACAAGTTTCACCACTGGGAAGCCCCCGGAAAGTCTGGAGCTACTGGGATGAGCCGAGCCACAGGTGTGATGGCTTTGCCCATTTGTGGAGCCGAATCCATCCCAGTTCTGGACTTTGCCTGTTGGCAGGTACAGCCCCAGTCTGCTCTGCAACCACCTTTTGGCTGGGCCAGGACATGCACACTATGGCGGCGGGGGGGGGGGGGTTCCCAGCAATGTGGTACTCGGAGCTGGCACTCCTACAGGGGGAATAAAGAACCTGGGTCCCAGTGAGGCTAAGTAACTGCACGAGGGACATGCAGCTTAGGCATGAGCATTGCTCTGGTCAGGTCCAAAAGCTGTGCCACCCCACCACTCACAGCAGCCATGGGAGGCTTTAGATGTGGCTGTGGTGATGTGGCTGTGGCCCAGGAGCCTGGCTTGTTCCCAGCCACTGCTCAGGTTGCTATCTAACCCCTTCCCGATCCCCAGGCCACTGTATAGCCCTCCTCTCCTCCCAATTAGACCCATCAGAGGAGTAGTGGTTTAAGTGCTCTCTCTCTCTCTTTCTTGCTTGCTCTCTCTCTTTCTGTCTCTGTCTCTCTTTCTCTCTGTTGTGTAGACTACAGCACATAGGGCATCATTCCTCAGGATCTATCTACCTTATGCTTTGAACCTGCCTCTCACTAGCCTGGAACTTGCTGAGTAGGCGAACCCCCAGAATCCACCTGTTTCCCACCTCCCCAGTGGTCAGATGATACATGAGCACCACTATGCCTGACTTTTTTAAAAAAACATGGGTTTAGGGATCAAACTCATGTCTTTGTGTTACCAACTGAGCCATCTCCCCAACAGGGTCACTTCCACAGATGTCCCTCAGGTGGGCTAGAAGCACCCAGATGACAGTAGTAAGGAGCATCCTACCGGGGTGTGGTGCACAGTCAGGCGGTACCCTGGTGCTGGAGAACCGACTTCCTGCAGGCCTGCTGGGCTTGCATCCTCATCACTCTCACCCAGCTCATCTCAGGCCCTATTGTGGGTCTCCTCACCAGCCTGGGCTCCATTGAGAGGAGCTTTTCCAAAGTGATGTCTGTTCAGTCCTGGCATCTGCTCAGTGCCTGCTGTCCTGGCCCAGAGTCCCCTTGTCTCTTGCCTTCCCTCTCCAGCCAACCTTGACATTGCAGCCCACAGCATTAAGGCCCTCCCGGGATTGGACATCTGCATAAAGCCCATCCACAGCACAGCACTTCCAGCCCATCTCCAGCCTCCTTCTCTACAAGACTCCAGGAAGGTAGGGGCCTAGCCCCCAGGTCACAGTCTAGGAGTGTAAAACAGGAATCCACAAGCCAAGCTCTACACTCAGATCTCCCTGAGTTGTGGGTTTCCCTGAGTTTCAGGCTTCCAGGGCAGCCCCCCCACCCAGGGAGACTAGGCAGGGGACCCAATGCCTAGGGGAACAAAGAGCTTTAGAAGGAGAAATGGCACTCCCCTGTGCTTCAGCCTCCGAGGGGAGGGCGAGGAACTGGCAGGCTCTGAGGCGCCAGCCTGGATGAATCCCCCCTGGATTCCGAGACTATGGGGAAAGCACAGTAAGGGCAGGATGGGCTGGGCAGGAAGCCCCCTGCCCAGTCCTCTACATCTTCACAAGGGACCCAGCACTCTGGGCTCCAGGTTGCCCTTGTGCAGTGCCACCAAGCACCCACAGGAAGCAGAAGCACCCTTGTTTCTGCAGCTGAGGGCTCCAAGTGATCTGCCCAAGACCCAGGCCTTGAAGTCATCTTCCCACCACCTAGATCACTATTGTGAAGGCACAGCAGGAACAGTGTCAGGGCAGGAGCCGAGGGGACAGTCTGGGCCACCTGCCACTCTGCCGAACCCCCCCAACCCCTCGCCCTGGGAGTTTAGAGTCCAACGTAATTGACTGAGAAGCAATAACTCTCCCTTCTAGAGCACTCATTACTCTCTGGATCCGCTGCTCTGCTTCAGGCCAGCCCACGTGGGAAGGCTGGAGGCCACACTGCAGGCTCGGGTCCCAGGCAGAACAGCCTCACCCAGAACCAGGCAAGGCTCAGACACTTAGATCCAGCCATAATGTGCAAAACTGGGGTGACCACCTAGGTGGAGGGTGGAGCTGGCAGGAACGGATGTGGGTTAGCAGGGGCATCTCAAAGCTTGTTCCACTCTCTCAAAACCAGAGTAAGAAAAGGGCTGAGGTTCCTCCCAGCCGAGGTCACTCCACCTGGCTCTTAGACTCACATAATTGTAAGAGACCCCAGAGGGTGTAAGACAAGGAGCTCTGGCCCTGACAGGAAACTGAGGTCCATCTAGAAAGGGTCAGTGACTGGTCCAAGGTCACTCAGGAAGGTAGACAGAGCTGGGCAAAGTCTTGAGTCCCCTGTCTGTGCCCACCTTCTCCCTGAGTTCCTTGGCCATGCTGGCTGGCTGAACTGGCACAGCAGGGGCCTGGGGCTCTGGAAATGGTGAAGGAGTCACAGCACTTTCTGGGCCCCTATACCCCATGATGTTGGCCTTCCCCAGACAGTCACTGATGTTCCCCAGCTCCCCACTCTAACCCCCAGATATTCTAGGCACCCAGTTTGGGGGCCTGTGGCTCCTCCACAGACTCTAGACCCTTCAGGAAGCACCTCCTGGCTTTACAACTGGATCCACACTAACCAGCGAGCCCCACAGGAAGTCGGGAAATGGGGAACCAAGACCTCAGCATGACTTCTGTATCTCCCTCTGCTATAGCTTGAGCCAAGTGTACCACACAGGACCACCCAAGGGAGGCAGGGAGGGAGCCCAGGAGGGAGGGAGCCCCTGGCCTCAGGGGTGGGAGGGACTTCTCACGGGTACATAAAGTTGTGTGCATTTAGCAAGCCTGCAGCACATGTGCAAGCCCAGAGAGCACCAGCTAGCCTCCCACCGCCAGGAGGTGTCAGGTCAGGAAAGCCTGGACACGGGCATGTCAAGTCTATCTCAAGAGAGGGAAGGTGGGAAGATGGGCCTGAATCTTAGGGACCTGGACATTCTCCTTGTCCTTGGAAGTCCACCAGGAGCTTGGCGGGCTTGAGGAGAGGGGCCTGCAGGAGTCGAGAACACTGCAGCTGCCTTGCAACTCTCCTCAACTCTAGCTTCCCAAGAAGGGACAAAGGAACATGCTGGGGCCCGGAGAAAGATCCAGGACCTTGACCCTTGAGTTTCTTGCCCCATAGTCACACGAGCAGAGTCATGTGAGCCCACCTGACTCTGACCTGGGGAATACAAGACACTGGGCAGGGTGAGACGGGGGAGCCCCAAGACTGGATGTGAACTCGCTCTTTGGCGTTCTGATGCTTGGCTGGAAAAGCACATCGCCAGCTCATCCCCCCACCGTCTTCACTGTTTAAAACGAGATTTAACGCAAGTTGGGCAAGAGGCTCTACCATGCTCACCATGACCTTGGGCAAGAGGCCAAACTTCCGAAAGCCTCACTTTCCTCATCTGTCCAATGGGGCCTCTGACCCCTTCACATGGGGGTTGGGCAGACTGGATTCTGTGTAGCCCAGGTCAAGCAGGCAGCACTGAGCTGGAGGAAGAAAGTCTCACCACATGAAATTTCTCAGCAGCAGGCAGTAAGAGATGGACGCAGCCAGGCTTCCAGTCTCTTTGGGCAAACTTTCCCTCCCCAAACCTCTGCCCCCAAGGCAGGCCATCTTTGGAGGGAAACGGAGCCTCTTTCCTGCAGTGGGTCAATGGGTGCCCCTGCCTCTCCGTTAGGACCCCACTGCCCCATCATCCCAGGGCATTTGGACGGTGGGTCGCGATGGGATGGATGACGCTGTACAGGCACCTGTGTAGGGCACAGGACCAAGATGCAAGGTGGCCGGGGGCAGGCTGCGGTGGGTAGACGCCAGACGAGGCGGGCGCAGAGCCGAGGTTTCCCAGCCTGCGTCGCCGGCTCCCACACAGTGACCCGCGCTCGCCCGCTCGGCCCTTACCTTGAACCATGGGAACCACGCTGCCTCGGCCGGCGGAGGACTTGTGCGCACGTGACGGGGCGGGCGTCCCTCCGTCCCGGGCACTGCTGGAAGCGGCTGCTGCAGCCCAGGCCACGGCCCGTGGAGCCTGCAGGGACCAGGCTGGAGAAGCGAGGGCGGAGAGACCCCGGGAGGCGAATGCGTGGCCAGGCGCGAGCCCCTGTCAGCTGCGCGCTGCAGCCGCGGCCCCGGACCCCCGGCTGCCTCCCGGCGAGCGGCACGCGCGGCTCCTGCCCAGTCCCGGGCGCGGGGCGCGCGCTGGCACGGAGGGCGCGCACGAGCCGGCTGGGGAGCGCGCGCCGCGGCCCCGCGCGCCGTCGGCGGGGGCTGCGGGGAGCAGCCGGGGAGCTGTCCCCGGTGCTGACGGCTCAGCCGTGGTCGCGGGGCTGCGCACCTAGCCGCAGAGACTGGGGGGGCCAGCGCCCTGGCGCGCGCCCTGAGGGGCGCTTCCTGATCTCCGCCCGCCCGTGTCTGTCTCCCCGGTGTTTGCTCTCCACGGCGATGGGGATGGCCTGCCTGTGGACAATGCAACCTTGGAGCAGGCTCCTAACCCTCTTGGTCTGGGGTGACTGACAGCAGGGCCTTTAAGGGTGCTCTGAGAATGAAAGACCACCGAGGCAGGCACACCTTAAGTTTTTAATAAATGCTCTCCCGCGCTCTTGTTTACATTCTCTGTGCTAGCCTCGTGGAGCACTGGAGGGCAGTGTGGACTGTGCACTGGGCCAGCTGGCGTTTGGGGCCTGCGGCTGTCCAAGGTTTCCAGCCATTGAAGAAGGAAGTAAATCTCTCCTACTGGGCCCCCAAATACGACACTAGGCCAGTGCTGGAAGTTAAAGCAAGGTAGATCTGGGCCGGATACGAGGAAGAACTTTCTGGCTTTTCCATTTGAGAAGTGTGTCCCCCAAGGCAGGACCCATCCCTGAAGATTCCCAGTAGGGGGCTGTGGCTTCAGATCACAAGCCCAGGGAAGTCTGGGATGAGGAAGATCTTTGAGTCAGAAGGTACGGCACTCTGAGAAACACGCCTGGCTCATTGGGAGAGCCCCATAGATGTTTGCTTGTGTTGAGATTGACCTGACGCTCCACGTCATAAGAAGCTTTGTCCTGGTGGAGGAACCAATGACTCTGGCCCATCCTCAGGGCAGATGGGGCTCAGTGGGCTGGAACCCTTTCTCTGTTGCACACTGGCTGGGTCAAGTGAGTGAGTGCTTCAGACAGACGCTCCACGTGTCCCACTTGCCAACTCCCCTGCCGGGTCCTTCCCAAGGGTCTGCACAGAGCTCCCCAGAGCTTCTCAGGTCTTTGGCTCTGGAGAGTGTCCTTATAACAAACTGGGAA
Source organism: Nannospalax galili (assembly GCF_000622305.1). Classification (NCBI taxonomy): domain Eukaryota; kingdom Metazoa; phylum Chordata; class Mammalia; order Rodentia; family Spalacidae; genus Nannospalax; species Nannospalax galili. The sequence continues at coordinate 277,838 of NW_008347322.1, forward strand.
CATCCTTCACTCCACTTAACTAACCAGAAGAGCTGGTCCCTGCTGCCATATCTCTGCCCCTTGCAAGCTTGATAAGTGATCGTCACCTGCCTTGTTTCCCCCTGGACTGCTGGCTGTGTTTGATTCATTAATTAACTACACTCATAGCCCGCCTGCACCAGGCACTTATCTCACGGTACACATCACTCATTAAGTGCTCAATGCATTGTGGACGCAAGGCCAAACACTTGCACACGTTGCCTCATTTAGCCCACTCAGCGATGGCCAAGAAGATCCCCACTGTTCCTCCGCTTTGCAGGTGAGAATGAATGGGGTCCTTGGCAGCAGACCGGAGCTAGGTGCGCTGACTCCTCCGTCTGTCTGCAGATTTCCCCACACTTGCCACCCCAACACCCTGAGAGACAGGACGATGGACTCTGGTAGCTATGGTGCTATGTAAGGGGACAGCAGAGCACTGGAAAGCTCCAGGAGGAAAATGCAAGCCAGTCAGCCAGTCAGCACCAGGGAGTCGGCCCAGGAATCCTTTAAATGACCATGTTCATAGTCTCAATCATGACAAGGGCTTTTGGCGGCTGTCTCAGATCCTTAGATCCTGGCAAATGTGTGCCAAGTGCTTCACAGCAGAGTCACCGCCAAACCCTGCCTTTGCCCACCAGCTCCCACATCCTTCCCATGTCTACTTTCATCCTTGGGCACAGTGGTCTGAGCAGCTAAGTACGGAGAAGGTGGCTCAGCCTCTGACTCTGGGCTCTTGGTGCTGATTTCTTGGTGGTTGGTTCTTCTCTGCTGAGCAGAGAGGTGTGGCCCTGGTATTCGTGATGATGGGAACTTAGTTAAATGGAGCCCGTTTTATTTAAACCATGGCTGGCTTCAATGACCCACAGCAGTCACAGCAGATGTCTTCTTGTGTGTGTGTGCGTGTGTGCGCACATGTGTACAGGTGTGCTCACCTGTGCACGTGCATGTGGATGTCAACATTAGTGTCTTCCTCTATCACCCTCCACCTTATATTTTTAAGTATTTATTTTTATTATTTTAAAATTAAGAGTGTATATGTGTGTTTGTGTGTGTGTGTGTGTGTGTGTGTGTGTGTGTGTGTGTGTGTATGTGCCCTCAGAGGCTAGAGCTGTCACATGCCCCTGGAGTTGGAGTTACAGGTGGTTGTGAGCTGCCTGATGTCTGAGCTTCGGTCCTCTGCAAGAGCAGTACACGCTCTTAACCTCTGAGTCATTTCTCGAACCCCTGTCCACCTAAGTTTTTAAGACAGGGTCTCTCACTGGACCCAGAATTCACTTTTTTGGCTAGACTGGCTGACCAGTAACTACACAGGATCCTCCCGTCTCTGCTTATCCCCAAAGCCTGGGTTCCAGACACATGCTGCCACACCTGGCTTTTATGTGTGTGCTGGGAATCCAAACTCAGATCCTTATGCTTGCACGGTGCTTTTTTTTTTTTTTTTAATGAGACAGGGTCTCCCTGTAGTCCTAACTGGTCTAGAACTGGCTATGTCCCAGGCTGGTCTTGGTCTCACAGAGATCTGCTTGCCTCTGCCTCTGTCTCCTGCATGCTGGGATTAAAGACATGTGCCACCATACCCCGCCTTTGCATGCCAAGTGCTTTTATCCACTGAGCTACTTGTCCAGCCTAGATGCCTTCTCTACCATCACTCAACAATGGTAACATACAAGTGAAGTGAGTTAAACAGAGCCACACAGACAGCAAGGAAATACACATGGCAGGTTATTTTGGATGCTGCTGCTGGTGGTCGACACCCAGCTTGCTCTTTGTGTACAAAAGCATTCCCGGATTTTAAACAAAAATTCATTTCCAAAAATAGAAACAGGAGGGTTAAGGAGAAGCTTCTGACCTGGCTTCATAGAGACCATGCACCATCAGGTTTCCTGAACTAGCAAGTCTTCTGGTATGGAAAGGGAGTCTGGCCCTACGTAGCTCCTCCAGGCTGGCCAGCAGCTCCGGGGGTGGGGATAGGACCACCCCAGCCCTTCCACCAAAGTATGCTTTCCAGTTGCTTTCCAGCCAACAGTAGTGACTCTATCCCATCACCAGCATTTTTCACGACACACAGCTTAGTGGATGTAACTCAGGGTCACCTGATAATGGAGTTTGTTGAAAAATCTCCAACACACAATGATGTGTGTGGCAGTTTATAAGGATTGCTTTCTATCCTGGACAAATGGGTCTTTTGCAAGATCAGCTTGATGCTATAAAGATGAGACCTTTGGGTGTGCCTTAGGTGAGGGTGGCTTTGGGGTTGAAGTTTGATGATCTGAGTGGAGGCAGAAGCTTCAAGCATTCTTTCCCCAGGGCTCTCAATCACCATAAATAATGCCCTCACTCTCCCAGCATCCCAATGGCAAACCAAGGATTACACCGCAGTTCACCCTGGGGAACCAGAGAGTTTATTGGGCTTCCTTATAGAGCTTAGATGAGAGATCACTTACAAGAGTGTGCGTGCTCCACTAAAAGGCTGCGATGGAAAGTCCTCACTCAGCATGGATGACGGCTTCTCCACAGGTGCAGAGGCAGAATCCCCTCTTAGTCTTCCCAAGATTATATACTCTAGCCTCTCCACATGCAACTAGGGCAGAACTGCACACAGTGGGTTGGGAGGAGTGGCTGGCTATTCAGATGAGCGTCCCTTGACCCTCCAGTCCCTCCTTCTGTGAAGGTCCATAGTCAACAAGCCCAGTTGTGATGATCTTTAGCAAGCAAGCATAACTGACTAAAGATGGCAGCTGTTTGGCTCAGAGAATAGTCCCGCATAGCAGAGCTTATAGATAAGGTTAACTGAGATTGGGAAACCCACCCTAGGTGTGGGTGGCACCGTCCCATGGGCTGGGGTCCTGGACTGAATAGAAAGCAGAAAGCCAGCCAAACACTTGTGCTCATCCCTCTCCGCTTCCTGAGTGTGGATGCCATGTGGTCGGCTGCCTCACTCCTGCTGTGCTTCCCCTGCCATCATGGGCTGCATCCTCAAACCGTGAGCCCAGATCAACCCTTCCCTCCTTAGTTGCTTTTGCCAGGCATCTTGTCACAGCAATGAGAAAAGTAATCAATGTAATCACCTGCACCTCGTGTGACAGGCACTGGGTCGTGGGGAGCAAAGGGCAGGCACCCAGCTGCTGCTTGTGACTAGAGTGCTGTTCTACAGAGCAGGAGCAAAGTGCTCTTCAAGGAAGGAGCCCCCACCAGGATCTGGAGAATACAGCCAGGAGCCTTTCCAAGTCTGTTTCAGGGAACCCACGGGAGGCGAGCATGAAGCCCTGGACATCGAAGGAGAGGCTAGATGACACCTTTTCTGTCCTGGAAACCTGGGAAATTTTGGAAGGGTGGTGCCAGCCGGTTGGCAGGTACAGCAGTCTCTATTTTGGCTGCCTGGAGACTTCAGAGCCCTGATAGGGGTCCTGGCTTGTGTTTTCTAGCTCTTTGTTACCCACTCTGGTACTGGCAATGGGCCAGATAGTGAAGTGGTTGTTTCCCTTGCTCGTTCTACTGGAAATCACTCGCTCCAGGTGTTCCTCCATCCATCACTGTCTTGCTCTTTTAAGCTGGTCATGAGGGCCTTGGAAGCTGATTGACAGGGCTGGGTGGCAGAACCACACATGCACTCAACTCCTAATGAACCGTTCAGGTCAAATCCATTCAGAGGAATAAATTAAAAATACACAAAGAGTTGGACGATATCAAGCAACTGGGATTATTGGGAGGCAGAGTCACCTTCACCTCCCAGATCGAGGGCTGTTAGGCTAGGCAGCTTTTAGCATAGCATGGCGAGAGAAAGCGAGAGCTAGAGAGAAAGAGAGGCAAGAGAATGAGGAGGGTGGGGTGCCCATGAGGGTGTGGGTTTCCCCCTTTGGTCTGGTTCCCAACACAACTTTTATTTTGGAAAACACTTGTGATGGCTTTTAATTACCATCACATCCTCCAATATTGTGACAAGGAGTTTGATTCACTTACTCCTGAGGGATCATGGAAGGTGGTAGGTGAGGAGGTAGCACACAGGAATCAGCCCTGGGTCTCTTGGGGTTCCTGATGTGAGTCACAGGCTGACAAATCCTGCCATGGGTGGGGTAGGGGAGCCAGAGTCAGGAGATTTATTGTTTTGGGACCTTTGTTGATTTGGGAATATTTTCACTCTGGAGGAGCCTTAAGAGGGAGGTTCTAAATGGTTCTTCATTTCCCCAGGCGAGCTGTTTTCTATTGCTCCAGAGACCCAGCTGGAGCATTCACTCATTCCTCATTCACCACACACTCTGGGTAGAGAGAAGGTGAGAACCCCATGTACTGTAGAAGCTCAGAGCTGGGTGATGCTCTCAGAGACTGACAGGACAGCGTCCTTTAAGTTGGACCTGGAGGCGCCAGTCAAGTGAAATCTGGCATCTCTCATGTGCTGCTTTAACCGGTGAGCTTTCCCGATGGTGCCGAGTGGGAAATGCTCACATCACAGCAAGGAGCCTGGGACAACAGCCAGCACCTGTCAACCTCTGGGGTCTTCATTGTCCTGTGCCCAGCGTGGGGCCCTTAGTCTATCCACTAAAAAAAAAAAACCTGACATTTCAGGCTATGTGAACCCCCATTTAAAGCCTCCCTGATACCCTCCTGCACACACTGTTCACTTTAATAAAAGACACAGAATACCTTCTGTGATTGACACATGCACATGTGTGACATGACAAAAGAACGGCAAGCCAGACGGAAGCCCTTTCATGTCTCCAGGGAGAGACTGGGCCCTTCCCTCGGAATGGAGTCTCCATGGGGAGTGCCCACAGGTGGCTCTGTGTCCCCAGGACCTGCCCCCTTCCCGGACCCAGGACCCTTCTCAGGCACAGAGAATGAAAACTTGGACTTGTTTCTCGTCAAAACCAACCACCACTAGCAGCCTGATGCCTGCTGACAATCTGGATGGGAGGTGAGAGGAGGCGGTGTGTGGAGGAGGATGAGGGGAACAGTGAGATTGTGTAGGGGTTCAGAAAGGAGCATAGTAGACCAAGTACAACAGCTAGAGGTGGGAGGGAGCTCTTTCCAGGGTTATGGGATGGAGGAGTAAAAGTGTGGGTTGTCCTGGCTTTGGACGCTGCTTCCCTCCCTGGTCTGGGTGGCCTGGGGCAGCAGAAGGAAGCCTACCTGCCCTAAGCTGAGATACAGACATGACCCACTACAACTTACATGAAGCCTGGGAACAGATGACAGGCCTGGCTTCCCTCTCTTGTCTCTCCCAGAGTCTGTGAGTCCCATCACACCCCAGTGCTCCCTGGAAATGGAGCCACGAGAACAGGGTTTTGTCTCTAGTTCTCTGCTGGGCTCCCAGCACCGGCCTCTGTGGCCATTTGTTGAATGAATGACAGACCTTCACGGGAAAGAGCATTTGTCCAAGGCTCTGTAGTGTCATGTATACTGTTTCCAACATTCACCAGTGGTTCTAGATTTTAGCCACCCAGACAAGTGGTGGATGGTCAACAGCAGAGCTTCCCCTAGCCCCTCTTCCTGATGGTCACTCTGAGGCCACCCGCTATTGGGATGCTTCCTGTGGGACCAGTGAGGGACAAGTGACTGACTGGCGTGGAGGTAGCGAGCAGCCTGGCAGAGGCAGCTGACAGATCTGCCCGTCTCCACGCCCCCCCAGTACTGGGATCACAGGTACACACCACCACGTCTGGCTTTTTACATGGGTGCAGGGAATTGAACTCAGGCCCTCAAGCTTGTGCGGCGGGCACTTTACCTACTGAGCCATCTCCCTGGGCCCTATGCTACACTTTCTAAAGTTGCCTTTTCTACAACTATTATTTTAAGTCTGTTAGAGCTGAATGCCTGAAGCTAAGGAGCCAAGTCAGACCCGTTCACAGGTTTGTTGAGTACTTACTGTGGTAGGTACTCAACACATTGTGTTGTTATATATATTATATAAGCACATTGTGGGTGCTGGGAGGCAGGCTAGGCAGGGCGGTCTGCCTTACCCTTTGTTCTAGCTTGGTTCTGTCACTGACCAAAACCAACTTAGGGAGGAATTTGGCTTACATTATAGTCCATCATCAAGGGAAGCCAGGCCAAGACCTCAAGGCAGGAACTCGGAGTCAGGAACTGAAGCAGAGACCATGGAGGAAAAAACGCTGCTCACTGGCTCGCTCCCTCTGGCTTGCTCAGCCACCTTTCATATAGAGCCCAGGCCTGCTCACCTGTCCAGGGATGGCACCGCCCACAGAGGACTGGGTCTTCCTACTTCAATAAGAACAGACATGGCCACAGGTCAGTCTGATGGAGGACATTCCTCAGTTGAGATTCCCTCTCCCCAGGTAACTCTGGGCTGTGCTGACAGCCAGAGCTAAATGTGATGGCCTCACACACCCTCTGTCCTCTAAGGCCACAGCCAGGTCTGCTGCCTGCAGTCAGGGTAGGTCTGCAGGCAGCTATAGAGAGAAGCTCTTCCTGCCTGGGCCAGGCATTTGGTGACACAGGCTTGCAGTAGGGACAGAATGGGGTTTGAGTCTGCCCCTTGCTTACCAGGGACCCTTCATTTTGACTTTTCTGGACCTCACTTTCCCCACATGCCCCATGGAGCTGCAAAGACTTTCTTCCTCCCCCAGGGTCGGGGTGGGGGTGACCCTCAGACTTGCTGGCTCAGATGGGTCTGATTGGCACAGATGCCCAAGCTGGATGAAGAGACCAATGGTCAGGGTGGACAGACAGCAGGCCCTTTTCCTCCTGGGATCCACTCCCTGCTGCCGCTGATGGCTCTGGAGCCTCAGTCCTGTGGCCTCCCGCTGAACTCAGGGTGGGGTGGGGAGACAGAGGACCCTGGGCAGACAGCCTTTGGTGGTTCTCATGGAACTCAGAGCTGTTCAGGCTAGCCTTCTCCTCTGCCTGTAGGCCCCCACCACCTGCCCCATGGGCTCCTAACCTCTGGAGCCGTCCCTCTTCAGCAAGGCTGAGGGGAGCTTTCCGTTCTTTCCCTTGGCAATGGTCTGACTCCTGGGAGGCTGGGGGTGGGGAGAAGCAAAAGCAGAGACCTGGAGCACTTGCATACGGTCCCCGGAGCACTAACATGCAGATCCCTGGAGCACTAACATGCTGATCCCTGGAGCACCTGCATGCAGATCCCTGGAGGACTAACATGCTGATCCCTGGAGCACCTGCATGCAGATCCCTGGAGGACTAACATGCTGATCCCTGGATCACTGGCCTACAGAGCCCCAGCCTAGCTATAGATGTATTGCTCTGTTCACACCCACCCCAGAGGTCTCTGTCACCCATCCTGGGAAGATCCAATCAGAAATGCCCAGCCCTCTGCATGCAGATCCCTGGAGGACTAACATGCTGATCCCTGGAGCACCTGCATGCAGATCCCTGGAGGACTAACATGCAGATCCCTGGATCACTGGCCTACAGAGCCCCAGCCTAGCTATAGATGTATTGCTCTGTTCACACCCACCCCAGAGGTCTCTGTCACCCATCCTGGGAAGATCCAATCAGAAATGCCCAGCCCTACCCTGCCCCTGCCCTCCACTCCTCTCTGCTGCTGACCCGTCACCCTGACATAGTGGCAGCACCTTCCAGAAGGGTCAGCCTGGTCCATGAATGAGCCTCTGTCAGCACTTCCTGCTCCACTGCTCCTGGCTAGAGAGGAAGCCTGTCCCTGTCCTCACTATGACGCCATCCTCCCACACAGAGCAGTGTCTTTCCCGGTGCCTTCCTGGCCTTTCCTGTGTTTGCTCTTGTCTTATTTTGTGCTGAGAGTTGGGGTAGACGCGATGCTATAGGATGATGTGCACAGGGGTTTGCGTCTTGACCCTGTGGTGCAGGCTCACTGCTGCCCTCAGGCCTTTGCTGGGAGCCAGGACCCATCTGGGGCTGGTCTTGGGAGCCTGGGGAAGAACAGGCTTCCCGGGGTGGAGTGTCCATTTCCTCCCCTCAACTGGGCACTGAAGACCCCACCCTGTCACCTTACAGTACTGTGTGCCGCTCCTGAAAGGTGGGGTGCCCAGGGGAAATGAAGATGGTCGCCTTCTGTCCAGGTGCAGCTGTGGGCTTCACCAAGGCTGCTGTGACTTCCCGGGAGAAGAGAGAGAAGGAGAGGAGCCAAGGGGTTCCCATTGTGTCCAAGGGGGGAGTCCTGCCTGGCGGGCTCCTCTCACTCTTTCCTCCTCCCCTGAGGGGTTGTGATGAAGCCCGTTTCATTAAGATCTCCCGTGGACCCTCGTTTGAGTGACCAATCATTTTCCCCAGGGAGATGTGTGCCCTTCCAGACACAGATCCCGGCAGGGCAATGACTGTCACTCCCCACCCTGACTGGATACTGCCTGTGCTATAACTCCTGGTCTGGAGTGCTTAGCAGCAAGCAAAGCTAGCAGTTCATCCCCAGCCTGTGCTGGCCAGGATTCCCAGCCTGAGTCTGAGTCTCCACATGGACCCCAGATGGTCTTCATGGTTCGGAACATGAAGTCTTCCTGGCAAGGATGCTGTGCTGGATGCTTTGGTTGTCAACTTGACACACCTGGGTAGAGGGAGCCTCAGCTGGGGGAAATTGCCTCCATTGGACTGGCCTGTGGCCATGTCTGTGGGGTATTTTCTTGATCATTGAGTGACGTGGGAAGGCCCAGCCCACTGTGGGTGGTGCCGCCCCTGGGCAGGTAGTTCTGTGTTGTTTAAGAAAGCAGATTAAGCACAGGCCAGGGGAGCAAGCCAGTAAGCAGTGTTCCTCCATGGTTTTAGCTCCTGCCCCCAGGTTCCTGCCCTGAGTTCCTACCTTGGGCTCCCTCAGTGATGAACTGTGATCCAGGAGATGTAAGACAAATAAACCCTTTCCTCCCCAAGTTGATATTGATCAGAGTGTTTTGTCACAGCAACTGAAGGCAAACTAGAGCAGATACTATGGCTCTCCGCTGCCACTGCGTGTGACCCCATGTCTGCCAGCCTTTGTAGAATTCTGATTCTTACCCTGCTTTTTCTTTAAAAACTTTAAAAAATATGTTTCTTTCTTTCCTTGTTCGTGTATGAGAGGGCGTGGAGGTCAGAGGATAGCTTACAGGAGCCAATTCTTTCCTTCCAGTATGTGGGTTCCAGGATCAGGCTCAGGTCATCAGCCTTGGCAGGAAGCACCTATAGGTGCTGAGCCATCTCACCAGCCTGATGCAAGTTAGAAGTTTAACATTTCTCTTCTGTCTTGAGTGCATGAGGGTCCAGCCACACTCTTCCTTACAAATGTGTGCAGAAGTCTCTGTTCCTGGACCCTCTGCTGCCTACCTGCCTGTCTCCTCATAGACATAAGACAGACGCAACTGTTTCAATTGTGTGGGGGCCGTGTTACCCAGAAGGCCGCATTCCCAAGGTCAAGGCCCTTTCATCTTGCTGTCATGCTCCCCCACCTCAGTTTTCAGCTGAATGACCTTTTATAAATCAACCTGTGAGGTTTGATCCTTCAGGGACTTCAAGTCTGGGTTCAAGTCTAGATCAGTTGGAAGAAATTTGGGTGTGTAGTGGGTGGAGCCAAATGGCAGAGACTCAGAGGAGCTCTGGGGTCTGTCTGTCTGTCCCTCCATATGTGACCTTGTACAAGTTGCTTGACCTGTCTGTGCCTCAGCTTTTTTAACTATAAAATGGGATAATAATTTGCTGACATAGCTTGTAGGCCTGGCATAGAAAATCAATGAGGTAATGTTATATTGGGTGCACACTGAATCAATGTCTCTTTTAAGATAAATCATTATTGTATCTATAACCAGAAAAGAAAAAGTGGGGTCAAGAGATCTGTGATAAGCCTTTGTTTGCAGAACAGATCCAGTTCAGGGGTGTTTACCTGTGTAAGACTTGCGTACGAGGCCATCCTTGCAGGCTGTTAATTTTACGTCCTTATCATGACTTCCCTGCACAGAACACTGTTTTTAGTTTTATTTAAGGACTCCTTCTTCATCTGAGAGTAACACCTTACAGTCTCCAGGCCCATTCCGTAGCACCTTCAGGTACTTTTTAGGAAGGTGAAGAAGTCCCGAACTTAAGTGTCCTAGAACTAGGGCCAGGAATGGACAGAAAGGCCAGCACTCAGTCTTCAGGGATGCTGATGAGGCAGTTAGTCAAAGCTTACACTTTCTGATGATGATAACCGGCCAACCTGTGAAAGGGTATCTGGGAGCGATCTGTGACAGATGCCTCCCAGAAGTGTGCATGGCAACAAGCTGAGCTGTGCATCCTCACCCCACAGCCACCCTCAACCAACCCCATGACAAGGGAGGATGGTTCTGGATCTGAGAGACAGATGCAGAAATGAACGGCACAAAATTCCACTTGATAAATGAATGCGCTGAAGATTTATTGGGACAATTATAAGCTGACACATACAAGATAAACAGTTTTTAAAAAATTAATATCTTGGGCTGGCAAGATGGCTCAGTAGGAAAAGGCACTTGCTGATAAGCCTGATGACCTGAGTTCAATCCCCAGGACCTACATGGTAGGAGAGAACTGACTCCCACAAGCTGCTTCTGATCTCTGCACACATGCTGTGGCACATGCCCCACCTCACTAAAAACAAACAACAAGTAAATGTAATAAAAACTAATGTTTATGGCAATTTCCATAGCTCAATAATATGTGGCTAAAAAGTTGATTCCATTGAGAAGAAGTTCTAAAGTGGCTTGCTTGACTCTGTGATACAAATACAGCTAATGGACAGATGAAACTTCTGGGTGGGGAACTAAAGGGTTTTTGAGACATCATTTTCTGTATTTTTCTTACGTTTGAAGTCTTTTATTAAACAAAGAAAGCAACAGATCTCACTCCCAGCAGTTGCAAGGTTTTTTAGACTGGATTGCCCTGGAATTTTATTCTCCATTTCAGTGAGTTTGTGTGTTCTAGCTTGCTTCTCTGTTGCTGTGATGAACTCTCTGATCAAAACCAACTTTGGGAGGAGAGGGTTTATTTGGCTTACACATCCTGATCCCAGTTCATCACTGAGGGAAGCCAGGCCAGGAACTCAAGGCAGGAACCTGGAGGAAGGAACAGAAGCACAGACCAGAGGAACACTGCTTACTAGCTCGCTCCCCTGTCCTGTGCTCAGTCTGCTTTCTTATGCAGCCCAGGCCCACCTGCCCAGGGGTGGTACTACCCACCGTAGGCTAGGCCTTCTCTCATTACTCAATAATCAAGAAAATGACCTACAGACATGCCCACAGGCCAGGCCAATCCTTTTCTTTTAATTTATTATTTTTATTTTATGTGTATGAATGTATTGCCTGCACGTATGTGAGTGCACCATGTTGTGCAATGCCGCAGAGGTCAGAAGAGGGCTTCGGATTCCCTTTGGAACTGGAGTTATGGACGGTTCATAGCCACCATGTGGGTGTTGGGAATCAAACCCTGGTCCTCCGTGAGAGCAGTCAGTGGTCTTAACCGCTGAGCCATCTCTCCAGCACCCCCCCCCCTTTTTTTTTTAATCTTTTGGAGACAGAGTCTCCCTGTAGCACCAGCTGTCCTGGAACTATGTAGAACAGGCTGGCCTTGAACTCACAGAGACCTGCCTGCCTCTGCCTCCCGAGTGCTGGAATTAACGGCGTGTGCCACATGTCCGCAGGCCAATCCTGTAGAGGAAATTCTGCGGTTGATGGTCCCTCTTCCCAGATGTGTCAGGCTGACAACCAAAGCTTCCAGCGCACTGTCCCTGACTGTATCTCATGTGTGTTTTTTGTTTCATCAGAATACACCTTTGAGTAGTTATTTCAGAAAGGAAGGTGCTGTAAAATATTTGAGCCTGGTTTCTATTTCGCTCTGAAAGCTGTGTTTGGGATGGGTGTCTTGGGATAGAGCTCTCTTACCTCTGGGCACCGTTACCAGGAAGAAGGTGGCCTGGGCTAGCTCCAGTTTCCTGCAGGGCCATCTCTTGTGCCCATTCTCACTTGTTTATTTGTGTGCACGTGTGCAGGTTGATCTCGGACGCCTTCCTGGATTGCTCTTGCCTTATAGTTTGAGAAACGGTCTCTCACTGAACCTGCAGCTCACCACTTGGCTGGGCTGACTGGCTAGCAGGCCCCAGGGCTCTTCCTTTCTGATTCCCTAGTGCTGAGATTACAGCACCACTGCGTTGGGTGGCTTCTTTTCACTTGGACCCTCATGCTTGCCTGGCAAGCACTTTACCCACTGAGCTGTGTTCCCTGCCCGCCATTCCTCACCGATGCTCCCGCTCAGCCTTTCACGAGCCTGTTCTGTGTGGACATCAGACTCCTCACCCTGTTTTGGGCTGCGCATGGACCATCGTCTTGGGGGCCTGTCCTCTGCGTCCTGCCAGTGATGGGTTCCTCAGCTCTGAGGACAGCACTGTCCTGCAGCTTGGGTCAGTTGGGTCTGCTCCCTTTGGGAATGCCTGCCACCCTCGTGCAGGCCTCTGGAACTGCTCCAAGTCCCCACCTTCCCCTTTTCCGTGCCCCCTCTGCCCTTTGTGCTGAATTCCTCGGGCGGCACCTGCATGCTCTCCCAGCTCACTAATTTGCTCCTCAGATGTCTCTCTCTGCTTTTCAGACCATCTATTTTAAATCTCCATGATCTCTAATTAGTTCTTTTATATAAAAGCCCATTCTTGCTTCATGAATACGATAACCGCATATCTCTAAGGATAGTAATTATACTTATTTTAGAGTCTCCTTCTGTTGATTCGATCGATGGTGCTTCCTTGGGTACCCGCATCTCTGCCTCTTTCCCAGCGGCCCCTGCTCACACATTTGGTCATGTGTGGGCAGTGTGCACAGCTCCACGGTTGAAATTCCCTGTTCATCTGTCTGCCACTGCATATCTGTTTCTGCACTTCTAACACGGGGTGGGGAGGTACAGCCATCGCCCTTAACCTGTGGTTTTGCTTTCTGTGGTTTTAATTACCAGACTGTTCTAATCCGCCTTTCTGTTGCTGTGACAAACACCATGACCAAAAGCCATGGGAAAGAAAGGGTTTATTTATTTCATCTTACACTTTACAGTCCATCGTCAAGGGAAGTCAAGGGCAGGAGCAACCGGAAGGGCTGCTTACTGATTTGCTTTCCCTGGCCTGCTCAGCGACCTTTCTTATATAGCCCAGACCCACCTGCCCAGGGATGACGCCAGCCACATCAATCAGCAATCAAGAGAATGCCCTACAGATGTGCCCATAGGCCCGTCTGATAGAGGAACTTCCTCAATTAAGATTCCCACTACTCAGGTGTGTCTAGGTTTGTGTCAAGTTGGCAAAAACTAGGGGCTGGAGAGCTGGCTCAGGAGTTAAGAGCCCTGGCTGCTCTTGCAGAGGACCCAGGTTCGAGTCCCAGCACCCACAAGGTGGCTAACAACCGTGCATTACTCCAGTTCCAGGGGAATCCAACGCCCTTACATACATACAGGCAATACACTCCTACACATAAAATAATAAAAAAAACCACCATAGCAGTCAACCTGGTCTAAAAATAGTGGAGGATTCCAGAAATAAACAATTCATAAGTTGCAATACATTGAACTACAGAATATGGTCTGAGTTGCTGTGTTCCATTATGAGTTGCTATCAGTCTCTTCCTGTACTTGATTTATAAATTAGACTCCATCACAGGCATGTGTAGGTACTTGGGACTCCTGCCTTGGAATGTAACCCTGCATGTGTGAGTGCCCCTGTGCATGCTGGGTTTGGTGGTGGGAGCCGCTCCCCTCAGGTTGAGGTTATTTTTCCTTGAGGTCAGCAGCTGCCTGGTCACTGCCCTGCCTTGGTGGCTGCTCTGGGCCTCAGCCTAGGGTCAGGGGCTGCCCATCATAGCCGGGAGCAAGCAACAGCCAAGTTGTTGGTCCACATGTAGCTCAGTGACCCTGGTCATTGTCCACGTCACCCTGTAGCCATTATCCCCCAACCCTGTGGCCACTGTCCACCAATGGCTGTCATGGCCCTGCAGCACCCCCCCCATCTCTCCTGTGGGTTTGGCCTCCGTTTTTCTGTGTGATTCCGTGGGTCTGATCTGCTGAAGACTTTCATGTGCTCCTGGTTGCTGAACCCAGGGCCTTCCACATGGTAGTCGGGCACTCTACCACAGTCACGGCCTCCAACACTTTTCTTCTGTTCCAAGACAAGGTCTCACTGAGATGTCTAGACTGACTTTGAACTCACTCTGAACACAGGCAGACCTTGAAATTGCAATCTTCTTGTCTCAGCTCCCCAAGTAGCTTGAGTGGTCCAGGCACAGCCCAACTTGTTCATTCTTTTTAAGAGCCAGTGCTCTCCTGAACTTCCTGGCCCCAAGGATGGGTTGTGCTTAGCTCGTCATTTGTGTGAAGCTCTAGAATACACATATGCCCCAAAGGGCACACTCACAGATTCCCGGCACTCCCTCTCCAGGGTAGGAGCAGCACCGGTGGGTCCTCTGGATCCCACACCAGCTCTGGAATAAGCTGTCCTCTCGTTAGGGTGACACCTGAGCATTGAGACAAAGATTTGATTTTGTTTGATCCTCTGAGACCTTCAAGAACATCGGACAACAGAGGCTTCGAGCTCCAAGTACAGCCAGTGACCAGCCAGGCTCGGAGCCTCCTGCTCCCAGACTGAGGTCTGGCTTGCCTCACAGCCCGGTTGTCCCTCAAGGCACACCTCTGTCTGCCCAGTTGTGGGGCGAACAGCTGATATTTAGGCTTGAAAAGACTCCTTCCATTCCAAGGAGAGTGCTGTGAAGCCAAGGATGATTTAGCCAAGAAGACGATCACACAGACAAGTTGATGGACACTGGGGTTGTGTGAGGTGTGTCTACCTACAGCCCTGCAATGGACCACAGATCCTTAGCTGTGAGCACACAGTGCTCGTCCCCCGTGCTGAGCCATGAGTTACAGAATCCTTTGGGTCAGATGGAGCTGGCCTTTGGTGTTGACACCCAACAGCGCCTGTCCTGCCAAGACATCCCATCCCTCCAGATATTGACAGCTCATCACCCAGAAAGATGTCCTCGTCAGCACCCTGCTCATGAGTCTCCTCTCCACCTCTATGTAAGCTCCTCCGTCGTGGTCATTTTAACCTGTCCTTTCCCCAGGGCTTACAGCCGAGTTTCTCCATAACTTGATCAGCAGTGAGGAAATTGGATCAGGGTGTACACATCCAGGCCGCTCCTGCTTTGTGAATGTCAAAGGCCCTCGGGGCATGGAGACCTGCTCTATTCCAAAGCCTCATCTTTGACAGGCAGATGGCGAGCCTCAGTGGGCCTTATTGAATTTGTGTTTATGGAAATGATGCGTCCGATTGCCGCCGAAGGGAAGCAGGCTGGGCAAGTAGCTAATGTGGCCCATAAATGAAGCTGAAATCTACTTACCTGTAAAAAGTCATGTGTTCCACGGGACAGCTGTATCTCTGGCTGGTGGCAGGACAGTCAGAAACGGAACACACTCTTTGACCATGGCCTTGACTATGTGGGCTGGCTCTGACCCTACACTCCACTTCTGGGAATTGATTCTAATGAATCACAGGGATTCAGCACATTGAGGTCGACACCCAGGATATAGGCCATTGTTACCAGCTATGAATGTTCAGAAGTAGATAACTCACACTCAACTGCAGACGGTCGACTCCGTGAAGTCAAGGTGGTCTGTGACAGAGCCCATCGGGAAGAGAGGCAGCCTGACTGTGCTGAGGTTCTATCTATGTCCAAAGGACAAACAGAAAAGTCAGCACTGAAACAGTGCACACGCAGGTCAGGTCAAGTCAGAGATGGTCCCAGGAATACAGCTCAGGCATAGACCCTTGTCTAGCATGCATAAGGCCCCAGATTTGGTTCCCAGCAATCTCTCCCCAATAAAAAAGGTCACCCACATGATCCAGCAATCCACTTCTGGCTATGAACCCAAAAGGACTGAGATGAGGAATTCAGAAATGCTTGTCCACCCAGGCTCAAGAAGTGTCATTCACAACAGTCCAAAAGGGAAAGCAGGGACTGGAGTGATGGTTTGGGGGTTAAGAGCACCGGCTGCACTTGCAGAGGACCCGGGCTTGATTCCCAGCACCCACACAGAGGCTTTCAACTGCTTGTAACTCCAGTTCCAGGGGATCTGATGCTCTCTTCTGGCCTCCTCGGGTACCAGACATGTAAACTGTATGTATGTAGACATACATACACGCAGG
The DNA here is from genome assembly GCF_000622305.1 of Nannospalax galili. Taxonomy (NCBI): domain Eukaryota; kingdom Metazoa; phylum Chordata; class Mammalia; order Rodentia; family Spalacidae; genus Nannospalax; species Nannospalax galili. Next base: position 293,949 of record NW_008347322.1, read on the forward strand.
CAAAACACTTATTCACATAAAATAAAAATAAATAATGTTGACTTTGGGGTTGGAGAAATGGCTCAGTGGCTAAGAGCATTTGCTGCTCTTATAGCGGACCTGAGTTCACTTTCTAACATCTACATGGAAGCTCATAAATCTGGCTCCAGGGGATCTGACACCCTCTTTTGGACTTTGTGGGCACCCACACGCACATGCACGCACTAACACACATAAATAAAAATAAAAAATACATTTTTAAAAAGTGGAAATGGGGGGCTGGAGAGCTTGCTCAGGGGTTAAGACCACTGACTGCTCTCGCAGAGGACAGGGGTTTGATCCCTGGCACCATGTAGCACACGGTGGCTACAAACCGTCCTTAACTCCAGTTCCAGGGGAATCCCAAGCCCTCTTCTGACCTCCGCGGCATTGCAAGACACGGGTGCACTCACATACATGCAGGCAATATACTCGTACACATAAAAAAATAAAAATAAATATTTTTTTAAAGTGGAAATGGGTTGGGCAATGGCTCAGGCAGTTAAGTGCTTGCTATATGTGATGGTTTTAACTGCCGGCTTCACACACCCTGTCAGGGAAGACAGATTTGTGAGGGGTTATCTAGGGGTGTGTCTGGGGGATTTTCTTGATTGTTAATTGATGAGGGAAGAAAAACCCTGAAAGTGGGTAACACCATCCCAGGGTTCAGGTCCTGAGGAGTGGAGCGGGCGCGCTGAGCTCAACCATGCCTGCACTCATTCTCTCTGCTCTTGATGGTGGACGTGATGTGACTGGCAATCTCAGGCTCCTGGCACTCTGATTCCCCCCCATGATGAGCTGTAACTGTAGGCTTTCTCCCCTACATTGCTTTCAGTCTGGGTATTTTATTATAGCAACAGAAATGAAACCAGGACATCATGAAAGCAGGGAGGACTTGGGTTCGATCTCAGCACCCAAAGAAAAGCCAGGCATGGTACCATGCCTGCATGTACCCCCAGTGCTGGGGAGGACTGAGGCATCCTTCCCTGGGGCTCACTGGCCAGGCAGTCTAGCCTGCTCATGAGCTCTAGGTTCAATGAGAAACTCTGTCTCAAAAACTAAGGCAGAGAAACGATGGAGTGAAAACACTTGACGTCAGTCTCCGGCAGCCATACTCACGAGCACACATATTCACACACATGTGCATACACGTCATGGTCATCCACAGATGATGGATAAACAATGTGTGGTCCACACGCAAAGTGGACTATTATTTAGCCTTAAACAGGAACGGCATCATGATACCTGCTACTACATGGATGAACTCCAAGAACGTATGCTGAGTGTAATAACCTTCCACAGAGAGCATGCTGTGCTCCTCCACCCCCACGAAGTCCTGACCAGGGTGGTGATCGTAGAGACAGAGAGAAGGGTCAGGACCAGCCTGGGGATGTGGACGAGGAGGTGGTGTTTAAGGGGTAATACAGATGGTGGAGGCGGCTCTGCACCATGAATGTGCCCCAAACTGTGTAAGCAGTTACAATGCTAAATGGTGTGACATGGGGTAAACACAGAAAAGAAGTAGTCGATGGCAGAAAACTTTCCCTCTGTGCATAGTGGTGCACACATGTACTGTCAGCACTGAGGAGAGACATGAGGATTATAAACTCAAAGCTGCCCAGTGAGACCCTGTCTTTATGTGTGTGATGTGTATATGTGACGTATGTTTATATATGTGATATTTTTGTATACGTGATGTGTGTTTGTATATATGTGATGTGTATTTGTGTGTATGTGTGTGATGTTTGTATATATGTGACATGTGTTTGTGTGTATGTGTGCGACATGTGTGTTTGTGTGTGCAGACACATGCCATGCCATATGCACATGTGGAGGTCAGAGGACAGCCGTGGATGTCAGTCCCTGTATTCTACCTTATTGGAGACAGGGTCTCGTGGTACACTGCGCCAGGCCAGCTGGCCCCGGAGCTTGTTCGGACTCCCATCTGTCTTCTTCCCACGGGAGCTCTGGGCTGACTATGCACACTACCATGTCCAGTTTTCCTCAGGTTCTGGGGATCAGACCTCAGGTGCTCACACATGCACGGCAAGGCCCTGACCTGCTTCAGCCATCTCCCCAACATGAGACCCTGTCTTAAAAATCTGAAACGGTGAAAAGGGCTGAGGACACATGGAGCTTCCAGAGCAGCCTGAAGAGTGGGATTCTGGGGCTCTGTTTTCAGGCGCGTCTGCAGGTTCACAGCCTCAGACTGCCACTTGATGGGGTCCTTAGGGCAGCTGCATCCCAGCCTCGCCAAGCTCACCTGCGGAGCCCCGGGTACATGTGCCTGTCATGCTGGCCCCATCACTGTCCTACAAGAGGAGACTAGAGTGGGGCGGTCACAGCCTCCTGTCTCTGCCTCCGTCACCGGTACTTCCTGAGGTGAGGCCCACATTCCTCCCAGCAATGCTTATTTTAATGTCAAGGGTCAGCTTTGCTCCCCACCAGCCAAGGCCAAGTGCTGAGTGCTGAGCGGGGGGCGATGTGCCCTGCTGCAGGACCTCAGCTGCCCTTACCCTGGGTGTAGAGAACAAGACGCTGCTGGGGCCACACTGCCTGCCCTTCCACCCCCTCCGATCAGCTTTCCCGGTCGGGACTGCCCCCATAGCTGGGGTTGGGGAAGGGGTAGGGCTGGTGACCGCTCAGTCCTTGGGACCCGAGTCTCCTTGTCTCCGCTTAAGCAGTTGGGCAACTCAGGGATCCTGGCTGGGTGGCACCAGGCTGTGTTAATAGTCTGGGCAGCACCCGAGCATAATCATCATAGGTGTCGCAATGTATATGGCGGCCCTGACACTGGACACAGAAGCAGTATGAGCCTAGGGCTCTGGGGGCCAATCACCGGTCTGCAGCTCAGGCCATGGTCAACCGGTCCACTCATTCTTCCATCCTGGTGAGACTCATGAGGGGCCGCTGAGGCCCAGGAGGTCCTTCCTCTCTCCAAGCCCAGTCCTTCTCCTCCCATGCCTGGCTGATGCAGCCAGTTGTGGGCAGTGACCCACTGCTTCCACGAGGCCTTGATCATCGATGAGGGTGTCTGCTCTGTGTCGTTTGTTACCTGGGACGCACAGGGAGCTCGGGTGTCAACACACAAGGGCATCCTGCTCACACACCATCATCTGGAAGAACACAGGGCTGCAGGCCAACCCCAACAAGGAGCTTGGGGGACCAGGGAGCCCAGACTGCAATGGTGCAATGGTCCGAGAGGACCCAACTACGTGCGAGGACGTTGCTCAGGGCCTTGTCAGTCACTTCTCTCCCATGGGCCTGCTCCAGGGGTCCCTGGTACCCATAACTCTCTGAGGCTATCTGCCCACCTCCCTGTGCCCCTGGACTGGACTGTGGGGGAGCCTGGACCTACCTCTGGGCACGGATGCCTGGGAGCTGCCTTCCGTCATGAGGGAGAGGAGAGAAGTGTGAAGGATTTGGCTGTTTTCCATGTGAGGGTTTTGGGGTGCACTCCAGTCTCCCCAGGATGCCCTTGGGAAACCGCTCACAGCTCACTGCTTACCATCTCCAACTTACCCTTCTCTACACACCCCGAGGTTGTCTTTCACTCAACCTTCTTCTGACCCAGCCTTACCTTACCTCAGTGTCAATTTCTTGTGTGACCTGGAGGAGCTCAGTGTGGAACCAGCTGGATGAGTCAGAAAGCGGCAGAGCCTGGGGAAGCACAACCAGGCCGCAGTGCGTGTTACCCCTCAAGCACCCAGAGGCCTAAAGTGACCCTGGTTTCCCGCAGCTCTGCAAGTCAGCAGGGCGTGCTCCTTTTGGGGAGAATCTGGGGAGAATCCACTTCTGTCTCTTATGCATCTGGAGGCCGCCACTTTCCCTGGCATGGTTCCCTCCAGCTTCAAGGCAGTGATGTCCCCTTCCCTGGCCCTGCTTCTCTTGTCACATCCCCTCTGACTCTGAACCACCCTCTCACAGGGGCTCTCTGACTCTCCTGGGAAGATGACTCAGTTGGTAAAGTGCTTACTGGGCAAGCATGGGGACTGAGTTCAATCTCCAGCACTCACATAAAAAGCCAGCATTTATAACCTCAGTTGAAGTTAAGATAGGTCAGCTCTAGGTTCTAGTTATCTGACCTCCACATGAATGTGCACACATATGCATGTACACCACCCCAGGAGCATGCACATGCACACACACACACACACACACACACACACACACACACCCATAACTGAATCACATCTACAAGGTCCCTTTGCCCCATGATCTCACCTATCCACCGGGATTAGATGTGGACATTGGTGCATGATTGTGCCCACCATATTGCACCCTGGGGAGTCAGAGAATAACCAACCCCAGGCTTTGGGTCCTGGTTGCCAGCCCCCATGTTGTTAGGTGATAATCAGTCACAGAGGTGGACTTGGAGGAGGCCAGGCCTAGGACTGTCTTGCAAATCACCTCCCTGCATTGGCTAACTGGAGAGCTGGTGAGCTCTACAAGACTGAGCTGTTGACCCCATGTGCTAGGAGACCTCACAGAGTCAAAGCTGTTGGAGGCGTGTGCGTGCGTGCGTGTGTGTGTGTGCGTGCGTGTGTGTGTGTGTGTGTGTGTGTGTCTGTATGCACATGCATATGAGTACTTGCATGATAGAAAAGAGGAACCTCTCAAGTCTGAGGATCCAGCTCCCGCTTCATCTCAGTATCCTTTATACTCAGAAGAGCTGGAGATAGAGGGAGACATCAAGGGCCTAAGTCATGTACTCTCTGGGGGGGAGGGCTTTGTTCATGGGTCATGTAGGGCAACTGGGCACCCCATCAAGGAGCCTTTCTCACAAAGCTGCTCCTGACCCCGTAGGGAGCCACATGCTCCTGGGTCCTGCCATGGGTTCCAACACTGCTGGGATGAGCTCCCACAGAGCGCCTCTCCTGCTGACCATGCTGTGACCACTGTGCCTGGTGCCCAGGTCTTCAACATCTCAAGGGAGGAATGTCCCGTGGATGGGTGCAGCCTGTATCTATCCTGATGCTCATTCCTGGATATTATGGGGGAACATGCCCCTTTGACCATCTCATCAGAACCACCATGCTTGGGACAAGGGGACAGAGCCAGCTCCGCAAGGGAGATGTGCTGCCTGCAGTGGGCTGGTGTGCTTGCTGCAGTCAGCCTGAGCATTCCTCTGCCCTAGGAAGTCTCTAAGAGCTGGGCCTCAGGCTGGGGCAGGGCGTCCTGTGGCCCTTGTTGATGGGGATCATTCACTGCAGGCTGGTCTGGCTCAGTTCTCCAGTCCAGTTTCTATGTTCCCCATTCCGGTTGCTCCACAGTGGGTAGTCACCGCCCACGGTCAGGAAGTCAGCCGCAGCTGGCCTCACGTGGCAGAGCAGATGGGGGATTATAGCTCCTGAAGCCCTCTAGCATCAGAGAGATGCAGAAAGGCAAGGGGCTTATTAAAACGCTGAAATTGGTTCTAAATGAGGTCAGCTGTCGATGAGCCTTGGCATGAAGCCAGGCAGTGAGTAGCAACACATAGAGTTTATTTCCTGATGTGGTGACAGTGACACCCTGGGTGCCACCCCCAGTCCACCCCTACCCTGGGAGGGTGACTGACAGAGAAACCAGAGCAGTGGGGGGGGGGTGTCAAGAGCAGGCAGGAAGGGCTCTCCCAAGCACTGGCCCTCCTCCCCAGCACCACAAGGTGTGTCTGTCTAGCTCAGCTTTTGTGGATGTTCAGAGCACCTGGGACACAGGCAGGGAAGCTGAGCCCTACTTCCTACCCTAGGGTCAGACTGCTCTGTGTCAAGATCCAGCACTAAGAGGAAGAGCTGGGAAAGGCACCCAGGGGACTCGCTCACCTGCCCCAGCCTTTCTCCCAGGAGGCACTCTTGGTCAGCACACCCTCCTGACTCCTGTGGGATTTTTCTCATCTTGGCTGCCAAGGTGCACCCCTCACCCTTATGCTGCAAAGGCAGCCCATTTTGAGGTCTCTGGGTGCTGTCCTGCCCCATTCTTCCCTGGTCGTTCGTGCCCCAGACAGACAACTGCATGACCCTGGGAACCCTGCTTTTCCCTCTCTGTGGCTTTATCCCCCTGTGCGTCAGATGGGGACAGTCCCAGGCCCGTCTCTCAAAGCCAGCAAAGGAGGCCTACTTCCCTCTCCTGCTAACTACCAGGACTCAGTAATTGTTACTTCTGAAATTGGCTGAATCATTTCTGCCAAACGCGGAGGAAGGCCTGTGTTCCAGCCCGGTTTGGAGCTGTAGAATGAGAACGCCTTTTGAATCCTGTTAAAAATAAACGTGTGTATGGCACTCTGCTGTTTACTAAGAGCAGCACACGACTCCCCAACTCCAAGCCCTGAGCAACTGTTGCTCTCCCCTTGCTCTCCCCTGTATCCAGGAGCGAGACAAGACCTACTTCGGGCACACTCCTGCCCAGGACTTCTGCTGCCTTTCCTACTTTTCCAAGGAACAGAGCACTGGGGGGGGGGGCGGCGGCAACAGAAGACCCCAGGGCCTTGCCACCCCAAGGGAATCTCCAGGACTCACGAAACCAGGCTGCGGCTGTGCCAGGCCACGCTTTATCTCGGTGCCTGTGACTCTCTTCCTGGCTGGTATGGAACAAAGAGCCTCCCAGGCCTGGAGGCTCTGCCGATCTGCTCCCCAGGGCAAGGCCCCAGCTATCTCCAAATTTCAGCTGTGTGTGAGGTTCCTTTTGCTCTCTATAGAACAAGACTCAGATCAGAATTGGCCTTGCTGCCCACAGACTCAAGCCGGGCAGTGACGTTAATGTGTTCCTGAGGTTGGAAGCTTCCTTTTTCCAAAGAGAGGAGGAAAAAGGAGGGGGTCAGGGATGAAAGGAGGGGGAGAGGGAGGGAGGAAGGGAGGGGGAGAGAGAGAAAAGGGGAGGGGCGCTAAAGAGGCGGGGGGAACATTTGGCTTGTGTTTGTATATTTTT
>NW_008347322.1:300907-387593 GCF_000622305.1 Nannospalax galili
AGGAGGAGGGGGAAGGGAGGGGGGAGGGAGGAACTCAGTGCCAGATGGAGAGACCTGCCAGCCTAGTCAGCTTCAGAGGTGGGTGGCTTGGGGTGGGAAGAGGCGGTCAAGTAGGATTTCCTTCAGGTGACAGTATGTACCCTGTACCCAGCCTGAGAGGGACAGGACTGAGCAACAGAGAAGTTGACATTTCAGATTGGTGGTCAGCTCTGTGCAAAGGCCCTGCGGTAAGCATGGGAGAAACAGAGCTTGGGGCCAGCTGACCCGAGAGGCAAGAGGAAGCCCTGGAGTTCTGAGCTTTGGAGAGAGGGGAGCAGTGTGCTCTTCATGCCTTTTCCCAAACACTGTCCTCACAGCACAAGCCCTGCTGAGAACCATCTCCCCAAACAGGTCCCTCTCTACCTGTCCCTGTGCCACTTTCCCCAGTGACGCCCCACCCCAATCTGCACCCCGGCGATGCATCCTTTTGGAGCAGCCATGGTACCAGCTGGAGCCGGTGGGGAAACAGGAGAAAAAGTGGGAACAGCAGGCCGTGGAGAGTGTCTAAACACGGACTATTTGGGGACTGTCTTTTATTTTTAGTTTGAAATTGGTCCACCCTTCTGTACTGTAGAAACAGCAGCCAGGAGCCCACCAGTCACTGTCACTGGGAAAGGACCCCTCGGGGAGGGCGCAGTACCCAGCAGTCTGTGAAAACTGCGGAGCCTGGTTGGAGATGTCCACAGGACCTATGACCGCTTTCCACAGGCTTCAGAGACATGTCCAAGGACATCGGCTGGTCTGCTTCGATTCTCTTGATGATGTCCATGTGTCATTAGTGTCAATTAGGGGAAGATGAGAGCAAAGTGTTTCCCCGGGGACACAGGCTGGTAGGAGGGCCACTGGGACAATTGAATTCCCCACCAGACAAATGTGATTAGGTGCAGCCTAGCCCACCCCCACCAGCGGGGCATAAATGGCCCAGTGGGGCCAACACGGTCACCCTAGCCATGCAGGCTCACCCCAGCCGCCGCAGCTGCTGGGCCAGTCTCCCCAGCCCCAATGTACGAGAGGCAGCCTCCATGTATGGCACGGCTGTGGCCATCTTCCTGGTCATCCTGGTGGCCGCGTTGCAGGGCTCAGAACCCCCGGAGAATCCCTTCCCCTACCACATCCCCCTGGACCCTGAGGGAGTACTGGAACTTTCGTGGAACGTCAGCTACGTCCAGGAGACTATTCACTTCCAGTTGCAGGTGCGAGGGCTCAGGGCCGGGGTTCTGTTCGGGATGTCGGACCGCGGTGAGCTGGAGAACGCGGACTTCATCGTGCTCTGGACGGATGGAGACAATGCCTACTTTGCGGTGAGTCCTGCCCTGCCCTGTTATCCTGCCCTCAGCCCCAGCTGGCTGTCTTCCTACAACACTTCCATAAGCTACTGCCTTTGTGTTTGAGGTCATTCTGAGACAAGCCTGTGTCCCCCTTGAGCATCACATAAGGGGCACTAGAGGATGAAATGGGAAGTGGGTATTTCCTGGGGTCCTTGACTATCCCCCCCAAATAACAGATGCTGCAATCTCAAGGTAGGTATAGAACATGGAGTATTCATGTGCCACACAGTACCCCGTGCATGAACCCCTCCGTGTACCCCACTTTTATGAAGAGCACCACATGCCACACTGCCGATACATGCACACCTGCCGTGGGCCAGGTGGAGGCACACGGCTTAGTACAGTAGGCAACATGCACACCAGCCCAGGTTGTAACACACACAGACCTTCTGTGCTGTATTCAAGGGTGGTAGAAACAGGTGCAGAGCCCACTTCAGGTATAGAACAACCCCCACCCTCACCCCATGAGCAGGGCCAGCAGGATGTGCTGAGCTCCTTCCAGTCAAAATATAGCTTCGCCCTTACCTGCAAGGGTGGTATACGAGTGGGCGGTGTTCTTACAAACTGGAGCAGCCTTCAGCCCCCCACCCCAATAAACTATAGGGGTCAGCTGAGAAGGGAAAGATCCCAGTCTCTATGTTCTAGCTCTGCCTTCCTCCATAGATGGGCCTGGCCACCAGGGCCCCTCTGGTGATGAAACCCAACTCTCCATAGAGACAAGAGGGTCAAAGATTTTCCTTATCAAGCCAAAATGTGCCCCTTCATTCACTGGGTTAACCTCAGTTCATAGTAATCCTCCTGCCTCAGCCTCCCGAGTGCTGGGACTACTGGTGTGATCCACCATGCGTGACTAAGGTGTTTTTGGATCGAGCAGGGCATCTGGTTCCTCATCAACGTTTCAGGCTCTGAGTTCATAGTCTCGGTCACAGATGCTTCCAGAACTGAGCTGCTGCATCTGATTCCCACAGCCTGTCTGGGAAGCTGCTCTGCCCATTTCAATGGCCAGAGCCATTTGCTCAGGGTGACGGAGCAGAGCCTGCTGCACAGTGGCTCTGGAACCTTGTCTGAGTCTTGCAGAGGGGCCCTGTTCTGCTCCAGTCTAGGTAGTCCCGGAGGAAGAACTGGCCCTTTCCTGGACAGCTTTTCCCTGCCTGCGGCTCCCCTACGCCCCCAGCCAGGTGCTTCATTTTCCACCCCTGCCAGGTTCATTTGCACAACAAATTCCTCCAAACACAAATGTCAGTCAGAGCAGTGCGTTCAGCCAGTACACTCTAAAATTCTAGTAGAGCATCACCAGCTGCCTGTCCTGCTGCAAGTCTGCAGTTCCCAGCAGGAACCTTCTCCATGCAAGGCTGGGACTAGGATGAAGTAAGAGATGCCCAGGGTGCAGCCATTAGGGCAGCTCTTGCTTCTGTGTTATGCAAGTGTGTGGCGGGCACCTGAGAATGGACGTCACCTTAAATACTGGCTTACTCCTTCCTATCCTGTCCCCATGCTGTTCGCATGCCTCATCCTGGAGGACTAGGGGCAGTCTGGGTCCAAGGCCCTGTTCTTAAATTCCCAGTCCCAGTGTGCAATCCTAGCAGAAGGCTGTCACCCGGAAATCTGCGGGGCTAACAGTCCCTGGGAGTGTCAGGTAAGTCACCTGGCTCGTGTTTGACAGGTTCACAGACCTAAGAAAAAGGATGGGGGCACAGCTCCAGGCAGGGCAGCAATAGCAGGCCAGACAGGGGGCTAGAAACATGGCTCAAGGCTAGAGTGATTGCCTTGTGTACACCAGGTCCTAGGTTTGATCCCCTGCATTAAAAAATAGAACGGGGCAGAGAAGATCCAACAGGCAGTGAGGCTCTGCAGTTCCCACCCCACTGGGTGTATCCCATGGGGCTGCTGTCTAGGGGTAGGGGTAGTGGGTGTGAGCTTTGCCCTGTGTGTGGGATCCTTCCCACTTAGATCCTGAGTCTATCTCTGCAGGATGCATGGAGTGACCAGAAGGGACAGATCCATCTGGACACCCAGCAGGACTACCAGCTGCTCCAGGCCCAGAGGACCCTGGATGGCCTGTCGCTGCTCTTCAGGAGGCCCTTTGCCACCTGTGACCCCAAGGATTACCTTATTGAGGTAGGGGGCTCAGGCCAGAAGCACAGCCTGTCTGGACTATTCCTGCATCTTATAGTGCCGGGGGTCGGGTGGGCAGGAGGAGCAGGAGGAGGAGGAGCAGGAGGAGGAGGCCTCTCCCTCCCAGGGAGCCTGAGATAGGGCTTATGTACAGAGACAGAGTCAGGCATGGTGGCAGAGGGCCTCTGGGCAGGGAAAGCTGTTTGAGAGGGTCCAGTTTTGCTGGTAGCCCTCTGTGGTCATGTAGTCAACACACTCTCCAGATGGAAGTCTTGTCCCCAGCCCCCTCACTCTGGGATGTGTTTCTGTCCTGGTTCTATCACCCCATCAGGTGGAATTCTGGACACCTGACTTTTTACCCCACTTGGATGCTGACGTCTGAGGCTCAGGGCAGGCCTCTGTCTATTCCAGACTTCAGTCTATTGTCCCAGCTATAAAATGAAGATGTGAGCTACCAGATCCCCAACGTGGAAGGTGTGACTCTGTGTGGTTCCTGACCACAAAACAGCTACAAAACGTCTGGGCTTCTTAACTGCTCCAAGACCCTGGGTTAGGAAAAACCAGCCTACCGTGCCTTTGACGACAGAGCTCGTTCCATCTTCTAGCTTTGACCTGTGGATAATCCTTTCAAGTGGCAACAGCAGGGGCTGGCAGTCTGTGCCCAGGACTTAATTTATGGTGGTAGTTGAGACATACAGCGGAGGTGCTGGAGTCATGGAAAGAGACTTAGGAGCCACCATGGATTCAGGAAGCACCAGGCTCAGTTACTAGGCAGAAGTAGGACCTAGCCTGGGTAGGAAGCTCTCCTGGGGCCCGTGGGGCAAAGGCTGGGTCAAGTCTGGGAAGCATCTGTTTGAATAACTCTGGTAGATCTAGGCTGCAGGGTGGTCTTTGCTTACCAGTTCTGGCCCTGGAGTGATTTGGGGCAGGGGAGGTGCTGGCTTGAGGCATGAGGCTCCAATAATGAAACTGGTGGTGATTCTGGCTCACACTATGCCATAGGGTTTGGAAGATGATTTTACCCCGAGTAGGCAAGAGCTAAGTGACTTTGGCCTTTTGTTTAGCCTGATGATGTCAAACAGACAAATCCTGCATCTAAGAAAATAGTTGTTTTGATGGTCCTTTGCCAGATGCAGAAATTGAGACTAAGGGGGTGAGAGAACTACCCAGGAGCTCATGGAGCAGAGTGGGCAGAGCAAGTCCGCCGAGAATGGGTCATCTATGCTGAGTCCCCACCTTCCTGCCTGCGCCCCCCCTTCCCTGTGGGCAAGAGCAGGCAGAGAAGCTTTCAGAAGGATGCTAGAGGGCAGACCAGTGCTCACAAGCACTTTGGCCAAAAGCCTCTGGGCTGGTCATGGGGGCCTCTGTAAAGAACTTGCAAGAGGCTCTCTCTAAGTCCGTGGGGTTTCCTACCAGCCCTGAGTACACTGGCTGCCCACCATGAGCGCATCCCCACTGGTACCTGGGAGTGGCAGCAGATGTTCCCAGCACGACATCCACCCAAGGCCACTGTAGTCTGGTTTCCATCCATCCGTAGTAGCCTGTGAGGAAGCCACCCAGCCTGTGTGGGTTTGTCTGGGTCCTCCAGCACAGCGCCGACCCACAGAGCTCTCCACATCCACATGCACACCAGTGTCTGTGGGCTGGTGGAAACTCTCCCACAGCTCCCCATCAAGGGGCCCCAGGTTGGTTCCCTCACTTCCCAGGGGATCCTGGCCCCTCAGGTAGCCCAACCAGAGGAAATGACCTCCACTCTGCCCCCAGGGATCTTGGGGTTAGTGAAGGAACACTGGCCTGCCTCACAGTGGGACTGGTGGTGGTTGGCTGGATGGGTGGACAGGTACTAAGTGGATGCATAGAGAGGCAGCCTGGGGCCAGGCAGAGCCTCACAGTCCCCTCATTTGCCGAGCTGAGAGTGAGGTGCATCACCTGGTCGGAATGGGTGGGCAGGACCCACCTCCCTTAGCTCACCATTGGAGCTCATTCTGAGTGCTGAGTAGGTGATGGACTAGTCCTGTCTGCGCTACAGGATGGCACTGTCCACTTGGTGTATGGGATCCTGGAGGAACCGTTCCGGTCGCTGGAGGTCATCAATATCTCAGGCCTGCAGACGGGGCTGCAGCGTGTGCAGCTTCTAAAGACTGAGGTCCCCATCCCGGCCATGCCTGAGGACACACAGACCATGGTGATCCACGCCCCCAACATCCTCATCCCCGGCCAGGAGACCACATACTGGTGCTACATGACCAAGTTGCCCCGGGACTTCTCTCGTCACCACATCATCATGGTGCGTGGAGGTGTCCGCTACTCTGCCTTCTGCTGGGGGGCCCAGTCATCCCTGGGTCTAGAGCCACCCACTTGGCCTTCTTACTGAGGCATGGGCCTGACCTCCCCAGCACAGCACGTGTGTGCTGGTCCCCCTGCTCACTCTCTGCTTCAGGGCACTTGTGCTCCTGTCTTACCTGTCTGGAAAAGCAACAAGTCTTGATTTCTGTATTAACTTTCGAGGCTGCTGTCAATCTGTCGTTAGGCCCCCTCCCCTCATGTAAATCAGTTACTAAAGCTGCACCTAGAGATTTCATCTCCAGTGGTACTCAAGACCCGCTTGTCCCCGTTCTAGTGAAGGAAGCACATCCCAGAGAGACCACATGAGTGCCCAGAGTCACACAGCAAGGAGTAGCCTCCCTGTATAGCTGTGCTTCAGGCTTCTGCCTCCTGATGGAGCTTCAGGGTCCCAGAAGTCGCCCTCTGCACACAAGCGCAGCTGTGTTCCTAGCCCCACCATAGCAGGAATGGTCCACGTACGTCCCCCCTTTTTCCCCAGAGCGCATCGTGGACTCTGGTACATCCTGCCTCTATGTTGGTGGCTCTGTGGGGCCTTGAGGCTGCCTTACCACTTACAGTTGAGTGGTTGGGGACCAGCGGCCAGGGCCCCCAACAGAGCGGGAGGGTTACCAGGCGAGTACCAGACTCCCAGCTCAAGGTGGTCCGTTCCTCTGCAGTACGAGGCCATGGTCACGGAGGGCAATGAAGGCCTGGTGCATCACATGGAAGTGTTCCAATGCGCCGACGAGATCCCGAGCATCCCCCCTTACAATGGGCCCTGTGACTCCAAGATGAAGCCAGACCGCCTCAACTACTGCCGCCACGTGCTGGCCGCCTGGGCCCTCGGCGCCAAGGTACCTGTGTCTTGCAAATCTGCGTGTCTCCTTTCTGTTGCTGTGACAAACACCGTGGCCAACAGCAGCTTGGGGGAGGAAAGGACTTGGCTTACATTCCAGGTCACGGTCGTCATTGAGGGAAGTCAGGGCAGGAACTTGACGGCAGGCCTGCCTGCTCACCCACCCAGCCTTATCTCCCACCAAGGAACTCACTCACAGCCAAAGAGGTCTAGAAGGAACTCAGAGGATGCCACTTGCTGGCTGGTTCACAGGCTGGCTTATACTCAGCTCTCTCTCTCTCTCTCTCTCTCTCTCTCTCTCTCTCTCTCTCTCTTCTCTCTCTCTGTCTTGCTCTCTTTTTGGTGCATTTTGTATTGAATTTTTGTGTATTTCATACAGAACATCTTAAGCAATCTTATCTTTATACCCTCCCCATTGGCATCACCATGGGCCCAACTGGAATTCATACACTCTATCATTTGTGTTAGAGCCTATCGTGTCAAGTTAGTGTCCCCAGACATCCCTCAGTGCTAGAGTCCCTCCCTTTACGATGATCAGCTCTTCCTCACCCAGCAGTAATCAACTGCCAATAATTCTTCGAATAAGAATAGGGCTTGTTGCTGGGCGTGGTGGCACACCCCTTTAATGCCAGCACTTGGGAGGCAGAGGCAGGTGGATCTCTGTGAGTTCAAGGCCAGCCTGGTCTACATAGTGAGTTCCAGGACAGCTGGGGCTACAGAGAGACCCTGCCTCAAAAAAGACAAAAAAAAAATAGGGCTTGCTGTCCATTTCCATAGTTCTGTGCTGGGGTTTTGTCTGCTTGAGTTTGCGTGGGTCTTGCGCTTGCTGACACCATTGCTATAGGTTCATATGAGAAGGAGCCCAGGAGCCTGTAGGACTCTATTTCCATATGGTCACGCACCTCCTCCCTGGCTATTACAATCTTTCCACCCCCTCTTCAGCAATGTTCACTGAGCCCTGGGTGGGTGGGGTTTAATATAAGAGTCCTGTCCAAAGACACACACTCTGCAGATCCTTACTCTGCACGCTTTGGCCATCTGTGACCTTTTGTGGTCCTGGCCGTCTGTGCATGAGGGAGCTTCATTGATGAGAATTGAGAGATGCATTGGTGTTCTCTTATGATCTGTGAGCCTTGGGTGTAGAAGTTGCATCCTAGATGTGCCACTTAGGCTTGGGAAATGTGACCAGTTCTGGGATTCTGTGAGTTGACTCTCTTAAATAGTTCAGGACCTCCTGCCCAGAATGGTACCACCCACAATGGGCTGGGCCCTCCTATGTCAATTAACAATCAAGAAAGACCCCACAGAAATGCCCACAGGCCAATCTGATCTAGATAATTCCACAACTGAGAATTTTTTTTCAAATGACTCTAGGCTGTGTCAAATTCACAGTTAAAGCTCACCAGGACACCACTGCACCATCCCAGGCCCCCTGTGGCATCCACAGGATTCAAACTCCTTGCCCCCATTTCCCAAAAGCCACCTCTTGAAAAGCCCCAAGAAGAGGCTGATAAAGGGGCACATAGGCTCTGAATAGCCCCAGTTGCCTCTGAAATGCTTGCACTCCATTGTTCTTTGGGGCAATACAGGCTCTTTCTAGCCCCCTGAAAATGCACGTGACTGAGTGCGTATACCCCTCATAGGGTTACATGCACAGCATGTCACAGGGCTGCCCTTGACAGAACAACTTGTCAACAAGCTATGCCCCAAAGTCTCATTAGAGCTTCCCTCCAGGGTAGAGGATGGTCAGAGCGTGACTGGAGATGCCAGGAGAAAGCTCAGCGGGCTCAGGGACCTCCTGATAGGCCTCCATGTATCACAGCAGGGCTATTAGCCCCAGGAGAGTGCCCTTTTTATTTGACCACTCACCCATGTGACCCACTTCCACTCAGGTCCAATAGACAGGCACGTTTGTCCCAGGCCCCTGAGAGACCCTTGTCTGACACACCTGTCCCACACAGGCATTTTACTACCCAGAGGAAGCTGGCCTTGCCTTCGGGGGCCCGGGGTCTTCCCGGTATCTCCGACTGGAAGTTCACTATCACAACCCGCTGAGGATACAAGGTAAGGACACGGAGAGCACGTCCCCCAGCCCTGCTTCATTCTCCCAGAGGCCTTTGGGTACAACTTGTTAGGAAGGAAATTGGGCTCAGAGTGGAACCCACACCAAAGTCTCAACTTCCTTGCAGGACCCCTTGTAACCCTTCGCCCTCACCTGTCCCACATTCACTGTTTTCTCTGATGGCAAGTCTCCAGCAGGGCCCAATGGGCTCACTGCCCATCACTCAGCACAGCATAGTGGGGCCCAGCCTCACACCCATCCTCTCTGTCTGTAAGATACCAACTGCCACCCAGGGGGGGAGCTGTCCCAGATGCCACCCTCTGACCCCCCGCAACCAGGGACAGGCCAGGCAGAGGTTTTCTGTGTCCCCATTGTGCAGATGAAGAACAAGGCCTACAGGTGAACGGACCTCACTACAGTCCTGGAATGAGTCGGGCTTGAAGCTAGGAGACCTGACTTTGGTCCGTTTCAACCTTGCAGTCTCGCAGTGGGCCTAAGCCTACACTGAACCTGAAGACTTCTCCTGGTGACAAGTCACGGGACTGTTGGGTCAATCTGAGTCAACACGGCCCCTCCCTCTCACTATATGGCACCAACCGGAATGGGAGGCCAGTTTTAGGGTGTGCTAACCCAGAATCCAAGGCAGTGGAGAGAGGATGGAGCAGACCTGGGCACTGTTCACTGCAATCTAACTTGTGCAAGGCCACTCAGCCCATCATCCCTAATTGCTTCTCTTTCACTGTGACCCTCCAGCACCCCCAGCTGTGACTCTACCCTCCCCAGAACAGGCTGGGTCCAGACAGGGCACCTTGTGGAAGGAAGAGTGACAGGCTGTTGGGATGCATCTCTCTGGGCTGTCCTCAGGAATGGCAGGGCACTGGGTCCACTGGGAAATGCCTGACAGTAGCTTCTCCTCTTGGTGTTCAAAATGCTAAAGCGTGCATTGAGCATGAGTGTGTACACGGCAGTTCCTAGCCATGTATGTATATCAGGAGGGGCAGAGAGATGTTCCTGTAGTCTACCTTATTTCCCAGCCTAAGAGTCTATGCCTGGTCCCTCAGGCCAGTGCTATAATTGATTAGTGATGTCTGCCCTGAGCCCTGTGGGTAAGACTTGGCGCTGTGCTGTTTAGCACATGAACATTCAGTGAAGACAGATCTTCACAACCCTCAGGGGGTGGGCAGGATATCAGTTTCACCCCCCAGGGTACCACAACAGGCTTGGTCCTGAAGGCCAAGGGCCCTGTTTGTGGCCAGTCGGCTAGGAGCTGATGGCTCTGGACCAGATTCTCTTCCCAGCTCAAGTCCTGTCATGCATCCAGACAGCTGTCCAGGTTGTTCAGTTAGCTCAGGCGCGCCCAGGACAGGATCACACCTGCCTGCCCTTCCCTGTCCCCCTGCCTGGCTCACAGCCTTTCATTCAACAGGACTTTGATGAGGGCCTGCTGGGCTTGAGGTGCTGTGTGAGAGGGGACCTCAGGTGAACAAGACACATCCACACTGCAAAGAGCTTCTAGAAGGGAGATCTGACACACACAGAACGCAGGTGCACACACTGTGCACACAGATCTACATACACGCATGTGCACCCTCATAAATACACACAAGGGAAGGACAAGAATGTGTAAAAGGACTATGTCCCATGTGATGTGGGTGGCATTGTGTAGTATTTAATATGGCTCTTGGAGGGCTAGCACACTCTCAGGACAAGGTCAAGGGAAGTCCCTGGGTATGGCATTTCAGAGAGAGGGCACCGTCTGCTCATGGACAAACAGGCTATACGGTGGAGACGGTACTCCAGGAACACAGGTGGTCCGACCTGGCAGGGGGAAGGCAGGAGCTGGAGGCAGAGAGTGGTTGCTACCAGATGACCCCAGGCCTGAGGTGGACACCTGAGTGGGCCTTAAGGACGGGCTTGCCAACTGTCACTGCGTCTGAAACTAAACGTTTCCTTTCTCTCACATACCCCGACTTCCACCCAATGGTGCCATGTCTCTGTCTCCCTCTTCTCTCTCCCTCCTTCCCTCCCTGATCCCCTACCCCATTCTCTCTCGCCCTCCTTCCCCTTTTGAATGACTGTGCAGTTGGGGAGCAGAAACGGCTCAATAGATGGGGGTCACTGTGAGGCTGGAAGCTGCTCCTGCACCCAGCGTTCCCAGCTGGCCGTGGACGAGGGCTGTGCACGTCCAATGACGCCAGTGGCTTTCGTTCTGGCCGAATAAGCGATGATTCTGCTGCCAGAATTATCTACGGCTCGCAGGGGAAGGTGCGAGGCGGCTGGGGCTTGAGTGCCATAGGGGATTTATTGCTCATTTAAAACCTGAGAGCAAACGGGTTTTTGAAAACTCCTTAGGCATCAGGGAAGTCTGTCTTCCCTGATCATCTGCTTGTATTTATGGATCCTTTACCAAATATAAGGACATGCCTGTCACTTTGTGAATCTTGAGATGGGCTGCCTTCCTATAAATATCAAAATCCCACAATTACCTCATTATTTAATCCCCATTGGAATTTTAACCAATTGCTGCTCCTTTTTATTATTTGCCTCTGATGTCACCAGCCTGGAGATACAAGGGACTGTTTGAGTTTCGATGTTGAGGGGCTGAGGGGAAAGGGGAAAACAGGACAAGAGGAGGTGCCCTTGTTAACGAGCATAAGACGACCAGGGCCCCTAGCAATGCCCGGCACCCCCAGCCATCCGGCCCTGGGTTCGAGGCCCAGCTCAGTTGTTTCTCAGGCAGAGTCTTCACGAAAGTCTCCAGCTTCAGTTTCTCTATCTGTAAATGGGAACGATGGTCCTCACCATGAAAAACTCCCGTGGAGGTGACGGGTGGTCCGTGAGTACCTCCCTGTCCCACTCTCTCCTGGTTCCTCCCATCAGAAGTAGGGACCAGGCACATCATCCTCAAGGGGTTCCCTGGGGGCCATTGCTCACCAAGAGTCCCCTCCCTAGGCCGGCACGACTCCTCCGGCATCCGCCTGTACTACACGGCCACCCTCCGGAACTTCGACGCGGGCATCATGGAGCTGGGCCTGGTATACACACCAGTGATGGCCATCCCCCCTCAGGAGAATGCCTTCGTCCTGACCGGCTACTGCACGGACAAGTGCACTCAGCTGGTGAGTAGGCTGGGTTCCACACACCCTTGCTACAGGCACTGACCAGGGGAGGACAGCAAGAGGACTTTGGCCTCCTGACCTACAACCAAGGCTGTTCAAGCCTTTGCACCTCCCTTTGCAGCAAGAATAGTCAGTGCCCACATTCCAGCACTTCAGTTTTTTGAAATTTATTTATGTCTATGTGTGAGTATATGCTCCCTGTCCCCTTCACTGCATGACCCCCCACATCAATTTCCTCCCCTATATTTCCACATGCCCTCATAGGACATGGAAGTATGCTTTTGTTTTTAAGATGAACTTGAGGCATGGTTTCCAAATGGGGCTCACCCTCTCCAGGCTCCTAGCACGCCACAGTGTGGACTTTTACTCGGCACTTAACCAGACAGGACCAGGGGAAGAAGCAAAGTGCCCAGCAACTCTAAGGATGTGCACAAAACAGGGTAGAGCCGCAGGGTCGGGCAGATGGGGCCTTGGCTGCTGGAGTAACCAGGCAATGGCTCCTGACCTGTGCCGGTGACGCTCTGCTGGCCTCAGCCGGACCTCTAATTCGGTTTAACCACTTGCCTGGTGGCTCGGAGAGGGCGGGGATGGCCATCTTACAGGGCCCCACTGCCGAGGATTGGCCTGCAGTGCCTCCCCTCTTGAGAGTGGGCTGTGGACAGTTATGATGTTGCCTCTCTGACGATCTGTCAGGGAAAGTGTGAGCAGATCCGGATCATGGATGGGGAGACCGAGGCCTACCCCAAGGACACGAGGCCCCAAAGCAGCACTCAGGTGGCAAACTGCTTCGTAACGGGGTTCATAGTACACTTTGCTTCCCAGAAAATTCCTTGGGTGAGATTTTTTTCTCAGGAGTCCTGCCCACCCAAATCCCCAGTCTTTCAAGCCCTAGCTGGGGGTATTATCTTCAGGCGGAGGCCCTAGACTCCCCTTCTCTTACAGCCACTCAGCAGCTTGAGTCAGGATGAGAAATCACATGCCTAGCTGGAATCAGGCAAATCAGAACGGTCAAGCTGTCCGAGTTCTTCTTCCACAGAAGATGGCCCTCCTACCTCCTGTCACAAGCCAGCATCCCTGGCCAGCGGCTGCCTTCACTGTGAAGTTCTGGGGCCCCTTCATTAGCAGGAGGCCCTAGCCCAACATAGAAATTGTCACAAATGTGGTGATGACGACCCTTAATCTTCAAATCATTGAAAGAGGGACAAAGGACTCAACAAAGACGAGGGCTGACCGGTAGCTGGGTGGGGCAAGACGGAAGGGTCTGGAGTAAAGGAGGCATTGTAAAGCAGCCCAGGGTCATCCGCTGTCAGCCCCCAGCCCCGGGACGTCCAGGTTCCCACTGGCAGCATCAAGGGAAACAGCTGAGCGCGGCGGGTGTGGTGGCGTTTGATGCATCTGCGAAAACTATCTTCAGATGTGACCACGAGATTAGGATAGCTTCTGTTCTCCGGAAGATTCCCTCAGGCCTTCTTGAGGAAGTGAAGCCTTTTCAAACAGGGCTAGCTATCTGTTCTGTGGGGCGGGCTGCTGGCTTGGGCGGTTAGTGTTGTTGCTGTCAACCGGGGTCAGTGACATCAGAGAGAAGGCAGCCTCAGGCAGACGACATCAGTTGTGGGCAGGGTACTAGAGGCCTGTCTAGGTCCCAGCACGTGGTGGGTGTTGCAGAGCAGTGGATGGGGCACCCACAGAGCAGAGTGGCCTCATTCAGCCCACAGGGAACTGGCCTCAAAGGTCTGCTGGCTTTGGGGAAGGAGCACTCAGCCTTCAGGGGCCCCAGAGAGACCAAAAAGCAGGGGTGCCGCCTGCCCAGAATAGGCCCTGGCTTTCCTGCTGGGCGATGCTACTGCTTTGGAGTTACAGGTTTCTGACTGCCGTCTGCTCTTAAGCAAGCCCCTCCCCGCCAGGTTTACGATGGGGATCAGAGAGAACCATCTAGAAAAAGCAAATGTTTCGGTAAGCCAGGGAAGGAAGCCTTCAGTTCCTGTCCGGGCCAGTTCCCTCTGGGGTCTGACCCAGACTCTGTCTCCCATGCTGCCAACAGGCCCTGCCACGCTCGGGCATCCACATCTTTGCCTCACAGCTTCATACACACCTGACCGGGAGGAAGGTGGTTACGGTGCTGGCCCGGGACGGCCAAGAGAGGGAGGTCGTGAACAGAGACAACCACTACAGCCCTCACTTCCAGGTGGGCGCCTAATCACTCCCAGCATCCAGGGGTTTCTGTGTCTCAGGGTGGTCCTCTGGTCGTGGGTGGTGGACCCTGACCCAGGCAGCCCCCATGTTAGCAAGGTCTTGGTAGCTTTTGGCTTGATCTTACTCCCTTCTGGCTGGAGCCTACTCTTAGCCAGCCTGACACCCCTGGAGATTCTGAGACAGGGCTGGTACCATGAGGAGGCTCAGCTTCGGGGGAAGGACAAAGTGGCAGAAACGGGGTCCACGGTTCTATGACCTCTCCTCTCTTCCCCTCCCCAGGAGATCCGAATGTTGAAGAAGATTGTGTCTGTCTACCCGGTGAGTATCCACAGGGTGTCAGGGAAGCACGGTCCCCAGAAGGTGAGACTCAGAAAGAGCAGTGAGGCAGCAGAGTCCACAGGGTGGGCAGGGCTGGGTGAGAACGTAGGGACTTCATGGGGCATCAGAGGGAACACACAAGGGACACTGCCCTCCAGCCTCAGCCAAACCACAACCCTGAGAATATCATCCCCCAAGAGTGCTAGAGAGAGATGGGGAGCTGAGATGTGGTCCCTGCCTGTGCAGAGCTGAGCTGGAGTTGTGACATAGCTAGCCACTGATCCACTGACGGG
This sequence comes from Nannospalax galili, assembly GCF_000622305.1. NCBI lineage: Eukaryota > Metazoa > Chordata > Mammalia > Rodentia > Spalacidae > Nannospalax > Nannospalax galili. Next base: position 315,556 of record NW_008347322.1, read on the forward strand.
TCATAGCCCCTCTAGAGGACACTCAGATTGTGAACCTAGGGGAGGGTTCTGGGCTCCTCATGGGAGGTCAGGCATCACACATAGTGGTGCGGTCACCACAGGGATGAGCTCAGTGCACCTGGCAGCCCTGTGTGGGCAGCTGGCTGATGTGCCTGTCCCTGCTCCCCAGGGGGATGTGCTCATCACTTCCTGTACCTACAACACAGAAGACAGGAACCTGGCCACAGTGGTAAGTCGCCCTGCCCTTCTCCAGTCTCCTGCTCAGGGGAGCAGGTGTCCCAGTGTCTGGTTGAGAATTTCTAAGAGGGTCCTGCAGCCAAGCTAGACACCTTGGCAGAGCGCAGGCAGCCAGAGGCCATCCTGCCTTCCCGGAATCAACCGGCTACTCTGAGTACGGTTCTGAACACATGACTTTACCGCCTCGCCGGAACTTGTCAACCAGGCAGCAGCCTGCGCTGGCCCTGCTGCGGTAGATATGTGATGACACTGGTGATGCACCTTCATGAGTGCCTCACCTGGGAGCCACTATTTTGGGTGCTCACTGGCACGTGTGTGCCTGGTATCTGGCGTGGGGAGGAACCAGGAGCCACTGTGGGGCCCAAAGTCCACGGAGGGAGACAGGCCTGCACCATCGGCTATGGGAAACAAACAACATAATGACAAAAAATTTAAAAGCAGACAGAGACAGAGGAGTGGGGAACAGGGGCTACAAAAGCTTGGCCGGGGCAGTGGCATCAACCAGAGATGACAGGGGAGTCCTCGGGGAGGATGGGCAAAGGCTTTGGCAGGGGGTCGTGCGCTGGAAGGCCCAGAGGACGAAGGTCTTTCTGGGGATTGGAAAGTGAAGATGTGGACGGCGCCAGGCAGGTGGGTGTGGCCAGCTGCTCCAGGGAAGGGACTGTGGACAGTCCCAGGGGCAGAGGCACCCAGTGGGAGGACCATTCTCAAAAGGAGGTGTGCAGGTGGCACCAACGGAGGGTGGCGGGAAATGTACCATGCAGCTGGGACACATTGGGCATTGGACAGAGAGAGGGATGCTTTCCAGGACTGTTCTGGGCTGGCAATGTCATCCAGCCATCCATCCTGCTGATCTTTTCATTCACCCTTGACTCACCCAGTGATTAACCCATTAATCACAAGGCTCAGAGTGAGGACACCCAGGACCTTGCCTCACCCTGGCACCTCCATGCCCCTGGAGCTCTGGTCCACACTGTGCTGCTTGTCTTGCCTTCAGCCCAGATCCACAGAGCCCCCACTACCCTTCATTGTACCCTCTAAATAGCTTTATTGCAAAAATAATTCACGGACCACACAGCCGAAGGGTGTAGCTTGTCTTAAAGCACGTTCACAGAACCGTGCAACCATCACTACAGTCAACATTAGGAAATCCCAAACCTGCAGCCACCATGCCCAGATCCCCTCACCCAGCCCACCAAACGCAGTTCTGCCTTCCACCCTAGGAATGCCCATTCTTGACATTTCTCATCAGCAGAATTACATGATATGTGACCTTCGGTGACTGGATTCTTTTCCTTAAAGTTTCCAAGATCTCTTTCTGTTGGAGCACATGGCACAGCATCCTTCCATTTTTTAAATTAATCTATTTATTTACTTATTGAGACAGGGTCTTTCTGTAGCCCCAACTGACCGGGAACTCTCTATGTAGACCAGGCTGGCCTTGATCTCACAGAGATCCACCTGCCTCTGCCTCTGGAGTGCTAGGATTAAAAGCATGCACCACCATGTCCAGCTCATCCTTCCATTTTAAAGGTATATGAAACACCAGCATCCTGGGCAACCATGTGAGTTAATTCCACCGTAGTTTCACACCATTTTCCAAGGCAAGCATTTTTTCCTGCACTTTCCAGGGGAGAAACAAAGTCTCAGAGAGGAAGGAACACTCCCAAAGTCACACAGCTGGTGAAGGCCTGCACTGTGACACCCTCCGTCCTTGCTTCCGGGTTAAGCCTGGCAACTGCTCTGGGTCGTAGTCACCAACTCAGGAGCAGCTCTGGCTTTGATGCCAGCAGTCCTTTGTTTATCAGGAGGAGGGTTCCGCCTATGACAGTCCCAATAGATGTCTTCTTACTGTACTGTTTAGCACTCACTGTGCCATGCTGGGCTTGCTGGGCCCTATGAGCAGCACACCAGGAGACATGGCCAGGTCTGACAACAACTGAGGTGCCCAGCTAACAGAGCAAGCTGCTGCCAAAGCAGGCCGCCCATGCCCAGTCCTGGTGGCAGCCCCGATGTACCCTGGGTAGGGAGCTCTTGGTGTAGTGAGCTCAACAGAGGCAGAGCCCAGCCAGGTAGAGGCCCCACAAGCATCACCCCTCTCCTGCAGGTGCCTCTGCTGGGGCCGGGGGAGGGGAGGCACTTGTCAGTCATTAGTGGAATGGAGGCCCTAGGCCCACCCTGCCCAAGCTGCTTCTGCCGGAACCACGTTCCTGTTCTGTCGGCTTCACGACAGGTAACAGGTGCCTTGTCCAGGGCTCTTTGAGGCCACTAGCCTATCGAGGGCTCAGGTCTTCAGGTCCAGCTGAGCGTGGTGGCACACACCTTTAATCTCAGTGCTCTGGAAGCAGTCAGCCGGATCTCTGTGAGATCAAGGACAGCCTGGTCTACATGGCACATTCTAGATCAGCTGGGGCTTCAGAGAGACCCTGTCTCAGAAAAAAAAACAAAAAAAAAAACAAATAAAAACACAGAAACATGGGGCTGGAGAGTTGGCTCAGCGGTTAAGAACATTGGCTGTTCTTGTAGAAGACCCAGGTTCAAATCCCAGCACCCACATGGCAGCTAACAACTGTCCGTAACTCCAGTTCCAGGGGAGCCAACAGCCTCTTCTGTCCTCCTCAGGCACTGCACGACACGGGTGCACTTACCTACATGCAGGCAATACACGCATACACATAAAATAAAAATAATAAATAAAATATTAAAAAAACACAAACAAACCCCAGGATCTGAAGTCCATGCCCCAGGGACAAAGTATCCTGCTGGGTATTTAGGGTTTCTGGAGCACGTGCCCTGGGGTAGCTGCCTCTGGGATCAGAGGGAGCGGCAGCTCCTGGCAGGCAGACCTGAGCTGCTTACCTCTGACAACCTGTGGATCCAAAGAGACAGGGGCCTTTGAAGCGCAGCTGTCCACTCTGTCCTCACACATTGGATGGTCTAGGGACTAGAAGCCAGTCTCTGGGCACTGTCCCCTCTGCAGCCCCAATGTGACTGGTGGCCAGTGTGCAATGTGAGGCCACAGGGCCTTGTCCTGTTCTCCCTGACACTCAGTTGTACCCATGAAACAGGAACAAGAAGACCCTGGTCCTTCCCATTTCTATTGTCCCCATATCTCTATCTGATGCATATTTACTGGGTCTTTGTCTTCCTCTCCGGCCATCTTCGGATGCCAAATCTCTACAAGCAGATAAACATGGGAACGAGGAGACTTGGGAAAGCCACTGGGGGACAGCACTTGAGAGGGAGAAGCTGAGGGCTGACGGGGTCTTCTTCCACCTGCAGGGAGGCTTTGGGATCCAAGAGGAGATGTGTGTCAACTACGTGCACTACTATCCCCAGACACGGCTGGAGCTTTGCAAAAGTGCAGTGGACGATGGCTTCCTACAGAAATATTTCCACCTGATGAACAGGTGAAGAGCTTATCCATGCTGTCTATCCCTGGGGAACCCAGCATGAACAACTGCCCTGTTAGGAGGCTAGGCGATCAGACGGAATTCAAAGTTAGTATATATAGCACCAGACCTCTGTGTCCTTCGAGGTGCCTGTGGCAGGCATCGCTAATCGATCTAACTCACAACCCAGCCCCAGAGCATCCATTACCAACAATCAATGGTGACATAAGAGATGGAGGCAGGGCCAGGACGCCTTAGGAGATGGATTGGGAAGGTGGACATTGGGGAGGAGCTGCTGGGTGTCCCTCCCTCTCCTGCACCCTTAAACAGCCATTCCCTAACCCTCCAGGTTCAACAGCAAGGAGGTCTGCACCTGCCCTCAGGCCTCTGTCTCCGAGCAGTTTGGCTCTATGCCCTGGAACTCCTTCAACCGTGAGGTGCTCAAGGCGCTGTACGGCTTTGCCCCCATCTCCATGCACTGTAACAAGTCTTCAGCTCTCCGCTTCCAGGTATGACCACAGGGGGTGTGCTGCAGATGTGACTCACACAGGCAGGCAGACAGACAGATGGACAACAGGGGGACAGGCCCACAACAGGATGGCCAGGGCGGCCAGGGCGGCCACCTCTCTGGGTCTCAGCCCTGTCTGAATGGCGTGTGAACAGACGCCAGCAGCCTCCCCGGGACCTAAAAATAAAGTGCTGGGCAGGGGAGGCGAGAAACCAGCAGTCTGTGACAACACGGGCTGGCTTCTCCCTCCTTATCTGAGGCCTGCTGGGATTTAAAAGCACCTAATTTATTCCCCAGTGGAGCCAGCCAGCCAGCCAGCAGCAGCGCCAGCCTAGAGCACCGGTCAGCAGACCTGGCCTGCTGAGTTAGGGAGGGGAGACAGGCGCTCAGCTCAGCAGAGCGGTGGGAACAGATCTTTCCTGGCAGTGTTTGGGAACTGGATTCTTTGCTGACCCAAACACCCACGCCAAAGGGAGTGCTGGCTCACCCCAGAGCAACACAGAATGCTGTTGGATATGGTCAGATCTTGGTCGGATCATCCCAGCCTGCACCCAGGGTTTCCCAATCCTTCCTCAGGGGACACAATGAAGTGGAGGGGTGGGCAGGGAGGCGGAGAGGCCTAGAGGGCTCTAGGTTCCTGACTAGGAAACCAAATAACTTGGGGAAGGGGGACTGTCTCCCCCCCCCCCCGCCCGGGCGGGGGGACCTTCAAGGAATGACTTGGAAGAAGGGGATGTTCATCTTGGGACGAGAGAGCCCCCAGCCTGGCCCTACAGCCTGTTTAACCTCCTGGTCTCATCTTGCAGGGCGAGTGGGATCTGCAACGCCTGCCCAAGATCACCTCCACACTGAAAGAGCCGACCCCACACTGCCCCGCTGGCCAGGCTCTGAACCCCGCTGCTCCCACCGTGGTCAGCATTGGCAGAGGCAGAGGCTAAGTAGGGGGCTGCTCCTCGCCTCCTCATGCAATTCTGTGGACTTGTACCAGCTCTGTACACCTCCTGTGTGAAGACCTCCATGGAACAGTGCTGTGTGCCCAAGAGGAAGGGGCAGGACCAAGCCCTTCCAGGAGTCACAGTGCCTCCTGCCCCGACACCCCTGCACGGCTAAGATGGTCCCGTGAGATCCCATTGGACAGGGCAGGCTGGGACCTCATCTGCCTCCTGCTGCCTCCACGTAGGGATAACCCATTATGGGGGTCCAGGTTCTGCACTGTTGGCCCCACCCTGCCTCCCAGGACAGCCAAGCCAGGCTGAGTACTACTGACTCCCCAACTCTACATTCCCACCATGTTGGCCCTCTGGTGGTGGTTCCTGTTTGCTGTGTGTGCGCCGTGACAGCACTATTTAAACTTCTCCTAGCAGAATGGCTCGTGTTTCCCAGTGGGCGGCTTCCCTGCGACGAGACAGGACAAGGCATTTAGCTAGTTAGAGACTCACCGGGGAATTTGCTCCACGGCAGAGTAAATAGATATTTTCGCCCACCTAGAGGGAAACACCATAAGTAGTTCCATCATGGAGAGCCAAGATGGCATGAACAGGCTGGCTCCTGGGTGCAGGCTCTGTGCAGAAATGGGATGATTAGGGCTGGTGGCTTCTTCTGGCGGTGGGTGTGGAACCAGTAATGATGGGCTAGGCTCTGGCATCAGGCACAGTGAAAGCCTGGTTTGGCTACTTAGTTAGGGTGTGACTAGAGTGGGCAACTTTGCTCCCTGACCTTCTCATCTGTAAAATGGGACAGCAACTTACCCTCTGTTGGTGCTGGCTGTGGACATCCCTTGGTGGCCAATGCTCCTGCCCCTGGCGCTAAATCTCCTACCTTGGGAAGTCTAGTCACCTCCACCGTCCCATCTCCGCCACCCCCCTCCCCCAGTCTTCTATCTAAGGGCTAGCTCAGCTCTTTGATGGCTTTGACTCTGTTCAGCCGGTTCAGCAAAATGCAGCCCACGTTCTCAGGCAGGGAGGGTGATGGATGGGCCTCGCATCCCCCAGCAGACATCAGCTAAGCGCTGCCTCCCCTTAGGCAAAGCATTTTATTACTGCTGAGCAAAGGCGCCCGGACTCTCTGCGCCCTGTTGTATGAATCACGGCTCTGGGCAGCTATAAGTCATGGGTGTAATCAGTATGAAATGCCAGGCCCCACAGCCCAAAGTGACACTCGGCCCTCCATCATCTTTACAGCCTTAGAGACGGGGAGGCAGGTGGTGCCCGTGGCTGTACCTTCCCTAGAGCAGCTCAGAACCCCAAGAGTACAAGGGGTTTCCTGACCTTCAACACAGTTGCTTTACCACCCCTACACCCCCATAGTATGTGAACTTAGAAACGGGAAAACTGAGGTTCACAGAGCAGCCCCTTGTCCAGGGACTGTGGGAGGACCACATTCAGGAATCACACCCAATTCCCAAACCCCCAACTTCTTGGACCCACAGCCCCCCTTCAGGGCTGGCCACGGTCCCCTCCTCTCAGGGTAGCTGTGGGCTCCTCCTGCAGAGAGGCTGTCTGTACCCTACCTACTTCTTGGCAATAGCCCCCGTCAGAGTGACCAGTGTGTCACTTGAGATGCACAAGGTCCCTACCACCTACAGGAACCTTTGAGAACCTGATGTGTCTCTTCCCCTGGACAGATGAGGAAGCTGAGGTTCAGAGACCTGGGGTTAGATGACAAGGTCCCCACGTGAGCTGTGGAGCCTGGAGGATCTGTGTGACGCCAGGATCTGGACTTCACAACCTCCATTTCCTTATTTTCCAAACAGAAATCCTGGGGGAGCTTGTGGGGATTGAACACAGGAAAAGGGGGTGCTCTGTCACTTACCAGGGTGATAGGCTGTTGTGACCACATCCTTCCCACTTGCTCTAAGCCAAAATGAGTCTCCAGGATCACCCCTCTTCTGAATGATTGGGGTGGTGGAGGGGTCTGAACGACCACCACTCTCACCTCTACTGAATAAGTTGCTTTCCCTCCCCATGGAGGAGGGGGCGCCCCAGCCTCCCAGGAGCCAACATTGCTAAGAAGTGCTAGAGGCCAAGGTATGGCGTACTCAGTCTATATAGTTTGAGAGGGCCTTGGGTGCAAGTGGGGTGTCCCCAAGCCAGGACTAGGGTCTGCCTGAGCTGATCCTGGGATGCCCCAGGGCCATGCCTTCTGGAAGCACCTGGCCTCAGGTGGTTATTAAATCTTTGTTTAGATGAATTAAAATGATAAATGTCAAGGTTGGGGGTGTAGTTCAGTCGGTAGAGCACTTACCTAGCATTCACAAAGCCCTGGGTTCCATTCCCAGTACCACATGAAACCAGGCTTGGTGGTACACACATGTAATCTTAGTACTTGGGGGTTAAGGCGGGAGGATCAGAAATTCAAGGTCATCTTTGACTACACAACAGAATTTGAGGCCAGCCTGGGTGATATGAGATAGTGTCTCAAAGGAGGGGCTGGGGTGGCTAGGAAGACAGCTCAGTGGGTAAAGCACTAGTCATTCAAGCATAAGGGTGGGAGTTTGATTCCCACAATTCATGTAAAAAGCTGGGCATGAGGGTCCATGCTGGTAATCCCAGCACTGGGGGGGAGGTGACAGGAGGATGCCTCGGGCTTCTTGGCCAGTCAGCCTAGCCTACCTAGGGAGTCTCAGGTCCCAGTGAGAGACCCTGTCTCAAAAAACAAGAATGATGCCAGAGGAATGGCACCCAAAGTTGACCCCTGGCCTCTACACACACATATGTGCATACACACACACACATACACACGCAATGCTAAGTGTGAAACCTGGTTTTCTTCTTGGTGGCACTGCCTCATGTCAGGGCTCGGCAGCTGACATGAGACAGTCACACAGCTTCTCATCACTGCAGAAAACTTGGAGGACCCACCTGGGGTGACAGACAGCTCAAGGTGAGCTCCAGGGGTCCAGTCTTCCCACCACGGGCTCCAAGCTCCCCACTCCCAAGCCCCTTCAGTAGGCTGAGCATGGCCGGCCCTCACCTTCACGGCTGCAGGGATTTCCCATGGGGGCACTTGGGGCAGGATGTGTCTTTGAGCCTAAGAACACCAACTACTTATGATGCAGAGGATAAAGGCCCCTTGAGGACCTGGTGCAGAATCAGTGGCATGCCACCAGTCTCAGCGATGTCCCTATGGACTTTCACACACCGGTGCAGAACAGTTTGGAGGCAGAGAGTCCTTGACTCGCCAGGTGTCTGAAGCTATCCCAGTTCCTGGCTGTCACCAAGACCTTCTCAGCAGTGGGAAGCCAGGGCCCCAGGCTCTTCTGCAAGGTGCCTTCTACTCACAGGTAGTGGTGCCATCCTTGGTGAAGAATCTGGAAGCTTCAGTGCCCAGGCAGCCCAAAGCCTGGTGTTCAGATGCTCAGCAAGCTTACAAGGGAGCTGCTTTGTAGCCAGCTCTGGGGGAGACCGAGGAGGAGACTGTAGGTAGCCAACAGTAGCAGGGGCCACGTGCTGGGGGTATTCCGGGCCATTTACCCTGACTGGAGCCACCACTGGCCAGGGGTGACTGGGTCAGTGGGAGGTCAGGGGGTACCCTGGTCATTTTGAATCTCAGCGGGATGGTCACCTAATGAACGAATGGGACAGCTTGCATCCTCTGCTGCCCTTCAAGGATGCCTGCCAGTGTCGGCCTCTCCCCACAACGCAGGGACAGCCTGATTTCCTCTAGAGGGTCTCAGCTCTGCTCTGCCTGTAGGCTCTGTCCAGCTCAGTCATCAGGGACCCAGAACCAGGCCACCTGGCCACCTACTCCCCCAGTCCCAGGAGTGACAGAGTAGGACCCAGGGCTGTCCTTGGCAAGCCCTCTGGCCTCTGTTCATGGGGGTGAGGTGAGGTGAGTGCTCAGATCCAGCCAGGCTAGGTGATGCTCCTGGGGACAGGGCAGAGTCCCCAAGGTAAGGCAGAGTGAGGGAACCCCATCTGTCTGTCTCCACTGAAGGCAGAGAAGCTGCAGCACTGTCAAGGCCATGCAGCTGATCAGGGCACCTCGGGACTGTGGCACGGGAGGGGTTCCTCTGTCCACCACCTGTCTGTCCTTCCTGCCTCTCTTTTGCCAAATGTTTCCGCCATTTTCTGGCCAGGCTGGAGTGATGTGGCCCTGTGCCAGCCTCATGCATCGGCCTCTGGGATGCAGGGAACTGGACATTCCACCATCAGGGCCTCAGTACTCACTGAGGGGAAACGGTACCTCACTCTACCAAGTGAGGTGGTGTACTGGACCCTCTGATGCAAGCATGCGAGCATTCTCTCTCTCTCTCTCTCTCTCTCTCTCTCTCTGTGCAGTGTACATGTTGCATGTGTGTGTGCACATTTGTGCACAATGGGTACGGGCCAGAGGTCAACATCGGGTGTCCGCCTCAATCTCTCCGTCTTATTTTTGGGGACAGGGTCTCTCACTGAACTTGGAGCTCACTGATTGGCTAGGCTGACTGGCCAACAAGCTCCGGGGAACTGTCTGTCTCCATTTCCCACCTCTAGTATTAGGGTTACCAAGTGTGCCATCGTGCCTGAGTTTTGCCTGGGTGCTAGGGATTTGAACTCGGGTCCTCAAGCTCACACAGCAGGCGCCTCACCTACTGAGACAGCGCCCCAGTCCCGAAGCAAGCAGCCCTACGACAGAGCAGCCAGCTGGGTGAGAAGGGCCTGCCCACCCCCACCCTCTGCAGTGACAAAGTTCCACTCAGGGGGAGCATCTGAACCCCAACACTGCTGTGCCTTACCAGGCCGTGAGGGTGCCGACCCGTCCCCTCCCGCCACCTCCAGCCACGCTCAGCTTCAGGCACCTTCAAAGCGGTTTTCCCATAATTCCTGGCAGGCGGTGCTTAGTCACGGTGGGGCTTGGTTTTCCAGAGCAGTCTTTGAAATGCAGCTGTGAAATGAGGTGTCTCTAGATCAGCAGTAGGGGCGGCCTGGCCTGAGGTCTCTGAGCCGCCCGGGTGCTGTTTTTTCTCTAGGCCGCCAGAAGCTCCAACAAGTAGGTGAGCTTGCGAGGCCCTTCCAGAGGCACGAGGGCCGTGCCGTGCAAGTGCAAGGGAGAGTCAGGAGGGTGTGGAAGATGCATGTGAAGGAATTAGACCTCCCTTGTCCTGAGCTGTCCCCAAGGACAGGCCGTGAGCTGCATGTGGTCACCGGCCCAACCCAGGGTCTTGACCAAAAACCACAGTATGAGGGAAACAGGCTGGACAGTCTAGGGAGCCACCTCTCCCCTCCCCACCTCTCCCCTCCCCACCTCTCCCCTCCCCTCCCCGCTCCTTCTCCCCTCTCTCTTCCCAATCCACTTTCCTCCCCCCCTCTCCCCTCCCCTTCCCTCCCATCTCCTCTCCTCCCTCCCTTCTCCTCTGGCTCCACAAAACCCATCTCATCCAGGAGCCAACCCATGACCCTGAGACACAGAGGTGTTCATTCTTCCTCGTGACAGCCAGAGGCCCCTCCCTAACCCTCTAGTCCACAGCCCCTCCCTAGACTCAGGGGACCAAATCCATTTTGAAAAGCCCACACATCTTTCTGTGGTTTTGATTTTATTAGCTTGACCTCTTCCAGCTCAGTGTGTGGTATGTGGGTGTGTGAAGGTTCAGAGCCTGCCCAGGACAGCCATAACCAAGTCTCCTCTCTGCTTCCTGTTTGGGTTCAGGAGACCCCGATTCAGCATTACCGCAAGCATCCAACGCTTGCGCTCCCAGATTGTAGGGCTTGACCAGTAAAATCACGTGGTAACCTCTGCCTGATTTATAATCTTATTTCTGAACCAGGGCATGAAGCAGAGGGAGAGGACTGGCTCTGTGGAGAGGAGTGGCAGACTCTCAGCCCAGGCAGGGCAGGGTCACGCCCCACATACCCAGGTGTGGAGGGTTACAAAGGGCGAGGGGAAGGCTAGAAGAGTCCCTCCATCTCACAGCTGAGTGCAAAGCAGACCTACCACCGGGGCTTCCACGAGGGCTGGGTGAACAGGATACCGTGCACCCATGACCGAGGCAGAAGTCCGGGGGAATGAGCATTCTGGTAGGATGATGTTCAGCAGCAAGCTTGTCATCCCTAGACCTGTGAACAATGGCTTCTGGGGAAACTGAGGCAATGGCCAGCACTTCTGCATGGGCAAAGGAGGTTTCTGATCGGAATCACCCGCCATGGGCTCCCCTACATCATGGGCTGGCGACTCTGAGGAGGTTTTCTCTCCTGCAGAACTGGGAGGTTAAAGCAGGAGCTTTCTAAGATTGCTTCTCTCGGGTCTGAGAAACAGCCATCCCCAGGAAGGACTGCACCAGCCCAGCACACATCTCGGTGCTGTCCGCCCTGCACCCGTGGCAGACAATGCTAATCAATCCCTGCTCCACTCTCCTCCAGTTCACTACTGTTCAAGGGCTCTGGCTACCTGCTGCCAGCCAGTTGAGTGAGGAGCAGAGGCCTGCCTGCCTCCTCCTTGCCACCCTGGGCTTATGAAGTTAACCATGTACTTTCTGAGATGCTGGAGCCCTTGAGTCAAGACATTTGCAGTGTGCATTCTGGGAGAACTAGAGTAGACTGGAACCACTGTGTGAAAAGATCCATCTTGGTTCATCTGGTCCTGGTTGGGAGTCCAGGTGGTTAACAGGACCAGGCCTAAGCTAGGGGTAGGGAGGGTCATGTTTTCCCTGGGGCCTGGGCCTGGGGACACAGGGCCATTGGGGCACTACAGAAGTCAGCAGGCAGTGTGAGAGGCATGGCCAGTTTCCAGCATGGCAGCTGTGGCCTCCACTTCAAAGGCCATCAATAGATTCCCTTAACCCGCTTGTTGTCAGGGTCAAAGGGAGACTTGAGGTGAACCTGGGCAGCATAGGTGACCCCCATCCTCTCCAAGGAATAGTTCCCACTCTTCACAAAGCCCAGCGAGACCTGGGAACAGAGAAGGGGACAGGGTCACTCGGCTGTTTGTGGGGAATGCTGGGTTCCCACCCTCCCACCTCATGGTAAACAATCCTGTATCAATTCTCTTCTCTGAGCCAAGGAGATGCTCAGAGCAGATGACACCTGTGCTAATGAGCCAGACAGGAACATCTGGGACCAGCTAAGCCCAGGCCTGACAGCCGGCAGGCCCCCTCCCTCAGGATGACCCCTCTCCCATGCAGGAGCTGCAGCTCCCTCAGAAGATGGTAGCAGGGACAGGGGCCTGGTTTGGTCTTGGAGCTAGGCAAGCATGCTGCTGATGTTGGGCAGGGTCCCACGGCCAGGATTCGATCCTGAAGGACGGGGCAGGTGGAACAGGTTTCTGTACAGTGTAGCCTCCATAGACCCCCACACCACACACACATACACACATACCACACACACACACACCCCATACACACAGCCTATGCTCTGGGTCCACCTTCCCAGCATGCTCTCTGGAACAGTCAGCCCTGGGAGCAGATGTTCCTGAGGCAGGAAGAGTGCTGTGGCCTGACACTCTACACTGCTAGAGGAAGGGGGCACTCCTGGGTCACCCAAGAAGCCAGCTCTTTGCATAGGTGAGGACTCCAGGTCCAGATTGGAGGGGTCTAGGGTGTGCTCCCCCTTCATTCTGGGTGGCTCAGAGCTGAATGAAAAAGAGAAAAGCAGACAGGGACAAGAGGGTGAGGCCTCCGCACCGTGTGCTGCCCTGCAGAGCTGGGGGCCGGGGGCCTTCACCGGTAGAGAGGGAGATATTCCAGGAGTTGGCCCAGCCCAGCTGATAAATACCTGGGAGCCATGGACTTCTGCCCTGGCTCCTCAGTCTCACTGAGAAATGTGGGTTATCCGGCTAGGGCACCGGTCAGTAGGGAGGGGCTGGTTTACTCCCATGGCATCAATAGTCTGGAGTCCTGAACACAGAGATGAGATGGCAACCCCTCACTCCCAGGTCACCCTTAGTGTCCAGGGGTCCTTGTCTGTGGCCAGCTTTGCAATGTTTGATGGCTGTCAATCAAGTTCTGCTCAGAGTGGTGGTTCATGTGGGGTTCCTGTGAGGACAGTGGGAGTGTTCTTTTTTTTTTTTTTTTTTTTTTTTTTTTTTTTGGTCTTTTTGAAACAGGGTCTCCCTGTAGCCCCAGCTGACCTGGAACTCACTATGTGGACCAAGCTGGCCTTGAACTCACAGCGATCCGCCTGCCTCTGCCTCCCGAGTGCTGGGATTAAAGGGGTGTGCCACCACGCCTAGCTAAAGGGAGTGTTCTTTTTATAGGTGAACCTTCCAGAGGAACCCCTGGTCCATGGTCACAGAGCAAGAAAAGGCCAGAGCCCTAAAGACCGCTGGCTTCAAGCGAAGTGCATGTCCTGATCCTTTCACCCCAGCACAGGGTTCCTACGCACCAGCACCCCCAACACCCGTCCCTGAGGTTCTACCTGTCAGGTCATCCCCAGGCCCTGTAGGAGCCACCAGGCCTCACCCCTTACCCAGTCTGATTCCTCCTCCCTCCAGTTGGGTGAGCACCATGGCCCAACCTGTCTGGATCTCAGGGGAGGGCAGAGCCTGGCTAGCGCCACAAGGCCTGGTGCTGGGGCATGGGAGGCCTCAGTGAGGCTTTGGCAAAAGCACATATCCCCCTGGGAATGCCTAGGTATTGTGGAAAGATATGGCCCTACTTACTGTACCCCTACACACCCATGGCTAGAGAGATGGGAAGAGGCCAAGGCCATCTCTTCCCTGCTAGGGGTGCTGCTGGAAATGCCTTGTGACCGACCAGGTTGCCCTGGTACACAGCCTGCCTCCCAGGGCAGCGCTTGGGTCTTGCTGCTTTGCCTGCCCCGGCCTCTGTGGTCAGGGTTCCTGGCTCACCTGGTGGCCTTGAGGTATCTGTAGTAAGAAGGAACGGTAGGGGAGGAAGAGCTGGGGTCTTTGGTAGCCCTGGGGTCCACCCCCAGGCAGAAGGTGGGTTCAAGATATGATCTCTGGCCTCTGGACCAGAGAGCTGGCCTGGGACCTGCACCTCCTGTTGATCAAGAAAAGCCTGGAGCTGCAAAGTCAGCTTCTTCTGGAGATAAATGAACAACAGCCAGGACTCTGGGGAGACGGGGCCTGGGCACTCCTCCCTCGACCTGTGCTTCCTCCTCGTCCCTCCCTCCTCCCTATGCTCCCAGGGTCTGATGCAGATGGTCTTGTACAGAGCCTGGGGAGGGATGGGCCTTAGCTAGGACAGGGAATGGGACTCACCGGCCCACCACTGGGGTTGCAGATGTAACCATAGGCAATGGTCTTGTTCACAGTGAACCCGAAATCGGCCCTCCGGACGTGGCCCACCACTTGGCCACTTCTCCAGATGGCTTCCAGGCCAAACATGGGGACTTTCCTGGAAGAAGCAGGAAGATGGCTGGGGCCCTGGGTCACAGTGCAAACACACCAGTTTGACCTGGGGAGGAGGGGCAGCTGGATTGTGCCTGCTGGAGCATGGACCCAGGATGAGTACAGCTGCCTGCTGGGGCCCTGCTAGCCCCTGCATCCTGGCACTCGGCCTAGGATGCCAGGGCACAGGCTGGGAATGAACTTCGACTGTAAAGTTGATGGAAGCCCTGAGGAGTCAGACCAGCCCAGCGCTTTCCCTTCTCCCATTAGTTTCCTGCTCACACCCAGTGACCCTCCCTTGTCCCCCGCACTGGTCACCCTCTTCCCACTTAATCCCTCCCCTTTCTAGTTTAAAAAAATTTTAATTAAAAAAATGTTTAAATGTTTTATGTGTATGTGTGTATTGCCTGTATGCATGCAAGTGTCCCCATGATACACGGTACCCATGGAGGTCAGAAGACGGTGTCAGATTCCCTGGAACTGGAGTTACAGAGAGTTGCTAGCATCTCTGGGTACATGTGGGTGCTGGGAACTGAACCCAGGTCCTCCGCAAGAGCAGCCAGAGTTCTTAACTGCTGACCATCTCTCCAGCCCTACTTTTCTCTTTTTTTGGAGAAAAAGTCTTACTACATAGCCCTGACTGGCCTGGAACTCACATGTACACCAGGCTGGCCTCAAACTCACAGAGATCCACCTGCTCGGCCTCCTGAGGGCTGGGATTAAAGGCGTGCGCCTTCACGTCCAGCCTCCCTCCCATTTTCATATCACTGGAGTTACAGAGAGTTGCTAGCATCTCTGGGTACATGTGGGTGCTGGGAACTGAACCCAGATCCTCCGCAAGAGCAGCCAGAGTTCTTAACTGCTGACCATCTCTCCAGCCCTACTTTTCTTGTTTTTGGAGAAAAAGTCTTACTACATAGCCCTGACTGGCCTGGAACTCACATGTACACCAGGCTGGCCTCAAACTCACAGAGATCCACCTGCTCGGCCTCCTGAGGGCTGGGATTAAAGGCGTGCGCCTTCACGCCCGGCCTCCCTCCCACTTTCATATCACATGCCTGCAACTCCAGCATGGTGGGACTGAGATGGGTGGAATCCGAGAGCTTGACAGCCAGCCGACCTTGCCAAATTAGCGAGGCTCCAGCTCAGTCTCAAAGTAACCAGGCAGCGAGCAGGGCAACAGAGGAAGACCCGGGAGTTCTCCTCTGCCTTCCACACAGCACACCAGACACGCACACTCCGCACACACACCACACACACATGCACATACACCCACAAAGCATCAACAACATGAAAATACATAGGGGCTAGAGAGATGGGTCAGTGGGTAAGCTGCTCTTGTAGAGGACCCAGGTTCAGTTTCCAGGACCCACATAGTGGCTAACAACCATCCATAACTCCAGTTCCAGTGGATCGAACACCCTCTTCTGACCTTCATGGGCATTGCATGACATGGGTGTACTCATATACATGCCAACAATATACTCATTTACATAAAATAAATATTAATTTTTTTTGTCTTTTTGAAGCAGGGTCTTCCTGTAGCCCCAGCCGTCCTGGAACTCACTACGTAGACCAGGCTGGCCTTGAACTCACAGAGATCCACCTGCCTCTGCCTCCCAAGTGCTGGGACTACAGGCATATGCCACTAAGCCCGGCAATATTAAGATATTTTTAAAAAAATAAGTAAAACCCCACTATATATATATTCCATTCTTATTCATAGACGAATAATATTCTATTGTGTATATGCACCATACTTTCTTGAAAATTCATCTACTGATGGGCATCTGGGCTGGTTCCACACATTGGCTATGCAGAGAGTGCTGAGGTAAACAGGGATGTGCAATTATCTCTGTGACAGGCTGACTTGAGTCCTTTGGGTGCGGACCCTGCAGTGGCAGAGCTGGTGATACACTGGCTCCAACTGGTTTCTCCAGCAGCCTCCACACCGATTTCCAAGGGGCTGGAGTCATTCACATCCCATCCCTCTCCTGTATCTATACCAGCATTTGCAGCCTTGAACTCATAGAGATCCACCTGCCACTGCCTCCCAAGTGCTGGGACTAAAGGCGTGCGCCACCACGCCTCAGACGTTTTTGGTTTCATGCAATCCCACTTGTCAGTTCTTGGGATTATTCCCTGTGGTCTCCTTTAGAGAGGTCTCGCCTGCATTTGCATTTTAGTGTTCTCTCTGTTTCCGTCTGGCAGCTTTAGAGTTTCAGGTTTTGTGTGGATGTCTCTTGTCCATTTTGGGTTTACTTTGGGGCAGGGTGAGACGCAGGTATGTGTTTCTGTTTCTTGAAGTGGCTGCCTTCTGTCTGGCAGCTTTTCACCACCACCTTTGCTGAGAACCCAGGGCTGTAGCAGGTGTGGGGTTTATTCTGTTCTGTCGCGTCGGTCCGTCCTTGTGCTAGTGCCATGCTGGGCTTGCCGCACGGCTCTGTAGCGGAACTGGAGCTCAGGTGTGGCGGCTCCTCAGGCCTTGCCCTGTTTTGCTTTGGTCATTCAGGGGTTTTCTCTTTCCACTATGAGTTTGGGGTTGTATTTCTAGTTCTGTGACAAACGTTGGGATTTTTGATAGGGATTATGTCAATTCTGCTCCATTTAGCTTTTGAATGACCTCAATGTCACCCCATGAAGCTTATTTGGGAGGGTTAGAGTCCTCTGCTTTTCACTGCATGATGCATGGTTCACATAAAGGTCTTCAGTCCAGGTACGTACGATATCACTACTTGACATCAAGTTTTTGAAAATTGAAAATAGTAGACAAGAGATGCCAGTGCCAAGTGACAGGAGCATTTGGTACCACCTGCAGACAGCGTCCCTGGGCTGGCATCACCGCACTGGGGTAATGAAGTCTTCTTAGAATAACAAGGACCATGGCAGGTTCCGATGCTCCCTGGGTCTGCAACTCAGAGCCACACCGTGTGGGTCCCACCAGCCAGAGGATGAGGGCTGGGATGAAGGTTAAGTGAACTCCCTACCCCACCAACTCCAGTCATCCTCCTTGGGAAGAAGTGGCCTCACAGGGGTTCCCGACTCCCCCAGGGTCCCTCCAAACAGCAGGGGACATGCCACTTTATGCTCTAAGGGCAAGAGCAGTGGCACCAGGCAGGGCACCCCTGAGCAGGACAGGGGTCCCTCCGCTGCTCTGGAGTCACACAGCAGGCCCAGGTGCTTCACGGAGGGTCAGGGGACCCCAGAGGTCCAGCTCCACCAGTGAGACCCCTCTGCAAAGTATACGAGAGCCTGGGAGAAGCCACAGGAGGACAAACCTCAGCTCTGCCTCTTGTCACTTTTGGCACAAGGAGCAAAGTGGCAGTGTTTGCAGCTGTCGGCAGCATAGCAACGTGCCCAAAGCCTCTCCCCCTCCTGGAGACAGTTGCTAAGAGGATTCCTATGGGCCACCCACACCACCCAGTGTGTAAGCACTCTGGCCCCGGTAGAACCCAGGCCCCCAGGATCCAGACTCTCTCAGTAACCTAGAGCACTCAGGCCTCGATCCCACCAGCAACACGCTCAAAGCCGCTCCTTGGCGGGCTGAGTGGAAGACTATGTCCCCCCGAAAGGGTCTCTCCTTCCACCTTTGCTGTGTGACTGGGTATAAGTCCCTGTCCCCGGCACACTGTGGTCCTCATTTGCACATGGGGACAGTGTCTCCAACCTGGTCCCTACCTGATCAGGATTTAATTGGAGCAGGTCGAGAGGTGGCAACAGAGTGACGGGCACCAGCTTCAAAGTTGGGTTCATCCTTCCAAATCACGGAGCTTGGCTCTACCCACCACAGAGAGACTGCCTGGCCTGGCAGTGTCTTTCCCTTCTGAAGCCTTCATTAGCAAAGGGTCAGCCTTCTCTATGCCCCCGGGGCCCTGCTGACCCACCCCATCACCCTCACCCACCTCTGCCCCAGTGTGTCCCTGGAGGACTCTGAGTTTACATGCCAGCTCTGCCTTTACTAGCAGGAGACACGACTAGATGCAGGTCTCCTGGTACTCAGTTTCCCCCGGCCTGCAATGGACTAGTATGCGTTCTGGGGAATGGAAGCTGGCGGCGGCGGGGGGGCGGGGGGCAGGTATGATGTATCAGTCCCAGGGGTTCTGACTGGGCATGGTAGGTGCTACCTCTTTGGTGAGGGCAGTCACCTGATAGGCCAGGATACTTACTCCTCCACGGTGAGGCATACCAGGCGTCGGGGGAGGCCTACGGCCTGCTGCTTCTCTAGGGCCTCACGGCCCAGGAAGGGCACCGAAGACCTGAGCTTGCAGGTGAAGGCCAAGCCTGCCTCCAGAGGGCTGTCATCAGGCCTCAGGTCCGCATGCCAGTGCCGGTAGCCTGTGGGACAGGGAGGCCACTGGTGAGTGCCCAGCTGAGGTGGGCCACAAGCCCTTCAGAAGACACACTGAGTGCTGTCCACACCCACACACCCAAGTCCCAAATCTCCACCTTCACTGTTGCTGAGCAGTGGGCAGCCCAGGAGTTTAGAGATGGATCCCGGACTCCAGAAGTTTCCCCTACGTGAACTCCCAGAGCAGACTAGTCCCATGAGTGTTTCAGTCCCCTGCACCATCAGGGTGGGAGGTAGGTGGACCTGGGAAGGGGAGTAAGAAGCCCCAGGGGAGGTACAGGTCCATCTCCGAGGCGCCATCACCACACAGGGGGCGCGAGGTGGCCCACCCTCTAGCACCCCATGCCACTCTTAGTTTTTATCCTTCAGGAGATGGCTGGGTACAGCTCAGTGGTAGAACACCTGCTTAAGTCACATATGAGGACCTGGATTCAAACCCCAGCACACACACAAAGTTCAAGGAACTCACAGTGCTGAATTCAAATCGCACTGTGGCCTGCTCCCCTGGGGTTCTAGGCAGCCTCACCTCTCTGAGTCCAGTTATGTGCAGGTGTTGGGAACCCCAGCTCCACCTCTGGGGCCTGTGTGGGAGACCCCATGCATAGGCAGTGAGCAAAGTTTGAGAAAATGGACAAGGTTGGGAAGGAGAGTCAGTCACAGTATGACCAGTAAGCTGCTCGCGAGAGGAAAGCCCTCAGCTTCTCTGCCTCCTGAAGCCTAGCACGGCTTCCCAGGGGCATCCGGATGCCGTGCTCACCTTTCTCGATGCTCAGGGAGTCAATGGCGCGATACCCTGCATTGACAAGGCCGTGCTTGGCCCCAGCAGCCATCACAGCCCGGTACACAGGCACGCAGGATGCTCGGGGGATGTGCAGCTCCCAGCCCAGCTCCCCAACAAAGGAGAGCCGTATGGCCCGAACCTAGGGACAGCAAGGCCACAGGCTCAGGCACGGCTGCAATCAGACTGAGGTCCAGGCACAGGACCAGCAGTGCTGGGTCTGGCCAGATTGCCACTAAGAAATGGTGTCTTCTGAGGTGAATTTAAATGAGCTAGCCTAGGACTCTTTAAGGTCCTTTGAGAGCAGGAGACAGTGTATTCTCTATCTCCAGGCCTCAGATCTTAGAGTAACCAAGCTGGTTCCCTTGTGGCCAAACATGTGACCAGAAACTGTGTGATTTAAAACAACAGAAATGAACTCTATCCGTTCTAAGGGTTCACAACCCCAAATCAAGGTGTGACAGAATCATACCCCTGGGTACTCAGAGGCTCCTTCCTGGGGTCTTTCAACTCTGGGCTCAGCATGTGTCTGTGTTGTTCAGCATCTGCCTCCCTCTTCCTGTGACCTCTCTCCGTGTCTCCTCATCCCGTGGCCTCTCTATGCTTCTTCTTTCCGTGGCCTCTCTAAATCTTCTCTTCTGTTTCTTACTAGGATGCTATTAGGTTCACCTCTCCGTGTCTCCTCATCCCGTGGCCCCTCTCCGTGTCTCCTCATCCCATGGCCTCTCTAAATCTTCTCTTCTGTTTCTTACTAGGATGCTATTAGGTTCAGGATCTGTACTAACTCTGAAGAACCACATTTCAACACCTAAGACAGTTCACACTGACTATCAGCGTGAAGGATCTAGAATCACCTAGGAGACAAACCTCTGGGTGTGTCTGAGGGAGTTTCTAGATTGGGTTAGTTGAGGTGGGAAGACCCATCCTAACTGTGGGTGACACCATCCCACAGGCTGGGGTCCTGGGCTGAATAAAAAGGAGAAATCAAGGCGAACACCAGCACTCACCTCTCTTTACTTTCTGACTGTGGATGCATGTGACCAGCTGCCTCAGGCCATGCCTACTTGGCATGAAGGACTGCATCTTTAAACTGTGAGCCAAAATAAAGCCTTCCTTCCTGAAGCCACGTTTGTCAGGTGTTTGGTCATGGCAAGGAGTCAGTAACTAACAGCACACCCTAACTCAGTCCCATCGGCCAGGACCCGATTCCCAAATAAGGCCACAGTCAGATGTTCCACCATCCAGAGACCTGGCTCTCATTTTAAGATGCCCCAAATCTCTTCGATCCCTGGGAAGCAGGTGGGGAGTCATGGGCACAGCTCATGCACCAATTTGAGGTGGCTACATGCCAAGTCTATCAATCTCAAAGCCACGTCAATGAGAGCTGGGTTCTGGGAGCTGGGACCCAAGCCCACAGAAATGACAGCACAACCTATCTCCCATCCCTGGGTTGAGATCTTCACCCACATCCCATCTATCATAGCCATGCAGGGGTGGGGACACCGTAAATAGTGCCCCCTGCTGATGGAGAAACAGGTGTCAGGAGGAGCACCCAGGTCCTGGAAAGGCATATTCACACACTCACATGCCCTGGGGACCATACCCAGCATGAGGGATGCCTTGCTCAGGAAGATATGATCTTTCCACACATACTGGTTTAGATACACGCAACTTATACATCCAACAACTGATGCCCACTTCCCAGCTTTCAGGAAAGTCTTGGAATGTGTGAGTGAGTGCCCTCAAAGGCACAGTCCAGCCCAGGACCTCTGCTCAGCTCACCATAGGGACACCTAAAAGATACAGAAGGCCAGGAGCCGGGCAATCCTGCTCCCAAGACATCTGTGCTGATTAGGGAAAGGAAGGAGAGCTGCTTTGACTACTGACCACAAAACTAGCACCTTATGAACCTGACACTGTAATCAAACTGCTGCTGAGAAACTGGTTCTAAAAGCCTGTGAAACAGCACAGTTACCACTTTCCCAGTCTCAGAAAAATCAAAATTGATGCAGAAATTGTAGGCAATCCTGCTCCCCAGACATCTGTGCTGATTAGGGAAAGGAAGGAGAGCTGCTTTGACAACTGACCACAAAACTAGCACCTTATGAACCTGACACTGTAATCAAACTGCTGCTGAGAAACTGGTTCTAAAAGCCTGTGAAACAGCACAGTTACCACTTTCCCAGTCTCAGAAAAATCAAAATTGATGCAGAAATTGTACTGTTGGCATTTCCCTGCTTCCCCAGTGCAAGCTGTAGGCCCCTAACAAAGACTGCCTTGTCACCGGGTGCTAATTTTAGACAGCCCCGAAGGCGCTTGGGGCTCAAAGCCAGCTTCATTCTGAAACAAGGAAAGTCACTTTGAAAACCCACCGGATCCTGGGTCCCTGTTCAGACACTTTGCATCTAGCCAAGCACGAGATGGGGCAGCATACACAGACTTTTGCGGTCTCCTGTCTTCAGTGGGACCCAAGGTGGCCATGCCTGGGTCTCTATTCTTTCATGACCAGCCTGGCCCATGGCAGGTGCCAAAGAAAATACTCCTAAATGGAAGATGGTAGGTTGCCACAGAGTCCTCTCTGTCCTGGCAAAGAGAAAGTTTGGAGAACTCCGCGTGCCTGCCTGGTTCACAGATCCCTGCTTATCTGGGTGTCTTACGGTTTTCCCTCTTGAAACAGTGGAATTAAGGATGGGTCTAGTTTCTTCCCAGTAGAAGCTCATGCTCCCTCACCCTGGAGGTTGAAAACAGGTGGAAACCTCCCAGCCACCCCAAGGGATAGCCTTGCTCAGCCTCAGTGGTCCCATGGAATCAATGGGCTGCAGACGGGGCTTCTGAACAGCAGGGTTACCGGAAGCTCTGCGCCCTACATGTATCTACCTGCCACCAAATGCTGATCAGGTGCTTGCACATCCATGTTCATTGTGGCTTGATTCATGACAGCCAGGAAATGGAGCCAGCCTAGACCCCCACCAGCTGATGAACGGACAATGACATGAGGTACAGCTACACAATGGAATTTTATTCAGCCATAAAGAAAAATGAAATTTTATCATTTGCAGAAAGATGGATGAAACTAGAAAATATTAAGTGAGAAAACCCAGGCTCAGGGGAAATAATCGCTCAGATGGCTTTAACAAGCTCGAGAACAAGTTCTAGCCCGGCGTCGTGGTGCATGCCTTTAGACCCAGCACTTGGGAGGTGGAGGCAGGCGGAGGCAAGGCAGATCTCTATGAGATCCATAGTGAGTTCTACATAGTGAGTTCCAGGCCAGCTGGGGCTTCGGGAGACTGTATCTCAAAAGGACAAAATTCAAAACAAAATAAAACAAAACGCTTAAGAGAGAGCTGAAGGCTGGGCGTGGTGGTGCACGCCTCTGATCCCAGCACTAGGGAGGCAGAGGCAGGCGGATCTCCGTGAGTTCAAGGCCAGCCTGGTCTACATAGTGGGTTCCAGGCCAGCAGGGGCTACAGGGAGACCCTGGCTCAAAAAAGACAAAAAAAAAAAGAAAAGAAAAAGAAAGAGCTGAAGATGTATAGCTCGGTGGTAGAGTACTTGCCTAGCATGTACAAGGCCCTGGGTTTGATCCCCTGCACCTAAGTAAATAAATAAATAAATAAATAAATAAATAAGCCAAAATTCTAGAAGGTTGGCAGAAAAGGCTTTGAATCAGGTTTTATTAAAATGCTTTTCTCACTCTGAAGACTCTGTGGTAAACAAAATCAGCGGCTTAAAGATATAAAGTCACAGCAACATGTTCGGCTTTGAACACCCTAAAGATGGAAATTAAGCCAGGAACAGTGGCTCAAGCTGTCATCCCAGCAACGGGGAGGTAGAGGCAGGAGAATTAAGGAGTTTCAAGTCATCCTCAGTGACATAGCAAGTTTAAGGCCAGCCTGGGCTACATGAGACCCCATCTCAAAAATCCAAAAACAAAACAAAGAAGGAAATTTAAACACTTCTAATTTACGTCAGCATTAAAATATCGAGTAATAAACCTAACCAAAGAGGGGCAAGAAATTTAAGAAGACACAATTAAATTCAAAGACATCCTGTGTTCATGGATTGGAAGACAGTATTGCTAAGATGTCCACACTCCCCAGCGCAGCCCACAGAGTCCACATAATCCCACTCAGAATCCAAAGGCATATTTTGCAGAAATAGAAAAACAACCATCCTAAAATTCACATGAACTCTTAAAAGATCCCAAGACTCAGATCAGTTTAAAAAAAAACAAAACAAAATTGGGGGCTGACTCTCTGATTTCAAAGCAGATTAAGACTAAGCTGCAACTGTCAGCACAGTGAGCTGCCGTCTTAACGACAGAACAGCAGACCAACAGAAATCCCCACTCTTACGGCCAATGATCTCATGTACACAGACACACTAGTATACACATAATTAAAAATAAGTATTTTTTTAAAAGCAGGGGGATGGAGAGATGGCTCCGTGGTTATGAATGCTGGCTGCTCTTGCAGCACCCAAGTTCTGTTCCCACTACACACGTGGCACCCAACAACCACCTGTGACTCCAGTTCTAGGAATCCGATGTCCTCTTCTAACCTCCGTAGGCATTGCATGCACAGGTGCACTTATACACGTGCAGGCAAAACGCTCATACACATAAAAATAAATAATAAATAAAACTTTTAAAACTATTTTTTTTTGGTCTTTTTGAGACAGGGTCTCACTGTAGCCCCAGCTGTCCTAGAACTCACTGCGTAGACCAGGCTGGCCTTGAACTCACAGAGATCCACCTGCCTCTGCCTCCTGAGTGCTGGGATTAAAGGCGTGCGCCACCACACCCGGTGTAATTTAATTTTTTAAAAAGGCAAACCAGAGAGGGTAGAGAGATGGCTCAGTGGTTAAAAGCACCAGCTGTTCTTACAGAAGACCTGGGTTCGAATCCCAGCAGGCACATGGAGGCTAACAACCATCTGTTACTCCAGTTCTAGAGGATCTGATGTCCTCTTCTGTCCTCCAAGGGCATTTCCTAACATGGGTGCACTTACCTACATGCAGGCAATACATTCATACACATAAAATAAAAATAATAAATAAAATTAAATTTAAAAAAGCAAATCACAAAATAATATATGTTGGTGAGGGTGTGGTGAGGAATAACTAGACCCTCGCACACGCAGGTGGGGCACCCAATGATGCCATCACTGTGCAAAACAGTGTGGTAGTCTCATGAAAGGTTTAAAATGGACCTACAGTGTGACCCAGCTTTTCCAGTTATAGGCAAAACCCCCACGCACGGAAAGCAGCGGCTCGAAGAGGGTTTTCCAGATCGGTGTCACCATGGTCTTAACAGAAGCTGGAGGCCCAAGGCTTCATTCATCCAACCAGACAGCCAGGAAGGACAAACCCCAAGCCTATGCTGTGTACCACAAGCCAGGCACAGAAGGGCACACACATGGGTTCCACCAGGGTGGGGTCCTTGAGTTATCAGAGCCACTGGATCGTGGCTTCCAGGACCAGAATTGGGAAACACACTGTCCAGTGGGTGTGGAGATTTAGTTTTACAAAATAAAAATGTTCCAGAGTTGGATCGACTCACAACAGGGTGAATACACTCAACTCTGTTCAACGGGACGCTTAAAACGACTACACGGGACAGACTCATGCTGAGGGGGCACTGGGGACGCAAACCTGACTCTATATGCCCCAACTCAGTGACAAGAAGAAACTAGCCGAACAGCCCAAGAAGAGTAAAAACACTGTCCTTGAGAGCAGCTGGAAGTAAACCGTTTCCACCAGAGGTGACTGCTAGTCATCCCGTGATATAAAAGCACTGACGGAGGGAAAGGAAGGGAATATAAGTTCAGCCATGGGGAGCTCAGCTACCAAGAGAAAGCTTGACCGGGAGCTCCAGCTGCCTCAGCTGCCCCAGTCAGTTTCTGCTGCGTGTTGGGAGCACCTGATTTGATGATGCCATCTCTACCTATTACAGCTGGCCTGGAACTCACTGTGGAGACCAGGCTGGCCTCGAATTCACAGAGATCCACCTGCCTCTGTCTCCTGAGTGCTGGAATTAAAGGCCTACGCCACCACGCCCAGAGTTATTTGTTCTTACTTGATTATTTGTCCCCCAGGGGGACACTCGGCTCTGCCTGGGACTCTCAGTATGGGAACACTAGCCGGCTGACTGCCTTCAGGGGGTTTCTCCAGTGGATTTCTGCTGGGTGTTTTGAACACCCAGTTTGGTGTTTTGCTATCTATCTGTCTGTCTATCTATCATCATCTATCATCTATCATCATCTATCTATATCTATCACCTATCATCTATCTATATCTATCTATCAATCATCTATCTTCTATCATCTATCTATCGTCTGTCTATCTTCTATCATCTATCAATCTATCTATCATCCATCAACCTACTTATCATAGATCATCTATCTACTATTAACTATTCTTTTTCTCTGGTTTTATGTGTCCTCAACAAACTCACTCATTCAGAACAGAGAATGTAGGCTGAAGAGCTGGCACAGCCATTAAAGGCTCAGGCTCACAACCAAAACAGAAAATAAGGCTATCACAGTCGATCATCCTGATCATACAAAACAGCAGGGTAACAGCCTTTGCCTCCCAGGGCACGTAAGGGCATGCCGCAAGACAATCTCCACGAAGTGTTGGCAGGTAAGGAACCCAGGCAGGTCAAGTCACTTGCCCAAGGCCCTGTGATATCCCTGGAGGTATGTGACTGTCAGTCACTAGGGTGGGGGGTGGGGGAGAGGACACGGGACTCAGCCTCTACCAATTTCACAGCCTCTACCACTTCCCTTGGTGTAAATGTTCCCAGCATGGCTGCTTTCAAGTGACTAATGGCTGAGCTGGATGTCATTATAACATTGATAACTCTGGTCCTGCATGCTGGGTGGGCCCTGAGGAGACCTTGTAGCCTGTAGTAACAGAACAGGATTCATCCTGATACTCATCCAGAATCTGAGCCCAACTCTGAAAGGCACACTTCTACTCTTGAACGCTGAATACTTCCAGTGGGAAAGAAGGATCCAGGATTTCAGTCAGACGTGGGTTGGGGGTCAGACCTCATGCCTGGCACACCGTTGAGGCACTCAGCCAAACCTTCCCTGTAGGTTGGAAGTCATGCTGGTGCCAGGGCAGAGGAGGCCAAGCAACTCCTGGAGGATGCCCTGGACATGTGCCACCAGAGTCAGCTTAGAGAGTGTAGGGGCTCAGACAGATGCACCACAGACAGGTCCACCCACACGGCCCCTTCGGATCACACTGTCCCACAGCGGTTTCACAATGTTTCCAACACATCAGCTGCAGTCTCCAAATTCAGCCATCCCTTAAATAAATGAGGATCCCAAGGCCTGGGCCCCAGACCTACTGAAGGGGAAGCAAACTGTAGGACTGGAGGACTTTCAGTTTTAAACCTCGGAGACTGCCGAGACACCCCGACTCTAAAAACATCCTCCTTGGAGGACTCTGGCTCCTTTGCACTTGCCTGGCTTGGGGGTGGGGAGAGAGGTGGTTCCCATGGTGATGGCACTAGTGTGCTCATCGTGATGGTGCTGCACAGGTGGAGGTGATGATGGGACTGATGGTAGTGAAGGGAGTGGCCGTGGTTGTGGTGACAGTGGTGATAAGGATGGAGATGATGATGGTGGCATTGGTGACTGTGGTGATGGTGATAGTGGTGGTGGTGGTGGTGACAGTGGTAGTTGTGGTGATAAAGATGGTAGTAATAATGGTGGTGGCGGTGATGATGAAGGTGATGATGGTAATGATGGTGGTAAGTGATACTAGTGATGGTGGTGGGGATGGTTATGGTGGTGGGGATGGTTTGGTGATGGCGGTGGTAATAGTTATGCCGATGGTGGTGAGAAAGTTAATGATGATTGTGATAGTAATGGTAAAGGTGATGGTGGAATAAACGTACATTGTGTAACCCACACTGCCCACATCTGAACCTTCTGGGCACCTGAAGTCTCTCCAGGAGTTGCTGGCCTTAGGGCCCAGCCCTCTGCCCCTGGGCAGCTGGGTCTGCCAACAACCTCCTTCCAGATACTCCTCAGAGGAAGCCCTTGTCCAGCAGCTCCGGCCTGGGGCCCCAGACTCCGAGCAGCTGGGAGAATTGTCTGCACACATAGGCAACAGCAGCAGCCACAGGGACATGGAGAGGAAGATGCCACTGGCCCTGACGAGTTCCGGAACCTCAGCTCACACTGGGGTCACACAGGGCAACCAGCTTCATTCCAGCCAGGCCTTGTCACTGATTTTCCCTGTAAGCAGACTTAGCCTCCCCTGACAGCTTGAATAGTGGCAGAGAACACACAGCCAGACTATGGCTGCCATATCTTTCTTGGCTGTGCCATGGAACCAGAGTATAACATTCTGCCGCTGTCTAAGGAAGGGCTCAGCAGATCGGCACAGAACGGGTTTCTAGGTAGCTGTACCCTATATGAATGCCTCGGAGCCCTGGCTGACACACTGTAGTTTATCTACCACGTGAGGTGGGGGGGCTGCTCCATTCTGAGCAAATGGACAGTGACAGGCTAGGACTTCTCACTGTCAGGAAAGAAATCCAATTTCCTTCTGACTTGAAATTAATTTACAGAGGGAAATTGCTTAAAAGCTATGTCTTATGATGGCTTCCAGCCTGAGGCCTGCTGCTTTGCTCAGAGGGGCCTGTCCTCAGCTGGGGCAGGGATGGGGGAGGTTTGGGCAGGGTGTCCTCAGCTGGGAGGGGGAGGGAATGTCCTCAGACCAGGCGCCAGGAACACCATGTCTGACCCAGTCCTGGCTGAGCTGAGCTCCCAGAGACTCTCTGGGAAAAGTTCTTCCCCACTGGGGATCTTGCTGGCCTTGAAGCAAATATTTAGGGAGTAAGGACAGCTGGTCTGTTGGCTGCTGAGTGGACACTCACTTCCCTTAGCCCCCTTCTTCCTCTAGGAATCCAAGGATTGTGGATGCCTGGCCCAGACCCAAACATCTCAAAGAAGCACTATTGCAAAAGTCAGTGACGCACAGCTGGGCATTGCCGACCGATTCCTGTCATGAGTGGAGGTTGGCGGTCGTGTCAGGGTCCTGTGTCTTGGACCATGGGCCTGGGTCTGCAGTCCTTGGCACTTACCAGCATCATTGCTCATGTCTGCATTTGACCTGGGATTTGCTGACTACGCAGGCGCACACATTCCTCTTCCGCAGCTGGCGGGCTGGAAGCCAACTGATCTATAAATACGTGTCCTGGCTCCATGTTCCGGCCCCAGAGCCTCTACATGCTGACGGACAGTTCATCAACACAGTTTTAAGCCAGCACAAAATATCATTTAGAGTATGAAACTTCCCCAGGATTCCAAGAGGCTTTAGTATTTGAACAGCTATAAAGGATGGTCCAGAAGGACTTTAGACATTGTCTGAACTTTGTGCTACACAGAGAGGGAAACTGAGTCCCAGAAAGGCATCCCTCAGAGGGCTGGAGCAGCCTGGAAATCTAACATTTGCCTCAAAGCTCTCAAGTCTGGGGTATCTCAGGGGTATTGGTCCCAGGGCCCCTCTAAATCTGTGACCCACTTCCCCACTCTCTCCTCCCACTTGCCTATGAGCCTTACTACCGGGACCAGGACAGCAGCCAGCCAGCTTGCACTGCCCAAGACTAAACTGCCACCCGTTGGAGGTCAAGGAATGGAAAGGCTGTTGACCTGGGTTTGAACCACCTCAGATGTGTGTCCTGGGCCACATCAAGAGACAACTTTCCTGATCGGCCAAAACCACAGCCTGGGTAATAAGGGAAGAGATCTTGTTTTCCTTGGTCCATGTTTCCTTCACACCCTTGGGAAAAGGTGAGGTCACTGGGACAGGAGTCCCTGGCCAGGCATGGTCTTACATGACCTCAGCGGTTCCTCACATCCAGGGAGCTGGGTTCGTCAACTACCTGGCAAGCATGACCCTCGAAGGTCTTCCCAACTTGCATAACTGTGACCCCGGAGATGAGGTGCCTGCGCTCGGGGCCAGGCAGCAGAGCTCCAGGGTAGACTGGACCGCAGCACTGAGACCTTCTCTGCATAGCCATAAGCCCTGGTAACAGCAAATCATGTGCTCTGAGATACATTGGTGGTCCTGAGGATCCAGGCCCCAGGGCTCCCATTGCTACCCCACGGTGGTGGTCTCTCTAGTCCTGTGCTGGAGCTAACCGGTGGGCCCCAGAGGGTGAGGGGCATGCTGGGAAGGCCAAGGGGATGGGGGGCAAAGCAGCTGCTTCAGGGGCTTGATTCACTGCTGGCCTCCTGGGCAGACCTCAGGCAGGAGTGCCCCAAAGCATGAACCTCACTTTAAAACAATAGTCACTACCTCGTCCTCTTACCACGACCTAATCTACCTTCGGTGAACGTCTCTGGGGACTCTCAGTCCCTAGGCGGCGATGGCCCTCCTTCTCTGGCCTGGGCTGCAGCTGTAGGTTTCTTCAAGGGTCCATGGCTGGGGATGCGCTCCCAGAGGGCAGGGGCTGCACCTGCCTCTCCTACACTGGGTCTGGCTCAGTCCCATGGGTGCTCCTAGCCAACACATCTGGAATTCTTTCAACAGCCAGGGGAGGGGCTGCTGGGGGGATGGGGGGTGGGGTTTACATCAGAAGCAGACCCACAGGCTCAGATCGAAACGCCAGAGTTCACTGAGTGTCCACAGTGGTGCCGCTTGCACAAACGGCTCCAGGAGGCAAGTCAGCAGTGACTGCCACGGGCCAGCCCCTGATAGGGGCATTTCCCGTGTCTGAGTGATCTGACCTCAAATGACACAGGCCAGTCTGACAGCCCAGTTACGACCAGTTAGTTGAAAAGGGGCTGGAATCCTCCCATGCTGAACGTACCCTGGTGTATCCACCCTCTGCTAGCTAGAGCTCCCCAGAATCCTGGGCTGCCCAGCCCCTGGCACACCCCATTTCCCAGAGGCAGGGACGGTGGCCTTGACAGCAGTTTCCTTTCCTACCAGTTTCCTTTCCTACCAGAGCTGGGCATGGGGGGTGGAAGACCAAGAGCGAGCAGGTAGCACAGGCTGTGCGCTCAAACGAACCCCATTCAGTGTCTGATCCTGGGCACAACGGAGGCCGTGGAGGGGGCGCAGGATCTTCAGGACACATCGCAAGGAACAAGCAGACGTCTACAGCATTGCTAGGAACGTGCAGAGCACAGCGTACAGGCCACAGTCATGTTAGAAATAGGCAGGCAGCCAGGTGTGGTGGCGCACGCCTTCAATTCCAGCACTTGGGAGGCAGGGGCAGGTGGATCTCTGTGAGTTTGGGGTCAGCCTGGTCTACATAGTGAATCTAGGCCAGCTGGGGCTACAGGGAGACCCTGTCTCAAAAAGACCAAAAAAAAAAAGAGAAAGAAATAGGCAGGTTAGGTGACCGGGAGGGGACGGGCTTTCTTGAACTTTCTCATGTTTACCAACATGACAGACGCTGGTCACTGTGTCTGTGCTGCACAGGGCAGACAAGGTTTATGTAATCATGTCTCAGGATCTGGCTGAGAATCCATGACCAGAGCAATGCACAGAAAGGTCAAATGCGTACCCCAAGGTCATCTTTCAAAAGTGAGGTCTGATTCAGGCCCTGAGCCTGCTACACAGCTGTGGTTGAAAACAGAATGAGTTTTGGGGAGGGGTTTCTCTCTTAAAATTTTAAAATCATTATTTTTGTTTTATGTGTATGAGTTTATTGCCCGCATGTATGTAAGTACACCTGTGTTGTGCAGTGTTCGTGGGGGTCAGAACAGGGCGTTGGATCCCATGGAACTGGAGTTACAGACGGTTGTTAAGTGCCATGTGGGTGCTGGGAATTGAACCTGGGTCCTCTGCAAGAGCAGTCATGGGTCCTTACCACTGAGCCACCTCTCCAGCCCCACGGTTACTTTTCATAATACTGGGATTGAACCCAGGGCCTCAAGCATACTAGACTAACACTCTACCACTGAGCTATCCCCAGCTCTCTTTTGACTTTTTATTTTGAGACAAGATCTTGCTAAGTTGTCCAAACTGGCCTGGAACTTACTCTGTAGCCCAAGCTGGCAATGAACGTCCCATCGTCTGCTTCAGTCTCCTGAGAAGTTGGGGTGACAGGCCTGTGCTGTGAGAGTGCCATGGCCCAGCCATGGATATTAACTGACATGTATTTTATACCACTACAAGCCAGCCTTGAGCAAAAGCAGTCAGTGTGGGCATCCCCCTGCCCAGACACCCACCTTGGGCTGGGCCCACCCTTGACCCTGGTAGTATGGGCTCACACTCAGCTCAGGCCCTGGCTCCATTCCCAGGCTCCAGGTGAAGATAACTAGACAGACTGGGAGGGCTGGGGAGGCAGCCATGGCCAGGATAGGGCCCTGTGGGAGGAGACCAGCTGGAGCTTGGAGCCCCAAGTGGCTGTGTTGGAGCGGTGCTGCTGGCAGAGGGAGGTGGCCAGGTCTGGACAGGAGAGAACATGTTCCCACCTGGTCTTCTCTCCACAAACATCCAAGCCACACACAGGCTGAGGCTGTGCCAAGCCTCAACGTGGTGGGAGAGACACAGCTCCGCCCCCCCAACAAACACACATCAGAACCCAGCCCCCAGCAAAGCTGGACTCTGGATGGTGCATGGACTCAACAAATGCCACCAGAACACCCCAGGGATTGCCCAAGCTAGAGCTTGGAGGTCTGGAGGCTATCCTAGCCTGGGGTCTTCTGTGCCGCTCCCTCAGAGTGCCTACTCTCTGGTCCCAGCAGGCAGCTTTGCACTAAAGAGGCAGGAAGCAAGCTAGACAGAGACCCCCCACCCCACTTCCTAAACCTCAGTGCAGCCTCCAGGAGGGGAGTCTGAGTACAGGCCGTGTGGCTGCCGTTATCCCCCTTTCTCTCTGGCAGCAGACTCCCGAACACTCAACGCCGCATTGTTTATTTGCTGACAGGTCCCAGCTTGGTCCCAAGACCAAGACGGGATGTCTGGCCCCTCTGTGGGCAGGATTCTTGATCTCCACTGATCTTCTTCCACACTCTCCCCACAAAAACCTAGAGATAGCCAAGCAGGGAGGGAGACAGGAAGGAGCACCAGGCCCAGGCAACATCAGTGTAGCTGTGTCCTTAGGTCTCATTAGCTGGGCAGCCTGAACAACACAAAGGCCTCTCTGAGCTCACTCTGGGGAAGCATCCTGTGCTTTCTGAGCTGCAGGGGCTTCAGCACACCTGGGGGTTGCTGCTGCCAGCCTGGATATCTATCTGTAAAGCTGCAGAAGATAGGGTCCAGGGGACCTCTGGGGAGAGGCAATCCCTGTGTCTTTGGCTCAGTTCCCTTAGTCACCACTAGGGGTGCTGCTAGCATCCCTGGGCAGAGGTCAAGGAGGCTGCTAACCCCTTGTGGGGCACAGGCATGGGGACCCGGCCAGAATACCCATCCCAAATATTAGAAGGGCTGATGCTGGGAGGCCCAGAAACAGAACTTCCCACAGTGGGAAGGACATCATCAAAGGGACATGTGAGCATGGTGTGGACAGTGCCCCCACACAGGGAGCCCTCTGTGAATGGCACTTGGCATTCACCATCAATGTCCCCATCAGCCTCTCCTTCAGCCCTGAAAAGCCCAAGTAGAGATGCATGTTTTCCAACAAGGACACAGGCCCAGAAGGTAGAGGGGCTGTCCAGGGTTTCTTGAGAGCCCCTCATGTTCAGACCACCCTGGCAAGGACCCCATCCACAACCTTGGAAAAGCTGGGCTTTGGCTCTTGGCCTTGAGCTGCTTAGGAGCTGCAGTGGAGCTGTGTTGGGGGTTTGGCCAGACTTCCTGCTTGAGCAACCCTTCCCCAAGATCTATAAACTAGGAGGACCGTGAATGGGCAAGGGGTGCAGCCTCCCAGAGGATGGAGAAACCTGTAGGGAACGGCCAAGCATCCCCAGCCCTGTTATTTTCAGGGAGGAAGAGGAATAGTGATCACCTGGGCTTAGGGGAACAAGCACCCCAGTCTTGGGGAAGAGACATGAAGGCATCTGTGTAGTCAACAAAGGCTCTACCTGGACAGAGCCTGGCACATGCCAGGCACCAACCAAAGGGCAGATGACGTGGCGCCTTGACCCTCATCTCCCATCTGAGCTCCCACCAGAGTGGGCAGTCTAGTTGCCACAGTCCCCAACTCACAGCAGAGGCCCAGGGAGCTAAAGAGACCAACCTGAAGACTCCTGGCCCCTAGGTCCCCATGCCTGAGGCTGCTGCCAGCCACATCCCCGAGGCCAGTGACCACTGTTACCTACCAGGTGCCCGGCTGCTCTCACCAGCTGGTGGGTGGAAAAGGGGAAGGCCTCATTGCTCAGGTCAGCATCAAGCACATCCTGGAGAATGGTGCGGCTGCAAGCAAGGACAGAGCGGTCAGTGGGCAAGCCGGTGGCATTCCCCAGGTGCTCCTGGCTGGAGCCAGTGAACAGGAGGGCTGAGGCCCCATCCAAGGGGCAGAGGTCAACAAGTGACAGTCATCCAAACATCCCAGTGGGTACATACCGCTAGTGCCACCAGGTAAGAACGTCACCTTCCTACCGGCTGTCAGGGCCCACAGGCCAGGCTGGGGACAAGCCCTGGTCTCAGGCAGGTGAACCAAGGCAAAGCGGTTATCTAGAGAACACTGGATCCACCTGTGTCACCATGATGGCCATTGAGAGCAGCTGGCAATGGTGGCCTCCGTTTTGTTCAGAAAAATCAAGTGACTGGTCCAAGCTATCAGGAATAGACAGATCCCAATCCAGCAGGAGATTGCCTGTACACCTTCCTGTCAACTAGTCCCCAGGCATCCTCCAACCAGGCCTGCATATCCTGTCTGGAGTTGGTCTCAGTCCTGCAGGTTCACAAGGAGGTGGAGAGCTTGCTACCAGACCCATCCTCCTGATGGACTGTCACTTTCCTGAGAGCAGGGACCACGCTGCAATATCCCTGCAGCACTGACTGTCTTTCCCGGATGGTCTCACAACACAGCAGTACACGCCCACTGCTACCCTAAACTATGACACGGTTCACACTTGCCATGCCCATCTCCACTCCACACTGTGGAAGCACGTCCCTCGGTGGTCTCTGAGCCCCCCAGGTGCCCTGTCCCCACCTCCCCTCTCCCCTGCGGCACAGTGCCAACCCTCCTGTTGTTCATTATCCAAATCTTACAGAGCCACGCCCCAGGCTCCCCAGCCTCGAACCCACTCTCATCCTTCCGAGTGTGTCCCTCAACACCCCACCCTGCTGCTTCCTGCGTATTA
Organism: Nannospalax galili; assembly: GCF_000622305.1. Lineage (NCBI taxonomy): Eukaryota > Metazoa > Chordata > Mammalia > Rodentia > Spalacidae > Nannospalax > Nannospalax galili. Next base: position 350,309 of record NW_008347322.1, read on the forward strand.
GCCCTCTGTCACCCTCTGTTCTTGACTCAGCAGTCCCTTCCTCTAGGCAGTGCCCCTAGACTCATGGGTCTGGGTCAGGCACCCCTCCCCAGGGAACCCCACAGGTATCTCTGCATGACCTGTGAGGATGGCCTGTCCCTTTGCTGGTCCTGCCCCTCTAAACCAGAGCTCCATGTCACCAGGAACTGTCTGGTACAAAGGTGTTTGGTGAACGGGACCAATTAAGAACATCTGGGCTGGACACGGATACAGAGCTGGAGACACCCCCACTTCTGCCCATCAGGGGTCCCAGAGGGCTGCAGGGGTTGCTCAGAGATACAGCCAAGCATCCCTACCCCACAGAGCCTGGAGCTACCACCCACGCCCGCCTGAGGTGCTCAGCCACTGCCTTCTGCCAAGATCCTTATGTAACCCCGGCCCTAGAGACTCGGCTCAGCTCTGCTGTCTCCAGACCTCCCGGAACCCAGGCTCCCAACAGCCCCGGGGCAGCCATGCAGCAGGGAGGTAGCCTGGCGAAGTATGGGGCTGCTATGTCCCCCATGGGGGACAGATGCTGCAAATGGCCCTGGAGGGCGGGGATGGGGGGACTTGAGGAATTCTGACCCAGGCTAGGGTGTCAGGAAGTGACCTGGATCTACCAAGGCTGCTGTCTGTCCTCTGAGAACAGCAGGTGGTCTGAGGAAAGAGGCTCCCATTGGAGTCCTAGAGGCACGCCCCCTTCCCTTCACCCCTGACCTCACCAGCCTGGGCCCTCCAGACACCCCTCACAGAACCATGAAAGCACGTGCCAGGTACCCGAGGCCCATGCCAACAACTGTGGCCGCTCCACCTAGCTCAGTGTGTCCCCAGCAGCGAAAGAGGCTGTTTGAACAAGAGTTCATTAAATTGACAAACTCAACCACACTAGCTGTGTTTTGGGGGTCAAAAGTTAGGTAAAGGGTCAGAAGCTGCCACATTGGCTGGCTCGGGGATGGTCTATTTCCAGAAAGTTCTTCTGGGTAGCAGTTCATGCCATACTTCCCATGGCCAAGGTACTGTGCTAGGTGCTTCCCACATAGGTTAATAACTGGGCCCATTTGTGCTGGTGATGTTACTATTCTTGTGTGAGGGCCTTCTGGGGGAGTCAGGAGGGAGGAGGAGTGAGCACCCAGTCTGGCCTCCGGAGGCTGCCTCTCTGTCCCAGATGCTGAGCTTTGATCTGGCTGCTTAGCATCCCGTGCTTCTTCCCTCCTGCCTCACCCACCTGCCTCCCTCACTCTAAAAATAGCCCCAGTTCTGTCCAAGGTTACCAAGCAATGAAGCTGGAGGTTCTCAAGGGCCAGGCTGGGCCTCTAGCGCAGCAGGTGTGTCTCTCCCACACACACACTCCAACCTGCTGTATGGGAGCTGAAGTGTTTCCCAAGGGCAAGTGGAAGCCACACCCAGGGCACCACTAGCCCCTGCAGCCAGATGTAGGTCCAACCCAGTAAGTGTTTGAGCTCCCTGAGTCTACAGCCCTAAGCATGGCAGCTCTGAGCCTCTAATCCTTCTCTCCTGTCCCCCTTCTCTGGACTCTTGAGGCACACACCTAGCCAACTGTCCCTCAGAGTCACATGGCAAAGGCCATATCTGGGTCATGGAAGGGTCCAGACTCAGCCTGGATTTGCTGTTTTGGTCAGCCTGAAGGTATCAGGGAAAATGGGCCCCACAGCAGCGTCTAAGCACACCAAGGAGGATCTCGGCAGGACACCCAGAGCAGAAAGAATGCCACCCACTGCCACAGCTGGGCTTTGTCACATTGGTCCTCTGGGAGTCTTGGCAGCCCTTTCTCAGCTGTGAATCATCTCTTTACCCTCCTCTCCAGAAGTGGCATCCTCTGTCCTGTCTGCTCACCACCCTCCTCTTCTTTCAGAGTGCCTACCATCAGTATAGGCCCCGGTGGTCCCAGCAAGCCAGGGATGCAGGCCCTGCTGCTCACCAAGGAACATCTAGACCACATGCATCTTCTCCTGGGGGTTTGTAACTTGGTGAGTAGTCTAGGGGACCCCATCTCATTCTGCCCCTGACTCCCATGAGCTCTGTGACTTTGGTAAATGTTTCTCCCTCTCTGTGCCACTGTTTTATCAGCAAGGAAAGAGCAATCATAACCACCTGGGGTGGTTAATCTTCTCAACTTGATTGGACTGACAGGCACCTAGATTGGTAGTGCAAACTGCCAAGTGTCCTCTGTGGGGTGCTTTCGGAGAGGCGTGGGAAAGGGGGAGATGGACCCTGAATGTGGGTGGCTCCACCCCATAGGCTGGGGGCCCAAGTGGCTGGAGGGCCTGCCAGGTGCTCCCAGGTGACCCAGGTCTCAGATCCCCGTTCTTCCTCACCTGGCTGGGCCCTGGATACTGAGCATGCCCAGATCCTCGGAACTGTCAATAAGTTGGCACTGGAACTTCTGGTCCTGTAGCACCGTGGTAATGTGGGACCAGTTGTGCTGGGCCACAGCCCCACCCACAGCCAGGTAGTAGCCATCCCCTGGAAAAGAGAAGCACCCGACTTAGAACAGGAACTCAGGACAGATAGGGGTGAGCCCAGGGACCCCAGTTCTTAGCGCATAAAGGATACAACTTGGTTTCTGCAGTGGGCAGCATCAAAGTCTTCTCCCACTTTCCAAAAAACGGTTAAGACCTGTGCTGGATAGCTTTAGTGTCAACTTGACACACCTGGGTTGAGGGAGCCTCAATCGGGGACTTGCCTCTATTGGACTGGCCTGTGGCCATGGCTGTGGGGCCTCTTCTTTATGAGTGATGTGGGAGGGCCCAGCCCACTGTGGGTGGTGCCACCCCTGGGCAGGTGGGCCTGTGTTGCATAAGAAAGCCGCTGAGCGGGGCCCAGGGGAGCAAGCCAGTAAGCAGCGTTCTTCCATGGCCTGTGCTCCAGCTCCTGCCTCCAGGTTCCTGTCCTGAGTTCCTACCTTGGGCTCCCAGATGAACTGTGGCACGGGAGATGTAAGATAAATAAATCCTCTCCTCCCCAAGTTGGTAGGGGTCAGAGTGTTTTGTCACAGCAATGAAGAACAAACTAGGACAGGACCCTAGTGTTTCAGGTCCTGGAAAATCCTATCCAGCCTCAGCCACCAGTGCTGAGCGGCCACAGACAATCTTTTCCCATCTCCCATTTCACCCTGTACTGACATGCCCCACGCTGCTGGGTTCCCCACTTCAATCACGCTGAAGCTCACTGGGGCTAAGCGCAGGACTGGGAGACTCAGGCAACAGTCCCCTTGTGATAATCAACCTTGATTGTCAACTTGACACGATCTAAAATCACCTAGGAGGAGGTAAGCTTCTAGGCACATCTGAGGGAGGTTTTAGATTAGGTTAACTGAGGTAGGAAGACCCACCCTAAATGTGGGCGGCACCATCCCATGGGTTGGGGTCCTGGGAACTGAGCACCAACGTTCACCAGTCTGCCTCCTGACTGTGGATACAATGTGAGCTGTGGCCTGGGGCTCCTGCCACCAAGCCTTCCCACCACGGTGGACTGTCCCCGCGAACCATGGCCCAAAAACCTCTCTTCTTTCCCTCCTTTCCTTTCCTTCCTCCTCCTTTGTCACAGTAACGTGGAAAGTAACTATTAAAATATTTTATTCATTTTTATTTCATGTGTCTGAGTGTATTGCCTGCATGTAAGTGCACCCATGTCATGCAATGCCCAAGGAGGTCAGAAGAGGGCATTGGATTCCCCTGGAACTGGAGTTATGGATGGTTGTTAGCCACATGTGGGTACTGGAAATCGAACCCGGGTCTCCTGCAAGAACAGCCACTGTTCTTAACTGCGGAGTCATCTCTCCAGCCCTGGAAAGTAACTACTAACTCTTGATCACACCCAGGACCCTAACCCATCCCTGTCCCCAGACCCCAGAAAATGACAGGGAGTTTCAGAGAGGAGACACACGGTGGGAAGAGATGGAACTCATTGTGCCCTGGCCATGGGGCATCCATGGAGCCCACACTGTCCCTGGACCCCTGCCCTTGGATAGCAGTCCACCTCAACCAGACATTCTGGGAAGTCACTGTCCCAGGGTTCTGTGACCTTGGGCAGTTCTGTGGCCTTGGAGCTGGCTCACAGACACACTGAGTGAGCCTCCATGGTCCCGTCTCCAATTTAGGGTTCACAGAACTGTCATGCAGGAATGCTGTGACTTGTGGCAGTGGGGTACCCCAAAACCACTGCCCTCACCATCCCAGGAGCAGCTGAGGGGGAGGGAGCCCTGGCCCATGGGAGTCAGGTTGGGAAGCTTCTGTTGTGCTCCCCCCATCTGACCTCCTTTCTCACTGACCTCTCTGGAGTTCCTCTACCGAGCAGTGCTATCCCCCGAGCCTCAGAGCCCCAGTCCCTCACCTGGGAAGCAGGTGTGACTGGAGCCCCTCACAGGGTTGCTGGGAGGAGGCAAAGCCACAGCAGGTACAGGAAGTTGGGTTTGAGGGGCAAGGACAACAACAGCCACAGGCTGTGCTCCCTGTCCCCTCTCACGGCCCCTTCCTATTCAAAGTTCTCCCAACCTTAGGTGCTTTTTACCGTGGAGGGAGAGGGGAGGCTTGGGCCCATACCTAGGCAGGCCTAGCCCCTGCCCCAACCATGCCCCAGCGCAACTAGATAGGGCACAGTTGCGGAGAGGGGAAAAGTCCTGAGGACACCCTTAGTCTGGGCCTGCCCCTGTCCTGGGAACACAGGGTCAGCCACTTGGTGTGGCTGAAACCCAGGTGCCTCAGTTTCCCTCCTGGCTGGGGAAGGACCAGCTGGCAGCAGACTGGGGGCTGTGCTGTCTCCCCAGTACTGGCTGGGCTCTGATGAAGGCGGTGGAGCTGGGATGGCCTAACTACCCTGCCTGGAACTTCCATGCCGGGGACTCTCCTTCTGTCACTCAGGGCTCAGCCTTGCTGTCACACCAGCTAGGGAAGGAAGGTCCAGATAGCCATGAACTCACCACCTTCAGCCTTCCTCCAAACCGGCCTTGGAATCCTCCAGACATTTTCACTGTGTGTACTAAGTCACCCTGCCTGTCCTCCCAGATCCAGCCCAAGGCCTCAGTCTCCAGGAAACCCCCTTCACCAACAGAGAAGCCCCCTTGGCATCACCCACGGCTCCCACCTTCCTTACCCCCCGATCCTGAGAGCACTCCAAGTGGCCCCAGGCCCTGGCATATCATCACTAGCCTGGTCAGCCTGCCTACCGCTCCCTGCCCCACCTCCCGCTACCAGAGCACCAGCCAGGCCCCACTAAAACCTCCCTCCCTTCCTCCTCGTGAATGAATGAGCAAAAGAGAGAGACAGAAAGACTAACCCCACCAGAGGGCTCTGTGGTCCGTAGCTGGGGTTACCAGAGGACACTGGGGTTCTGAACTGTGTCCTTAGCCCCAGACCACTGACAGCCCATGATCATCGCCATCACACACACACACACACACACACACACACACACACACACACAAGCATTCACAAATGCACCCATGCACATACACACACGCATATACTTGCCCTACAGGTCCCAGCCTCCTAGGCACTCCCCGGCGCCCCCGTTCTGTGACCAGCTTGAGTTCCCTCTGGGTCAGCTTGATAACGGTACCCCTGCCTGCCCTGGGCAGCCATCCCCAATCAACTGCCGTGCAAAGAGAGTACAGGGCCAGGGGCCAGCTGTGAGCGTGGCCCACAGTGAAAGGCAGATACCACAGGAACAGTATGGCAGAGCCTCGCCGGGCTCCTCTCAGCTGTCTCCACGCGTGGGGTGACGTGTGGGTGGCGGTCTCGTATGCACTTTTCGCTATTGTCGGCATGTTTCCGACAAGCCAGTACACCTTTTGTAATATTAAGAAAGATGAATAAAGATCATTTGAAATTGCTTCTGAGATTGACAAGTGCTTAGTACACAGCCTTGATCACATGCAAATTGTCACATTCTCTTGACTTACTGGAGCTCTGAGTCTTAACATGCATATTAAACATATGCATACTTAATATCATGCATATTCATCACAGGAACAGTGTCAGTGCATGAGCTATTTTTTCCAGTTTTGAAGTGTCCCTGGGATCCACATTCTCTAGAGCAGAGGGTTCACTGGGCCATCCCATCACATCCCCCAGATGCAAGCCTCACCGTGAGGCCCAGGAACCTTCCAGTCACAGTCTGACTTGTTACTGTGCACCGTGGGGGTGATGGGAACAGCCCCAACAAAGAACTTTTCTGACAGTTTCAACCAAGGTCCTGGTTCCCAAGGTGGGGAAACGGAGGCTTGGGAGGCTGCTCCCAACCCTCCTAGCTCCTTCCAGCTCTGTCCTGGGGCTGCCAAGGCAAGCAGGTTCTCCAGTCCCCATTTCACAGATAGGGAAACAGAGGCTCAAAGAGGAAAAGTCTCAGAGCCAGGTGGTGGTGGTAGGGATTTAGGAAATCTACACCATCAATTGAGTTCCTCCGTCTGGCCCCCGCAACTAGCCTGGCTCTCTGCATCTGTACCTAAATGCTGTGCCTGGGCCTCCCCTTTCCCAGAGCTGAGAGCCAAGACCCACCAGCCTTTCTCGGAGGGCCCCTGTGATGTTTCTGCCAGGCCCCTCCCCTCATGGGTGCTTGTCCCAGGAAGCTCCTTCAGGAAGCGTCCACCATTGACCACTTCCTGTGGCCTCCGACAACATCTGGCTCTTTCACTCTTCACTCAGGAGTCTCTTTAGGCACCTGCCTGCTCACAGCCAGGGTGGGAGGTAAGGCCATGCTGCCCTGCTGGTCTCCTTCCCCGGTGCCCTGGGCCTGCTAGTGAACCCTGAAAGGAGGAACAATTGAACCCTTGATGGATCAAGCAGGTGCTCCAGCTGTGCTCAATCAGCCTGCACCATTACAACAGCAAGATGGTGGTCCCCCAGGTTCCACACAGGCCCACAAGAGCCCTCCTCATCCACCCCACCAGCAGCCTCACATTTTCCGAGGCCAATTGTATGATACTCTGTCCACAGCAGCAGCAGCACAAGACCCTGGATCCCATCAGCTCTTCATCCCTGAACCTGCCCTGAAGGACCCTGTGGGCAGTGAGATCCCCAAGTCCAACACACACGCACGCACGCACACACACACGCACGCACGCACACACATACACACGCACGCACACACATACACACGCACGCACACACACACGCACGCACACACACATACACACGCACGCACACACATACACACGCACGCACACACATACACACGCACGCACACACACACGCACGCACACACACACACGCACGCACGCACACACATACACATGCACGCACACACACGGGCTTCATTGTTCTCTTGACGCATCTGACATCCTATACACTCCAATGGTTTTATTTTTTTAATCTTATTTTTTCCCTATCAGAAATATAAACCCCACGTGAGCCTGATTCTGTTTGGTTCATTGCTGTGTCCTTCTACCTCCAACTCAGCTAGACATAGCCTAGCACATGCTCAAGAAATGTAGCTGCTGGGCTGGGCTGGAGAGATGGCTCAGTCAGGAGCACTGGCTGCTCTTGCAGAGGTCCTGGGCTCGATTCCCAGCACCCACATGGTGGCTAACAACCATCCATAACTCCAACTCCAGGAGACCCGATGTCCTCTTCTGTCCTCTGAGGACACTGCATGACACAGGTGCACTTACATACATGCAGGCAATACACTCATAACACAAAAATAATAAATAAAATATGTAAAAAAAAAAACACTGGTTGCTCTTGCAGAGAAGACAGATTCGGTTCCTAGCACCCACGTGGTGGCTAATAACTGTAACTACAGTTCCAAGGGATCCAATGCCTTCTTCTGGCCTCCACGGCCAGTGCATGTACATGGTGCACTTACATACATGCAAGAAAAACACTCATACACATAAAATAAATCATTTTTTTTTAAGTTGTTACTGAGAGCTGGGCAGGTGGCACAGGTCTGCCAACCCAGCAACATGAGAGGCTGAGCCAGGAGGATCATAATTTCAAGGCCTGCTTGGGCTACAGAGCAAGTCCCAGGGCAGTCTAGACAACTTAACGAAACACTGTTTCAAAATTGAAAAATTATAAAGAGGTGATGAGGCTGTAACTCAGGGTACTTAGACCTAGGTTCAGTACCCAGAACTGTGGCTGCCTCACACACATTAATGAGGGAACTGATTTCTTAGTGAGCTTCCTCCCCTCTCCTTCTGTCCATGGCCAGGCTGGGGATTAGCTCCAGCGAGGGCCACTGAGTCCTACTGATGACAAGCAACATGTGAGAGCTAGGAGGTAGCCTGGTGTCCTCCCATGCCCAGCACTGCTCACTGATGGTTACTCTCCTGAACAACGGCCCAGAAAACCATACAGTTGGTGCCTATCCCCTGCAGAACAGTCTTGTGAAGGTACAGGTGCCGTCTTTGGGGAAAAGATGGGCCCGCTCTGTTCCGCTCCTCCCCTGGTGGACACAGACTACAGGACAGGAGGTGGGTCTGATCCTTTGGGAACTGACGATAGGATTCAGGGTCGGGAAGATAGGAGACAGTTTTGGCTAGATGTAACAGCCAATGCTGTACTAACAGGACCAAAGTACTGAGCTGCCTGTCATCAGGGGTGTGCACAGAGAAGCAGAGGGCTGTGCCTAGCCCAGAGGTCGGGGGGTGGGGGTCTGAGCTCTGAGAAGGAGGTGCAGTTTTTTCCTGGGCTCCTGTCCTGGGCAGCTGAGCTTAGTGTGCCCACACCGAGGCTGCTCCAACATGCTACAACACCAACAGGTTTAAAGACACAATTATGGAGTGCTCAGAGCACCAGCAGTGTCTCCTGAACACAGCCTGCATTTAGCCTGAACTGAGACCACTAATCTCCAGGTCTTGACCACAGTGGGCATGACAGGCAATTCTAGAGTTGCCCTGGGCAGCCATCCCCAACCTTCCGGCCACTGGTGACTGCCAGCCCCAGAGCAGACGCTATCCATACCAAAGTTGCTCCCCAAACCAGCCTTACCTTCAAAGGCAGGAGTCAGGGGACTGGCCTGGGTTCCAGGGGCCAGGCGGCTGACGGTCAGGTCACTCTCGGTGCCTCCCCGGTGGTTCAACATGCATGTGTACACCGTTGAGCCTGGTGGAAAGGAGAATCCAGGTGTGACCATCACCAAAGCCTGCTCTTCCTCACAGTCTAGAGAACCCCATGGCAGGTCCCCTAGGGTGGTTACCTCATAAGCCCCCCACCTCCACCCCATGACTCCATTTCAACTAGACTATTGATGGCCGGTCATCCACAGCTGTTACCTGGGGAGGATTTTTGAAAATGCTTGCCTGAGTTTATCTTCATCCGCACCCTCGTCACTGACAGATTTTAGCTACGGAGCTCTTCCCTCAGCCCCGTGCCCAATACGCTTATACAGCAGAAGTCCCCACTGATATCTACAGGGTAGGTGACCACATGGCTGGACAGCAGGAAGGGGAATGAATCAATGAGGCAAGTAGGCGCTGGGTGGAAGGTGGGGCGGGTGCCTAGGTGGTGGTCAGATGGACGGAGAGGACGGTGGAATGGGCTGGTGGGCGAGAGTGGCAGTGGAGGGTGAGCGGGTGGGCAGGGCTGATGGAGAATTCACAGGGGCAAGACGGAGCTGCACATGGGGGTGATCAGGAGGGTCACTAGCTGGCTGTATACAGGGCTGGGGGGATAGCACAGCTGTGAAAGGCTCAAGCTAACAACCAAAGAATCGAGAGTTCACTTTCTGGACAGAGTGCCGTGGGTTGGATCACGACTCCCAAATGCACATGTTGGAATCTTTTGTTTGGGTTTTTGGTGGGCTTTTGGTTTTTTTTTTTGACAGGGTCTCCCTGTGGCCCCAGCCTGCCTGGAACTCACTATGTAGACCAGGCTGACCTCAGTCTCACAGAGATCTGCCTGCCTCTGCCTCCCGAGTGCTGGGATTAAAGGTGTGTGCTGCTATGCTCAGCATACATGTTGGAATCTTAACCTAACCTCAGGGACCTGTAGATAAGACATTATTTTGAAGTAGGGTCTTCATAACCCTACATAACGGAAGGTCATTTGAGTGGGTTCCCATCCGGTAGGACTGCTTACAGGAAGACAAGAGGCTGGGGAGATGGTTTGGCTAGTAAAGCATTTGTTGTTCAAGCGTGAGGATGTTGAGTTCAGTCCCGAGAATCCATGTAGAAAATTCAAGCTTGATGTCCTTGTAATCCCAGCACCGGGGGGCAGAGACAGGAGGGTCCCTGAGACTTGCTGGCCAAGCAGCCTAGCCTAATTGGCAAGCTCCAGGACAAAGAGAGACCCTGTCTCAAAAAAACAAGGTGGAGCCTCATGAGGAGTGATACTCAAGACTGTCCTCTGGATCTCTACATGCATATCCACACATGTGCACCCACATCCCCATGGACATATACATACAAAAAAATTGGGGTAGTAACATGTGGCATCAGAGGAAGAGAGGGAACATAACTGGAAACCAATCAAGGCCAAGGATCCCAGCGTCCACTGAGCTGGAAGAGACAGAAGGAACTCCACCCCAAGTCTTGGAGCAACAGGGCTGGGCTGGTACCCTGATCTTGACCTCTGGCCTGCAGGACCACCCAGCTCATGGAACTCTGTTGTGGCAGCCACAGGAAAGGAATAAAAATGAAGACAGGTGGGTTTGGAGTGGGTAGAGGGTGAGTAAGACAGTGGATGGGTAAGACGGTGGGTGGGTAAGACAGTGGGCGGGTAAGAAAGGCAATGGGTGGGCCGGGCATGGTGGCGCACGCCTTTAATCCCTGCACTTGGGAGGCAGAGGCAGGTGGATCTCTGTGAGTTCAAGGCCAGCCTGGTCTACATAGCGAGTTCCAGGACAGCTGGGGCTACAGGGCGACCCTGGCCCAAAAGGGCAAAAAAGAAAAAAAAAAAAAAAAGATGGTGGGTGGGCGACAAAAACCAGATGATTACCCCAAATATTGCACGGTAAATAGTACCCAAAATTTCTCATTATTTACTCAAAATTAAAATTTAAGTATTATAGAGTTTTAATTCTGGCAAACCCACATGGGGAGACCACCCTGTTGCAGGGGTGTGGCTGAGCTTAAGTGCTGGGGGTACTACGGAGTGTCCATGGTCATATGTCCCCTCTGGATAAAGACGGAAGGGAGCCAGAAGGGGTTAGGAGGAAGGTCAGAGGGAGGAGTGGAGGAGGGGAAGGCCCTGGAGGTGGGCTCGGACTGCCACCTTGTCCCCGGGCCCACAGCTGTGCCCACAGACCTCCGCCTGGTGCTGAGCGGGAGAGGAGAGGGTCTGTCCCACCACTGGGCCCAGTACCTGGAGGTCGGCTGACGTCTGCTGAGAAAAGCCAGTCTGCAGCTTTCTGGGCGTCCACCCCCAGCAGGTAGAACTTGCCAAAGTATGACATGTTGAACACCGCAGCAGCCCCTCTGCAGGCCAGACACTCCTTCTGGATCTGAAAGGTCCAGTGGAGGAGGGGGTCTTGAGGGGTGCTGCCTCTGGAGATGGGAGGCTGGGCCTTTCCTGACATTCCTCCTTAGAGCTTCCTGCTGCCTCACTTCCCACCTGCACAGCCCTCCCAGCGCTGGAGCCCATAGCAGTACACTTCCCCTGAGCATGGGGACCACAAAGAGATATCCAGCACCAGGTTATAAACAGGCTCGCTCTTTCAGAAGCACTGCAATCAAAAGCAGGGATGCCGAGCCAGCAAGATGGCTCAGTACGTAACCATTCGCCACTGAGTCTGAGGACCTGAGATCATACATGTGATGATCCGAGATCCACATGATGGAAGAAGAAAACCAACTCTTCTGAGCTGTCCTTTGTCCTCCATATGTGCGCCATGATGCACGCACATAAACACAAATAAATAAATTAATTTTTAAAAAGCCACGGATGGTGCTGCAAGTCTATAATCCCAGCATTAGGGAGGTAGAGGCAGGAGGATCAGAAGGTCAAGGTCATCCTTGACTACATAGTGAGTTTGCAGTCAGCCTAGGCTGTGTGAAACTGTCTCAAAACAGAAAAACACTGGAATCCTACAAGGTCGATTCTGGGATCACAGGGAAGTTACATCGTAGGGAAGTGACATCAGAAACCGGTAGCAGTTGAGTACGGGAAGAGCACGAGGAAATGGCACAGACTAAAGGGAAAAGTCACACCAGGCCGGCAGAAGCTGCAAGAGGTTAGCAAAAATGAAGCCCACCCAGTCCCACTCAAAGATGGGCTGACAGGGGCTTCACACCCACACACAGAGGAAGACCGCAAGCCAGGGACCCTGCTGCCCCGCCGCAAAATTAGACAGAGAGCAAACTAAGCCCAGCGCAAGAAGGGAAGAAGGTCAATGCACAAAACCAAAGAAATCTACTGTGTATTTACACAGAGCAACTTGAAAAGCAAACAGCAGTTCTGTTTACCACAGCCTCAAAAGCCATGAAAATGCCTAGAAATCAGCTTCACAACAGAAATGTAAAGTTTTTATTGTAAAAACTAGAAAATGCTTGTGTGTGTACATGGGTGTGTGTGTGTGTGTGTGTGTGTGTGTGTGTGTGTGTGTGTGCATGGGTGTGTGTGTGTGTGTGTGTGTGTGTGTGTGTGTTTGTGTGTGTGTAAGAGGCCAGAGGCTGGCATCCGGAGTCTTCCTCAATGGCTCTCCCTGGAGCTTCCTGATTGGCTAGCCTGGCTTGGGGGGTATCCTTCTGTCTCTGCCTCTCCAGTGCCTGACTTTTTATTAGGTTCTGGGGTTCTGAACTCAGATCCTTCCGCTTGCCCAGCAAGCACTTTACCAACCAAGCCGTCTTCCGAGACCCTAGACAAAATGTTTTTGAGAGAAATCAATAACCTAAATAAGTGGAACGACACCCAAGCCCATGAAAGGTTTACTGTTGCTAAGACGACCACACACCCAAGGTGATTTACAGATCCCCTCAATCTGTACCACAATCTCAGGTGGATCCTTTGTCAAAACTGAAAAACTCACAGGGAATTGCAAAAGACCAGAATATCCTAGATAATCTCAAAAAAGAACAAAGTTAAGGGATTCACACTTCCCGATTCCAAAACATACTGGGGGCAGGGGGACCACCCTAGACAAAGTGGTGTTGGACTGAGCCAAGGATGGAGATGTGGAGCCTGGCTCTAAACCCTGATGTTTACGGTGAGTTTGTTTTCACAAGGGTCCCAGGAGAACGCACAGGGGTAAAGCGTCTTCTCAATAAATGATAGCCACGTGCAAATGAATGGCATTGGACCCCTTCCTCCACCACGCACAAGATTCAGCTCAAAACGGGTTATAGACATGAGCTAAAATGATAAACCCTTGGGGCTGGAGAGATGGCTCAGCGGTTAAGAACACTGGTTGTTTTTGCAGAAGATCCGGGTTCGAATCCCAGCACCCACATGGCAGCTAACAACTGTCCATAACTCCAGTCCCAGGGGATCCAACAGCCTCTTCTGACCTCTGCGGGCATTGCACAACACGATGCATTTACCTACATACAGGCAATACATACATACACATAAAATAAAAAAATAAAATAAAATAAAAAAGATAAACTCTTAGAAAACTAGAAGTATCTAGTCTGTGGACCCGAATGAGTCTCCTAGACATGATGCTGACCACACAAGCAACAAGAGGATGTTAGGTGTCCTGCTCTACCCCCTCTCTACCTTTTCCCCTTGAGATGAGGACTCTCACTGAACCTGGTGCTAGGCTGATGGTCAGCAAGCCCCAGTGATCCTCCTGTCTCCTCCACCCACCTCCAATACAGGAGTCACAGGAGCACACAGTCATGCCAGCTCTTTACATGGATGCTGGGGATCTGAACTCTGGCCCTCATGCTTACACAGCAAGAATTCTAACCCACTGAGCCATCTCCCCAGCTCCAAAGTATGTACTTTAAAAAATGTTTTATTGTTTTTGTTTTATGTGTATGAGTGTATTGCCTGCTTGTATGTAAGTGCGCCCATATGCACTTGCATGTCGTACAATGCCCATAGAGGTCAGAAGAAGGCATCGGACCCCCTGGAACCGAAGTTATGGACAGTTAACCACCATGTGGGTGCTGGGAATTGAACCCCGGTCCTCTGCAAGAGCAGTCAGTGCTCTTAACTGCTGAGCCATCTCTCCAGTCCCCAAAATATGTATTTAAAAAAATTATTCAAGTTCAGGCTGAGTTTGATGATACATGCCTTTAATCCCAGCACTTGGGAGGCAGAGGCAGGCATCTCTGTAAGATAGAGGCCAGCCTGGTCTACATAGCAAGTTCCAGGTCAGCTGGGCCTGCACAGTGAGTCCTTGTCTCAAAAATACAAACAAAAAAATATTTAAATTCCATGAGGCATGGTAACCCCTGTAACCCCAAGACTCCAAGATCAGTCAAGCCCTGTTTATAAATAAATAAATAAATAAATAAATACTCTTAAAATTCAAAAATAAAAAAATCAAATCGGGCTTGAGAGATGGTTCCATTGGTAAAGTGCCTACATGAGGATTTGAGCTCAGACCTCTAGAACCCACAGAAAAGTCAGATGTCTGTAACCCCAGCACTGGAGCGGTGGAGACAGGAAGATCCCTGGGGCTTGCTGGCCAGCCAGTCTAGCCAAATTGGCAAGCTCTGGATCCAATGAGAGATGCTTATCTCAAAAAATAATGTGGGGGGCAGTTGAGGAAGATTCCCAACATCAACCTCTGGCCTACACAGACAGACAGACAGACAGACAGACACACACACACACACAAACCAAATAATCTAATTTATAAATGCCCAAAGGATCTCAACAGACATGTCCCCAAAGAAGATACTCAAGTGATAAAAAGCAAACAGGTAAGAAGGCACCCAGTGCTAATAGCTGAACACATGAGACACTGCCACACACTCACTGGAATGGCCAGAATAAAAAGCCAGATAATAAGTGCTGGTGAGGGTAGAGAGAAACTAGATCCTCACACCCTCACACAAGCTGGTGGGGTGTAAAGTACTGCGTCTACCGTGGTAAACAGCGGGCAGCTCAGCAAATGTTGGACACGGAGCAACCACACGGCTGATAATTCCAGCCCAGGTACCCATGTACCCATGAGAACTGAATGCCACTTCCAAACAAACGTGTACACAGATGCTCACCATGGCATGAATGGATGAGATGGGTCCTACTCACACAATGGGCTGAATCTTGGGTAATGACAGAGGCCTGATCATGGCTCAGTTGGTAGAGCGCTTGCTTAGCATGCCTGAAAGTCTGGGTTCCATCCCTAACACCAAATAAACTGGTAGCGAACCTCATCCTCTCTAACTCACAATCACCCCATGAAGCAGCCGCCACCGTCTCAGTATGCCTGGGGCTCTGGAGGCCAGAGCAACAGAGATAGCCACAGGGCTGCCCTCAGCATCCTCCATCATAAGGGTAACTATGGAGGTCTCCAGTGTCCTACACAGAACTGAGTCAGAGAAAACAGACCAGGCAGGCAGGCAAACACCACAGACCTGGCTTAGCCTATAGGCAGCAGGCTGGCACACATCTGGCAGCACACGGCAGGCCACAGGGACTGGCCGCTTCCTGAGTCCTCAGCTCCTCTGCCTGCTCTAGACATCATTAGGGAGCACTCGCTGTCCACCAGGCTCTCCGGTACCTTTACTGACGTTCCTGGAGCTGCCAACCAAAACCCAAACAGCTCCCTGGGCTGCCGCTTGCCGTGTGCCCAGCTGGGGACGCTGCCAGTGCGGAGAACAAGTACTTGCTTCATGCTCGGGGACCGTCTCAGGCGCATTTGCGGAGGCTGGATGGAGCTGCCGAGCCAAGTTGGCATCTCCCCCGAGCTTCCACACCCTCCAGGGCCAGGAGTCCCACAGGCTGTAGAAGTGCGGGGTATCGAGGTGCCAGACACAGCCGTGCACACAGGGACTGGGCACCAAGCCGGCCCTGCAGCTTCTGCGTTTTGTGATGCCTGGGCCTCCTGCTTCCATCTCAGAGAGCCCTGTCTCAACACTCGAATAACCATTTACCTATAGAGCAAATGGTCCTTTCCCTTCAGGACTGGACACAATGTTCAATGATGATGAAGGCTCTGGTTTAGCCTGGAGTGTTCAGAGAGATACAGCCTTGACCTTGACTGTGAGGGACCTCAGTGACTTCCGCCCCTGCCTGTGAAGCCCTACCTGGGCACCATAGTTCTCTCCTGATTCTCCCCACGCTGACCCTGAGCTGTGGGTGCCTGGGAGGAGGGCTTGGTTCTGTACCCCCTTCAGATGCACAGTAGGATGTCAAGGGTGCCTCAGGCCTGACGACATGATGGGGGGGCTGTGGTGCTCAACGGCCAGGGAAGCATGACACGGACACCATCATTACTCATCCTGTGAGAGCTGCCTGTGGGGCACAGGGGACACCCAGCCCCCAACACTAGGCAACCTTGGTCCCAGGGATTAGAGAGCCAGGCACACGGAGGAGGGGCCCTGGACTGCCCAGTGCCCTGTCTGGCCAGTCGCCCCTGCCCACTTTTGGAGTCAGTCAACAGACTCTAATGGTACAGCCACTCCAGCCTTGCTTTCCCCTGGTTGTACCCTGAAGGAGCCATCCAGCAGCCTGGGACCCAAGGCCAGAAAGCCCACCTTGTCCTGAACCCACTCCATTACAAATGGAGGCTGGAGGGCTGGAGAGATGGCTCAGTGGTTAAGAGCATTGGCTGCTCTTGCAGAGGACCTGGGTCCAAATCCCAGCACCCACATGGTGGCTAACAATCGTCCATAACTCCAGTTCCAGAGGATCTGATGACCTCTTCTGACCTCCACAGGCATTGTACGACACAGGTGCACTTACGTACATGCAGGCAATATACTCATACATGTAAAAGAAAAATAATAAAATACTTTAAAAATGGAGGCTGGAGCCCTCTGAGTCCTAGGATGGGGAAGCCACATCTCTCATGGACCCTCACAACCTCAGGACCAGAGAAGGGCTGGAGGAGGGTGCAGCCCAGGCCCAAGGCCACCCAGCCCACCTAGGCCGTCTGCCTCACTCCTGCCCCCTGCTGCCTCCAGCAGGGGCCCTCAGACCTGACTACTGGCAAGGTCTTCGTAGAGAAGGGAGAGAAACACACGGTTCCCTACAAAACCGCACTAGTGGGAAAGGGGGCGAGCCTGGAGCAAGTGGAAACCCTGCAGAGCGGCCAAGGATCCCCGCTGGCAGCTCGGTTTCTATGTGAGGGATGGGCAACAGGGTAGGGACATGGCTTCAAGCCCAGAGCAGGTCACTTACCACGTGGTGGTGAGGCGGGAAGTCGAAGGTATACTCGTCCGCCAGCAGCCTGCTATAGGCGTAGTCCCTGTGCGCCTGGTTTCCGTAGGCCCCGTAGTAGTCATAGTCAAGGACCTGGTACAGAAGTCAAGGTCATCTCCCACCCCCTTCCTCCTCCCTCTGTGTTGTGGTTTGAATGTGAAACGTCCCCCACAGGCTCATGTGTTTGAACACTTGGTCCCCAGCTGGTGGTGCTGTCTGGGAAGGTTGCAGGAGGAACCATTAGGAGGTGGAGGTGGGTCAGTAGGGCCAGCCTTGAGGTTTCACAGCCTGGTCCTATTTCCTGTCAGCTTCCCAACTGCTTCCACACACAATGTGACCAGCCGCCTATGCTCCTGTCCTCACGCCTTCCCCACATGGTGGGCTGTGTCCCTTCCTAAACGGAGATAAAGTGAAGTCTTCCTCCCTTAAGCTGCTTCCTGTCAGTTACTTGGTCACAACAACAAGGAAAGTAATGCGCTCCCTCCTCCTCTGTCCTCCCTCCACAGACAGGCTTGGGCCTTCTACCCAGCAGGCAGACTCCTCACTGAAAGACAGGCCTGGTCCCGCCCTCTGACAGCTGCCCTCCAGGGACAAGTGTGGGTCACAGGCAAGGATGGAGGCCATGTGGCTCGTGCTCAAATGACACTTTGCTCCCTGAGGTGCTGAGACCCGAGACCAGAGGAAAGGGAGGCAGCTGGGTCCTGGGGTGGGGAGCTGAGGAGGACCTCAGGCCAAAACCAGCACTTCTACCTGATGGCAGGACTACAGGACACAGTCAGGAAGACAGCTGGCCGAGGGGAGGGTGAAGGCATGGGTGGGGATAGGTACTGACACCACGGCCACGGCGATCCAGGACCCATGCTGAAAGTGTCCACGCTCCTGATGAGGGCCACCTTTTCTGCAGATGGGGACACTGAGGCACTGGGACATTAAACCCAGCCTTAGATACAGAGCAGGCTACAGAGCTGTGGCATGAAGCTGGGTGGGTATGAGCTGCTTCTGGCTCCTCTTTATTGTCCCGTCCTCTCCAGGGCTCTGCCACCTCTGTCAGAGGCCTCTGTAACCCCAGGACCGCACAAGTATGTGAACGAAGGGTCTGGAGCACTCACCTCCCAGAGCTGTGACCTGTCCACAGGCCTGGCCCACTCCTCACAGGGAAGAGCCAAACGCACACAGCGTGACGTTCTACCTTACTCAGCCTCCTATGCCCAGCCTCAGCTCCAGCCCTGGCATCCTGGAGGGCACTTCCCAGCACCTCCGCCAGAAGTCCTCTCCCTCCCTACCTAGGCATGCTTCTCCTGGCCTCTGAGACCATAGCATGGACATCCCACAGCTGCAGCACCACAGGTGTTCCAGGCTAGCTCTGGGTAGGATGCAAAGTCTGCTCATCTGGGGACCAGGGAACTTTCCTTGTCAAGGCCTCCAGGGCAGAGGGTCTATCCTTACCCACCCTCCCTGCCTTGTCCCTCGGGACCAATGAGAGCAGAGACCTGACTGAGGAGGCTCTGAAGACCCTGATGCTGTGGCTGAGGCCCCAGCGGATTTGACTCTGTCTCCCCTAAGTACCCCCTGGAGCTGGTCACGGACCTGGGTTTCCATAGAGATAGAAGGTGGTCAGTGGGATGGTACACTGCATGGGCACAAAGGGGTTAACTTCCATGGAACTCGATATGTTGGCCTCAAAGCCTCCTCCACAGCCTACTCCCTAGAGCCTTTCCTAAGGTCTGGGGGAGACCCCTGAGGCATCCTAGAGGCCAGCACATGGGCAGCTCAGTGGGTAAACTGACACACGGAGGCATAATTCCTCCCACTCGTATCAACTAACAGTTGGTATTGCCAAAAATACATGCCCAAAGAGCAGGAGAAGACAGTCTGCATTCCTCTTGGAACCAGCGGAATCTTCTGCTCCATTCCTGTTGTGGGCCCTGCGGTGCTGGTCCCCATGGGCCTGGGAAGTCTGGCCACTGCAGGCAGGTTGGGAGCAAGGTCTCTGGGGTGCCACATCACTGACTTGAGGCACTGACTGCTCTCAGGTTAGCACTCAGCTTCCTAAGTACGAGACTGACCTGTCTCCCAGTGTCCTCGAGGTGCTGAGCAGATGTTGAGGTTGGGAGGGCTATGGGTGGACCAGGGATGCTCAGCCACATGGATAAGCAGTCAGGCGTCACACTCACCGGAGCTGTCCCTTGGGGGTTGAACCATCCTGGCCGTTCCCAGCCCTGTCGCTCCTGGAACACACAGCCTTGTCCAAGCAGCTCCTGGCAAGAGACAGAATGCCCTTTACAGGAGGCCAGACACCCCATAGGAGGCAAAGCCGGTGCACCTGTCACTCATATCCAAGAGTGCCCAGGACAGCAAGGTTCCAGCCCAGGCTGCTGTTCTTCTCCAGAGCTCTCCCAACACCCTCACCTAACCTAGAGATTCCCGATCTAAAGAATGTTCTAGCAGGAGCTGAACTGTACCCCCGATAAGTGCACATGCTGAGGCCTGACCCCCCCCCATGTGACAGTCTGGAGACAGAGGCTGTGAGGAGAGGTCACAGGTGGGATCCCAACCCTCCTAAAAGAGGAGGGACCGGGATGCTCTCTGCTCTGGGAAGACACACCAAGACAGTGGTCTTCCTCGGTCAGGAGGACCTCGGTCGGGGACAAGGTGAGGGACAGCTTGGTACTGAATCTCCCAATTCCAAAACATGGAGGAGACAACGGTCTATTATTAGTCTCTGGCCACAGCACTCCCCAAAGCCAAGCTGACCTGGGACCCGATATCTCCCTTCCCAGGTCTGTGTACACCAGGAACGAAGAGGGTCTCAGATGCTCACAGCAACATTCCTGGAAGCCCTGCTCCCATCACCCACGGAAGGAGCGGCTGCCTCTGCCAACTCTTTATGCTGTACAGCTGGGGGTGGAGCACAGTGGTAGAGAACTTGTATAGCATGCATGAGGCCCTGAGTTTGAGCCCTAGCACTGGAGGTTGTGGAGAGAAGTCATGAAAAAAACAAACCAAAAAAAACCGAGAAACTGTTTAGAGCCAGGCATGGTGAGGCACCCCTGTAATCCCAGCACTGGGGAAACTGAGACAGGAGGATCACAAGTTCAAGGTCAGCCAGGGCTACACAGCAAGACACTTTCTCAAAACAGTCAAAACAAAATATGGTGTAGGCAGCAGTGAAATAGTATTCAGCCATAAAAATAAATGCATGAAGTCCTTACACTAGCCCCAGAGTGGCCCAGCTCCCTTTCCAGCCTGTGTTTAGGACAGACAGATCCACAGAGGGACAGGTGGATCCACAGAGGGACAGGTAGATCCACAGAGAGACAGGAGATCCACAGAGGGACAGATGGATCCACAGAGGGACAGATGGATCCACAGAGGGACAGGAGATCCACAGAGGGACAGGAGGATCCACAGAGGGACAGGTGGATCCACAGGGGGACAGGAGGATCCACACAGGGACAGGTGGATCCACAGAGGGACAGACAGATCCACAGAGGAACAGGAGGATCCACAGAGGGACAGGTGGATCCACAGAGGGACAGGAGGATCCACACAGGGACAGGTGGATCCACAGAGGGACAGGAGGATCCACAGAGAGACAGGAGGATCCACAGAGGGACAGAGGATCCACAGAGGGACAGGAGGATCCACAGAGAGACAGGTCAAGCCACAGAGGGACAGATGGATCCACAGAGGGACAGAGGATCCACAGAGGGACAAGAGGATCCACAGAGGGACAGATGGATCCACAGAGGGACAGAGGATCCACAGAGGGACAGATGGATCCACCACAGAAGGAATGGATCCACAGAGAGACAGGTCAAGCCACAGAGGGACAGGAGTATCCACAGAGGGACAGATAGATCCACAGAGGGACAGAGGATCCACAGAGGGACAGGAGGATCCACAGAGAGACAGGAGGATCCACAGAAGGACGATGGATCCACAGAGAGACAGGTCAAGCCACAGAGGGACAGGAATATCCACAGAGGGACAGGAGGATCCACAGAGAGACAGGTCAAGCCACAGAGGGACAGATGGATCCACAGAGGGACAGAGGATCCACAGAGGGACAAGAGGATCCACAGAGGGACAGATGGATCCACAGAGGGACAGGAGGATCCATAGAGAGACAGGAGGATCCACAGAGGGACAGGAGGATCCACACAGGGACAGGAGGATCCACAGAGGAACAGGAGGATCCATAGAGAGACAGGAGGATCCACAGAGGGACAGGAGGATCCACAGATGGACAGATGGATCCACAGAGGGACAGGAGGATCCACAGAAGGATGATGGATCCACAGAGAGACAGATGGATCCACAGAGGGACAGACAGATCCACAGAGAGACAGGAGGATCCACAGAGGGACAGATGGATCCACAGAGAGATAGGAGGATCCACAGAGGGACAGGAGGATCCACAGAGAGACAGGAGGATCCACAGAGGGACAGAGGATCCACAGAGGGACAGATGGATCCCCAGAGGGACAGATGGATCCACAGAGAGATAGGAGGATCCACAGAGAGATAGGAGGATCCACAGAGGGACAGATGGATCCATAGAGGGACAGGAGGATCCACAGAAGGACGATGGATCCACAGAGAGACAGGTCAAGCCACAGAGGGACAGGAGGATCCACAGAGGGACAGGAGGATCCACAGAGAGACAGGAGGATCCACAGAGGGACAGGAGGATCCACAGAGGGACAGATGGATCCACAGAGGGACAGGATGATCCACAGAGGGACAGGAGGATCCACAGAGGGACAGGGGATCCACAGAGGGACAGGAGGATCCACAGATGGACAGATGGATCCACAGAGGGACAGGGGATCCACAGAGGGACAGGAGGATCCACAGAGGGACAGGAGGATCCGCAGAGGGACAGGAGGATCCACAGAAGGACGATGGATCCACAGAGGGACAGGCAGATTCATGGAGTCAGGGAGCTGGAGCGTGGTGGAGGGATGGTAAGGACGGGTATCCAAGGGCACGAAGTTTCCTTCTGGGGAGACAAGCGTGTAGTGGATTTGTACGGACACAGTGTGGCTGACAGCACAGTGACGGGATGAGCACCCCAAAGTGTTACTTTACAGCGGTATGAACAGCCAACCTGTGTTCTATAACTTCACCATGAAAAAAAATTTGCTGACACAATGCAGCACTGTAAAGAGGGTCGTCTGAAAATAAATTACATCAGGAAAGACGCAGGGAAAGACTCCTTCCTCTAAAGTTCAGAAGGGCCAAGCTGACCAGCTGGCATGGGGGCAGGGGCTCCAAGAACAAGTGTGTCTGAGATGGGGACCCCTGGTTCTCACTGTGGGCAAAGACAGAGTTCAGCTGTACCTGCCTCCTCCCCCAGGACACATGGCATGACATGCTTTCCCTGAGTCCTCCACACTGAGGAATCAGTGACAGGACCTCACTCCTACCCCAAGTAGGCAGGACCCCAACACAGGATGTCAAAATGGAGGCAGGGACCCCAAGCAAAGGGTTTCATCATGTCCGTAGACGCTCGCCAACGGTGAAGGTATCCCAAGCACACTCTATAAGCACAAACCTTTCTCCCCATGTGCATGGCCTGGTTGCCCCTGTGACATTTGCCTGTACACACTCACCAAGCCCCCACCTCCCTCACTGTTACAGCATCAGGGCAGACCCCCACAGCTGTTCGTGTGTGTGTAGGACAGGACAACCTTGGTCTTCAGGTGCCATCCACTTTGTTTTTTGATTCAGTCTCTCACTGAACCTGGAGCTCACTGGCTAGGCTAGACTGGCTGACCAGGGCATCCCCAGGAGCCTCCTGTGTCTGCCTCCCCAGTGCTGGGTCACAAGCACGCACCCCCACGCCCAAGTTGTTATACACGGGCTCTGGGCTTGAACTTGGGGCCTTGAGACAAAAGCTTTACTGACTGAGCCATCTCTCCAGCTCCCACGTCTGCTTTTGGAGACTCTGCCTCTCTACTCAGCTGGAAGCCCCTGGCAGGAGCCGGGTTTCCCTCCCCCACTCCAGCACCCATGCAGTGCCTTGCCCACAGCTCAGGGAACACCAGGGCATGATCTAGAGTGTGGCACCCCTCATGGGTCTATGGCCCCAACACCCCAAAGCCCTCCTGGAGGGTGCCTCTGTCTGTGCATGCCTGGGATACCTCATGCAGGGGGTCCCTCCTCATGTTGCGGCCTGCCAGGGGCTCATCGTGGGGGAAGACCACCGAGTAGTTCTTCGCATAGGACTCATGACTGCGCTCACGGATCCAGCGGGGCTGATCCGTGAGTGAGTGATGGAAGCGCCTGTAGCAGACAGAGGGGACAAGTCACTGCTTAGGGACAGCCTGTCAGGGTCCCAGCCTGCAGCGGTCTGGACCCCTGTCTTCACTTAGTAATGAACTACTCCTCCCACAGCTGACCCGGCCAAGGATGTCCTGGGGAGAACAGTCCACACTCCCTCTGGTCTCCACCAGGTTGGGTGAAATGGCCACATACATGGGCCCAGGATGCCTAGAGGAGAAGGGTAGGGTGACCTGACCTTCCCATTTCACAGATGCAGAAACTGAGGCTCAACGAAGAGAAGGAACTGGCCCAGGGCTGCACAACTGGTGATGTCGGAGTGGCTGATGAGAACTGTCTATTCTGTTGTGGGGGGAGTCAGCTGCTATGTTCTGGAGGCTGCCTGGTACTGGGTGAGCCCTGGGACCCTTCCATGTAGCTGGGGTCCAGACATGCCCAGGACTCAGTGTTGGCTGCCCTACCTAGGCAAGTCCCTGACATACATGAGGACTAGGGAGTGTATCCTGCCCTTGACATTCTGGGGTTATAAACATGATTCATCAGGAAATAATGGGCACAGAGGAGAGATACTCAATCTCTCTCTCTCTCTCTCTCTCTCTCTCTCTCTCTCTCTCTCTCTCTCTCTCTCTGACAGGTCTCGGGGTAGGGGGAGACACAGCTGGTCCTGATAGTGGCTGTTTCTTGGGCACACTACATGGGTACACGTGATCTCGAGTAATCTAGGGTCTGAGCTAGAGCCCTGCCTTTGCGAGGCTGGCACTGAGGGCACCCCTGCGACTCTGACCACACAACGGAGGGAAATCAGGCCGCGCTGCTCTACTGTTTGCAACGAGGCCCTTCCCTGAGGCTCCTTGCAGCTGTATCGTTTCTGGAATGTTCTTTGGGAGGAAAGCATGGGCACAGCCCCAGACAGCCTCTGAGGGGCTGCCGGGCTGACCTCACAGTGCCAGGAGCCAGGCAGGGAGGGGCATTCCAGGGATCTCAGAGTCGGCCATCTGTCTCCATGGTGGCCAGACATCACCTCCCCCATGGGTGCAGTGTCCTCATTCAGCCAGGAAGGGACTGGCTTAGCAGGACTGTGGGGTACCCTGAGCTGAGCCAGCAGCTCCTCCACCCTGTCCCCATGTCAGTCCAACAGGGCAGCTGGGTCCCTCCAAGAGCCTGTTAGCCAAGAGTTGCAGACAGAACTCCCGTCCAGCTGCTAAGTCCCTGCAGTGGCCTGCAGTACCTGGTGTGGCCCTAGGCATGGGCCACGCTGCACCACTCAGGATGCCTGTCCTGGAGGTAGGACCTGGAGCCTGGATAAGAGGAGAGGTGGGGAGCCCTGTCTCTGTGTCCTGTCCTCTAAGAGATGGCTCAGACTTGCTGAAGGTCTTGTAGCCCTGAGATGCCTCCCAGCTCCTGCGGTCAGCATTTAGTCAGGCAACATGGCTCAGCAGTGCCCAGGGCTCCCCCACAGACTTCTGCGCCTATACCACTGGCTTGTCTGTGGCTCCAGATCCTGATAACAGCACAGGACTGCCCTGTGCCATGGGGCAGAGCCTTCCCAATGTTGGGTCTGACTCATGCTTGGCCACCCTGCCTTAGAGTGAAGGCATGGCTGACAGCCAGGGAGCCCAGGGCCTGGTCGCTGTGTGTATACAAACGACCATCTCAGCTGGGCTGGCTCCCCAGCCTCAGTCTCCCCACCTGTGAAGTGGGATGATGGGATCCTGCTAATGAGGACAGAGGGTCGGGTGGAACCCTGGAAACCATAGAGGCCGTGGACTTCCAAACCCAGTGTCCCTCAATACCACCACCCACCACCCGCTGCCTCCTTCCCTCCTCCCTCGCTGATTCTCCTTCCAAAAGGCTGTCTGGGTTTCAAGGGAGCCTCGTTCCCGAAACAGCCCTTGTGCTGTGCCCTGCTGTCCTGGCACAGACAGCCCTGCTCTCTGGCTTCTGCCGGTCCACTTGCCTGATGTCGTAGCTGTACATGTCCTTTGATGGGCGTCCGTGCACAATCCAATGGGCCAGCTCCTGCCCACAGCCACCACCCAGCATCATGCCTGGTGGGATGGGAGCACAGAGCTGCAGCCTGCTCCCCGGGCCTCCACATCTAATTCTGGGGCCCCATTTCCATGGTAGCCCCACCCAAACCCTGCTCTTACACACCAGGGGGGAGGAGGGCCATATGCCCACAGCAGGGCTGCACCCCACCACACAGACCTCCTTGTCTCCACACCACCGGGGATCCCCCAGGATCTGAGGAACGGGGGCCTCACTCTCAGGACCCCCTCACCTGCACTATTGAAACCACAGCCGAGGAAGAAGCCGCGGAGCTCAGGCGCCTCCCCCATCAGGGGCTTGTGGTCAGGTGTGAAGGATTCTGAAAAGAACAGAGGTCTCAGGCTCTGCTAGACCTCGGGCTCTTGATGTGGGGTGTCCTAGGACAGTAGGGATGGGATGTGGGGTCCTTGAGTGACCCCTTTGTGCAGACGTTCCTGTTCTTGACACCCAGAGCAGTACTGTTCCCTCAGGAAGCCCCTCTGGTTCTCCTGCCTTTGTCCCCCTGAGCACCAGTCATCAGTACCAGGCCTGTGACCTGACCAGCCTCATGGGCTCATCAAGGCCACTGTCACTGTCCAACCAACAAGGGCCCTTCCTCTGACTCAGCTCCCCTCACTGACCCACCATCCTGTTGTGTCATTGTCCATGGGGCAAGGAGGGCAGGGACCCAGCCTTGCTGGCAGCCATGTCCCCAGACCCAGCACAGAGCCCAGCCAGGTCTTCGATACACACTCTGGAATGAATGAATGAATGAATGAATGAATGATCGATCATACATTCTTTGAGAGAGGGGACTGAGCCTCCAGCTCTGCCACCAGGGTGCCTCAGAGACCAGAGCATGGTGGCAGAGGGACTCTGCACCCACCATCCTGAATTGGTCCTCGCTCGGCCTGAAGACAAGTTGCTGCATCTCTCTCGGAGCACTGGTCTTCCTATATGAACCACTGAGATGACAGCACTTACTCCACAGGACTGGGATAGTCTACAGACGTCGTGCCCTCCTATCACGTGCCTGGCTCTTGGAGGCGGCTCTGAACAAGACGAATTCCACCCCAGTGGAACCGACAGAAAAGTAAGGGAGACAGGACGGTACGCTCAAGTAAGACACCCTCATGTCTCAAAAAGTGCAGCAAGATGAGGAATCTAAGGTCACCGAGGAGCTGGCTGCTCCCTGCGACCCTGCATGACATGAACAGCACTGCCCAGTGTCTGTCACAGAAGGGGCAGGTGCCTGCTGGGGTTTGCTATGCTCCTGCCCCCCAGCAGAGCTGCCCCGATCCAATCCCAGGTTCTTAACCTCTGCAGGTGGGGAGCTTAACAAGCCTCATCCTGCTCTTCAGAGGCAATCAGTACCCAACCTTTGCTGACAGGAGGCGTCTGCGCTGAAAAGTAACCGGCTTTGGAACCAGGAAGCTGTGGGCACCTCAGAGGGCAAAAGGAAGCAGCTCTGGCAAGGTCAGGGGAAGACAGGGTCAACAAACTGAGCCTCTCGTTTCTCAGATGGCCTCCACTGATGGACATCAGTACCAGAATGCGTAAGGGGAAAGCTGGCCATTCTGTTAGGCAACATGAAATGGTTCTGATACAGGCCGTGAGTGGAGACAGCAGGTTTCCAGATCTGCCAGCTACACATGCTGCCCAAATACAAGCCCAGTATTTCCCTTGGGGTTGCACACTTAGCTCTGTGTGCTCTCAAAGGACTTAGCATTTGGATGGGCACACTGAGAGAGGCAGAGGAGGAGCCAATGAGTGGGGTTAAGACAACAACAGACGCTGTGTTGCAGAACCAGTGGAGAAGTGGAAGAATCTGGTCTGCGGCGACAAACAGCTTGACAGTCCCGGCAGGTCAAACAGAGGCCGATGTGAGGCCATGGTGGGGGTGGGCCATCGGTTCTCCAAGCAGGAGGGGAGGAAGGTCTACAGTGGAGGTCGGATATTCCCCAGGGCAAAGTGAGGCTGGAACAGCCACCTGTGCAGGATCAGAGAGGCTGGAGAAGGTGACAGGAGCCACGACCAGCCTAAGAAGGTGAGAGAGAAGTTCTGGGAAGTTTTTCAGGAACTAAAGGGCACAACTTAGGTCAGGAGGGCAGGTATGGAAACCGGAGTCCCCAGGATGTTTAACACAGGCAAGGCTGAGAGCGGGTGGCAGGACTTGAATTCACCACTCTACCTTGGTTCTGAACTCTCTGTCCAAGCCTTTAAGCTCTTAGGTCAAGGGCTGGGACATCTCTGACCTTCTGGAGGCCCAAGGCTGCTTAGCTACCTGGCAAGGAGAAATGCTAACTCCCCCCACCCCAAACCTACCCTCAGCGGTGGGAGACCAGACCCAAGCTGTCCTTGAATGCGCACTTCCCCCAAAATAGGGCTCCATGGGGGAATGACAGTTCCTGGGATAATTAGATGGAGAGAGCCGTTGGGGACATTCGTGCCCCTGGGATTCTTCCTGTGTTTCTCACCATCAGTCCTACTCCGGCTGAGCAGGGACGTGAGTCATAGCCCCTCACCCACGCCCCAGATCAGGCACACTCACAGCCTGCTCACTGTGGCTGGCTGCCGGCTCCATCTGGCCTTCCTGGGGCTGTTCCCTGGGCTACAGCCTTCCTCATGAGCCACACAGACAAACACAGGCCAAGCTGGCCGCTGTGTAGTCAGTCACCAGGCATATCCAGATAGCGAGGGTTGGATTCTCCCGAGGGCCACAGTCCCCTCCAGCTGGAACCTTTCCTGTCTCTGGAGCTGGCCTAGTCACTTTGCCCCGTGGAAGTCCTTTGACCTCCTGGCTCCTTCTGTCCCTTTCAATCATAGGACTCAGAAGTGGCTGGTCTGGACCCAGCCTTCGGCTTCTTAGCCCCTTACCACTCTCACTGACCAGTACTCTGTCTCTACCTCCCACTGTGGTATGCAGGGGCTCTGAGACCTGGGTTGTTCAGCCTATCAAACCCAAGACACAGTTTCCTTTCGGGCTACCCCACATCTGTTTGAACTTGACTCTCATCCTACAGGAAGGAGGGGGTCTAGCCCTTAGCTTCTGTGGGTACCACAAGTTTCCACCATGCCTACAACACAGTACAGCACCAACTGGCCCTCTGATGGTTAATACTGATTGTTAATTAGACAGGATCTATAATCACCTAGGAGACCAGCCTCCAGCATACCTGTGAGGAACTTTCTAGATTAGGTTAGCTGAGATGGGAAGACCGTTCCCTAGGCTTAGATCTGCGCTGTATAAGAGGGAGAAGCACTGAGCACCAGGCTCTGTCACTCCGCTGCCTGAGCATCAGGGCAACATTAGTTGCCTCAAGCTCATGTGGGCAGGACTCCTCCGCCACGGTGGACTGTACCTCTGAACCGCGGGCCACGATAAGCCCTTTCTCCCCATTAAGTTGCTTTTGGCAGAGTATTTAATCACAGTAACAGGAAGAGTAACTAAGTTGCCCCCCGCCCTAGCCTCACCCTGGGTTTCTCATCCACAAGGTGTCTACCTGAGTGTCAGCCTCCAGGGGCACTGTGAGCCTGCTTTCCAGACAAGAGCTCTGCCAGAACCCTCAGGTAGTAGTCCTGCACTCCCACTCTGGGAAGGAGCCCGAGATGCTCTGTAAGCAATGGCTGCTCTGTGGCTAATCCACAGGAGGCATCTGGGAGCTGAGCACCTCCTGGAGGCCAGCGAGGAGGCTGGGACTCAGGGGCCTAGTCAAGAATCTTTCTGTCCTCAGCTGGTCTCTAACCCTACTGAGTGCTGGCTACCCAAAGACCGGGGACGAGGTGAGGGCCGGGGGGTTCTGGCCAGGGAGATAAGCACTGGGTGCAGAACTTGGGGTTCCTACCCATGAGCGTTGTATCCAGGAAAGCGTCAGTCCCTCGTGTCCTTGCTGTGTTTCACACAGTGCTGGGACAGGACCTTCTTTCCCATTTTACAGATGAAAACACTATAAATGAGTGGGGCCTAGGGTCCAAGATCTTAGTGTGGAGGGATCAGGGTCCAGGGATAAACTGCTGTCCTTACTAGGTAGGGCTTTCTCCCGCAACGGAAAATAAAAGCCTGCCAGTCAGGCCCAGAGCCGCAAATCAGGTAACAAGAGACGGGTCACCCTTGGGAAGAGCACTGTTACCAATAGGTGTCACCCAGAGGAACTCAAGGACGCCTGCCCTGGCCTCAGCCTCACCTGGCCCCAGCCACACTTACCCGGGCCACACACCGTGGACTTGATTCCTGTCTTCTCCAGCACAGGGACACGGTTGATGGCACCTTCAATGTGCTGGGTGAAGACGTCCCAGTTTAGGTCAAAGAGGCCGAAGGCAAATTTGTCCGACACCTGCAGAGGCAGGAACAGGGAACCCCTGCCAGGCCTGCGTGGGGTACAGGCTGACCCTCGCCAGGTGGGGCACGAGGCTGGCTTCTACTGGGTCAGAATCTGAGTCAAAGGATGGGGCTTTCCTGTGGGCTATAATCCACCGACTCCCCCTACCCACCTGGATCCACCACACTTAGCTGCCCTGAGTTATTTCTGTGGTCTTCAGCTGGGCACTGGCTCCCTGACTCTAACCCATTCTCTCGAATTATATAACACCTGCCCTGCTCTGGAACCCTCCATGTTTTCCCATGACCCACCATAAGCTCACAAAACCCTCTACAAGTCAGCGCTGCCAACCACTCCCCTGCCATTGGCCCTCTGACATCCCTTCGCCCTTTGAGAAGGGCGTCTGGAGCTTCCCCAAGGCCCCCACCACAACCTGAACAGGTGCCCACCCAGACCACCTGTGCCTTTGCCCTGGCCACCAGTCTCCCTGGCTGATCTGTAACCTGCTAATTATATTCAGGGTACAGTCACTATCCACGCTGCACTATTTCTCTCTTATTTCTTGTCTCCCCACCAATTTAAAGGCACCTTGAGGCAAGGGCTTTTATCTTATCCTCTCCCCTTCCCCAGAAAGTAAAGCAACATTTGGCCCAGAACAGTCATGTGACTGTTAAATGACTGTTACATGTTAAATGTGAATGGTAAGGTCATGTGTTCCCATGGCCTGTACACCAGCCCAGAGGCTGCTGGGGAGCCACCAGACCAAGGAGGCCTCACTGCAGCCCCCAGGGAGGGGCAGGGAAGGGAACGCCCAGCATTGCAACTGGAAAGGTCTGAGACCTTCCTGCACTCCTCTGGAGTTCGGGCTTCTCACTGAGGGTCTGCAGCAGCTGCTCCCTCTTCTGTGATACCTGAATGTTGGGGTCTTGGGGAGTCAAGCTGGGTGGGGCCGGGGAACCTCTGCTTCTCCACCACAGAGCCTTTGATGTCTCACCTCCTCCCAAAAGATGGGGCTAGCCTCGTAGCCACCCACAGACAAGGCATCCCCCTGCAGGCGGAGGTAGACAGAGGCGTCGTGATCTCGGACATTGGGCATCTTCTGAAAGGCAGAGCAGACAGTCCACAGGCATCAGACACAGCAAAGAGGCCAGAGTGTCAGGCAGGCAGGCCTGGTGGGCCTGGTTCCCATGGCCTGAGGTAGGCCCAGTTCTAAACCCAAGGTACCTTCTCCTCATAGGACCCAAGACAGAGTGCCAATGGGCCGTTGGGTGACTCATAGAGGTCAAGTCTCTCCCATTTGAGCCTCTATTTTCCAAAACCCATACAGTAATGGAAAGAGAGAGGGGGGGAAAGAGGGGGGATGGGAGGGAAAGAGGGGTAGCTCCCAAAGACAGGAAAGCAGAAGAGAGAGGGGCATTAGCTGCCCTGGAGGCCACCACACTGCTCTAGGCAATATCAGAGTCCCAGCAGAGCTCACAGCAGAGGGAGAGAAGGAAAGATGAGAAAAACACCTTCCTACTCCCAGATGACAGAGAGATCCCCAGGATGGGAGGAAGTGTTTGTAGTCGTGTGTCTATTAAAGAGCCTGTACCTGGAACATGTAGACTTTTCACAACTCAAGAAAAACAAAGCAACTCAGAACGCAACTTATAAAAGGGCAAAGACCCTGAAGAGATGCTCTCCACTGAGGACCGACGCCGGAATCAAAAAGATGGACGAGGGCTGGTAAGGACCGGCAGAGCTGCCCTTGTGTATGGCTGCTGGGAGCTGCAAGTGCTGCAGGTCTTCGGAAAACAACCCGTGGGTTCCCCACACAGCCACTCCTCCTGGGTGTACTCCCATGAGTCTCTGCAGACGTGCCTGTGGCTGTTTGCAGCAGCTCTGTTCCTGACGCCTCAAGCCAAAACTACTCAGACATCTGTCCGCGGATGAGCGGATGGACAGAGGGCAGTACAGCCACCCTGCGGGAGGCTACTCTACCACCGGAAGGAACGACATCCTGATACAGACACTGTGAGGACACACACTGAAGACAGGCGTGTGAAAGAAGCCAGACACAACAGGCCACACGCTGTAGGAGTCTGTGTATATAAGATGTCCCGGATGAAAATCAAATAGAACAGAAACAGGATTAGTGACCACTCAGGACAGGCTGGGAGGGGGGTGAGGGAAAACTGACAGTGGAGATGGATTTGGTGGGATGAGGACAGGGTCTCACTATGAAACTCACTATGGAACTCACTATGTAGACCAGGCTGGCCTTGAACTCAGAGATCTGCCTGCTTCTGCCTCCTGAGTGCTGGAATTAAAGGCGTGTGCCATCACACCTGGCTGATGCTTACTTTTCCCCCAAAGGTTATTTTTATAGTGCATATGCACACATATAACAGTTAGATAAGAACTGAAGAACTGGGGAGACTATTAGTAAGTCTGGGAAACACAAAAATTGGGTCATATTTACTCAGAAGTTAATGGTACTTGTGCAGGCTTGATACTACCAACAAGGACAAGCCGCTCAGAGACCACAAGGTGGGAGGTGATCCCCTGTGCTGCGCTGGGCTCCCGGATCCGAGGAAATGCCTTCTGTCTGTTCCCCACCTACCACACTGGAGATGAGCAGGGAAGGGGACCGGAGAGGGAACGGAATCCGACAGGTGCTGCTCATCTGTGAGTGGGATTCAGAATGCCTGGGTCAAAGCCTGTTGTTGGGAGGCAGCGATGTTCTCAGTAACTAAACACTACCTAAAAACAGTAAGATACCCCATGACCACCACCAGCAGCACCACAGCTCCACAAGACCGGAATAAAGGAAACCCCGCAGCTCTACAGCTCGGGATCATGGAGACCCTGGTGGCCAGGGAAGCCCACACTCCTGTCCCAGCAGGACGGTGCCTCCACACTGCCTTTTTGGGCACAGCTCTGAGGACCCAGCAAGTCCTCTCAGCACCCACATGTCCACTCCGCATCTCCACTGCTCTACTTACACAGGAGTCCACCCTGCTGTAGTGGACGGCATCACCCTGCTCCCACGGTGCCCCACCTCCTGACCCTGCTCCCACGGTGCCCCACCTCCTGACCCTGCTCCCACGGTGCCCCGCCTCCTGACCCTGCTCCCACGGTGCCCCGCCTCCTGACCCTGCTCCCACGGTGCCCCGCCTCCTGACCCTGCTCCCACGGTGCCCCGCCTCCTGACCCTGCTCCCACGGTGCCCCGCCTCCTGACCCTGCTCCCACGGTGCCCCGCCTCCTGACCCTGCTCCCACGGTGCCCCGCCTCCTGACCCTGCTCCCACGGTGCCCCGCCTCCCTCCACTGCTCCCACGATGCCCCGCCTCCTGACCCTGCTCCCACGGTGCCCCGCCTCCTGACCCTGCTCCCACGGTGCCCCGCCTCCTGACCCTGCTCCCACGGTGCCCCGCCTCCTGACCCCCCACGGTGCCCTGCCTCCTGACCCTGCTCCCACGGTGCCCCGCCTCCTGACCTCATCCCATTCCCTTTTCATCTGCTATAAACCCTGCTGCTGGCTGCTTCCTCTGGGAAGTCTACCCTGATGCTCCTGCTCTGCCTGGTCCTTTCTGCACCAGATGGCTAGACCACTCCACGCTCCTCAGACAGTGTTATCATCACCACAGCTATCCTGTGACCTCCTGCAACAGGCCAGGCACCTTGCTCAGCTCCATCACATTGATTTTCCTCAGCAGGGCCCATGCTGCGGGCACGGTTATGGCCCATGCTGCAGGAAAGAAAACTGAGGATTGGGCATGTGGCCCTGTTGGTGAGTGCTTGCCAGCAAGTAGGGTCGCTCCCCAGTGCTGCCTAACACTGGTGCGGTGGTGCGCACCTACAACCCCAGCACTCGGAACGTGAAGGTAGGAGGATCAAAGGTTTGAGGTCATCCTCAGCTTACGAGACCCTGTCAGAGAGAGACAGAGACAGAGTGAGAGACAGAGAGAGACAGAGGCAGAGAGAAAGGGAGAGACAGGAAGAGGAGGAAGAAGAGGCAAAGGGAGAAGAAGAGGCTGGAAGATGGCTTACGGGGCAAAGGAGGTTTCCACCAAGACTGACGGCCCAGGCTCACTAACAAGACCGACGGCCCCGGCTCACCAACAAGACCCATAAGATGGAAGGCGAGAAATGACTCTGAAAGTTGTCCTCTGACCTCCACACACTTGTATGGTGCATGTACACCCCCCACGCCCCCGCCACACACACACAAAGTAATACAAGATTTAAAAAGAACGAGAAACAGAGCAGTTGACTGTACTCATGCCTAGGCTGGAGATGGGGGAGTCAGGTTTCAAACCTGGACACTAGGATCTGGCCCAGCATTTGGCTCCGGGATGAGACAGTCACTTCTATATCTGCAGAAATGGGTGGGGGTGTGATGAAAATGTCAGGCAGACAGAACCATGACTCGAGTGGGAAACGGCTCGAGTGGGAAAGCCCATGGCCACCAAAGTATCCCAGAGAAGAGCAGGCTAGGACCCAGGGCCTAGAGGGCTCCTCAGACTTTCTAGAAAGTCTCCTGGCTACTAAGGAATATGCCTACCCAAGCCTTGAGACCTTGCCTGCAGCCATGCATGATGGTACGGATAGACAAGGTCCTGTAGAACAGGCCTGCTTCAGCACACAGTGGGACCACAGCAGCAGGCAGGCAGAGTCGGAGGCCTGGCTTCTCCGAGTCTCAATCTACCGTCCAGCCCCAGCAGAGCTGAACTCATAGAGCCTTGTGTGTGTCCAGTGGAAGGAGAGGGGCATGGGGACTCTCCTACCACATCAGATCTTCCCTCCCCTGCACAGGCTCAAAGTTTTGGGAGCTGCTTGCTCTCACACCCACAGGCACACAGGGACTCTGAGTGGCTTTGTAACACCCTGTTTGACCCCAACCTGGATGTTCATGGGGATGGCAGTTCTAAGCAGGCACACAGGGACTCTGAGTGGCTTTGTAAGTAACACCCTGTTTGACCCCAACCTGGATGTTCATGGGGATGGCAGTTCTAACCTTCTGCTTCTCAGAAAGGGAGATCTCGGGCATTAGGAGGGATTGGTTAGGACTGAGGTGTAGTGCCCCTCAGTGGACACCCCTTCCCTGTAGCCACAACCCCCACCCCAGCTTTCCAGCCTCTACCTTGCTCTCCCAGAGCCCTTCATGGTCAGAGAGTGACCCCTGGTGGCCATATGAGGAATAGCTGCCCCCCCCCAGCCCCAGCAGTGAGCGTTTGTAGCTAAAGCAGCACAAGGCAGGTGTGTTCCATGAGTGGGGACTGACTGTGCGTTCAGGGAGAAGGCTTGCCCAGGGGCAGGGGCAGGAACCCACCAGACCCAGGTTTCTGTCAATTCCCCAACACACTCTATGAATCAGCCAGGCTTGGCATCACCTGGAGACAGGCGGGAGGCCAGGCTCATGCAAGGTTGGAGCGTAGGCCCCGAGGACAAGGCTCCTGGCGGGGGCCATGTCCAGGTGTCCGGGACTCTCTTCACTGGGCCCTGGCCCTAAACAAGGAC
Source organism: Nannospalax galili (assembly GCF_000622305.1). Taxonomy (NCBI): domain Eukaryota; kingdom Metazoa; phylum Chordata; class Mammalia; order Rodentia; family Spalacidae; genus Nannospalax; species Nannospalax galili. The sequence continues at coordinate 385,684 of NW_008347322.1, forward strand.
AGTCTGGTCTCTCGCACTCTTCCCTACACCCACCTGTGGCCCTCTGACCTCTCAGTCACATCCAAACGTCACGCTCTATGTGACCCTGCTCCACCCCCTCAGATCCCCCCTGGGGCATGGCCTCCTCCTCCAGGGAGTCAAAGACATTGGTCCTCCAACCTAGACTAGGAATAGTCAGACAGCCCATGTCTGGCTACATTTGACTGACGCAATGGAGGTCGACCAAGTGTCCTTGGGTGTGGTCCACTGGGACAGTCTCCGCCTTGTACTAGATGTCAGCCCTGACACCCTCACACTAGTCCTCCCAGAGCTGTTTCAGCTTCTTTGGGAATTACTCTCCAAAGGCAAGAACCAGTCTCTCTCCAGTTTAGCCCCACATCCTTGAGCAGGGCCTGGAACACAGAGATTCTCCCGTCAATGCTAGGTGGAGGGAAGGTTAGATGACTGGTGGAGAGAGGAATTCCCAAGTAGATGGATGAGGAAGGAAGGGAAAGGAGAGGGAGGGCAGAAAATGGATGAATGGATGGATGATGGATGGATGGATGATGGACGGATGGATGATGTATGGATGGGTGATGGATGGATGGGTGATGGATGGATGGATGATGGATGATGGATGGATGGATGATTGATGGACAGATAGATGTATGGATGATGGATGGATGGATGATGGATGGATGGATGATGGATGATGGATGGATGGATGATTGATGGACAGATTGATGGATGATGGATGGATGATGGACGGATGGATGATGGATGGATGATTGATGGACAGATAGATGGATGATGGATGATGGATGGATGATGGACGGATGGATGATGGACAGATGGATAATTGATGGACAGATAGATGGATGATGGATGGGTGATGGACGGATGGATGATGGACGGATGGATGATAGATGGATGGATGATTGATAGACAGATAGATAAACGATGGATGGATGGATGATGGACGGATGGGTGATGGACAGATGATGGACGGATGGATGATGGATGGATGGATGATGATGGACGGATGGATGATGGATGGATGATGATGGATGGATGTTGGATGATGATGGATGGATGATGATGGATGGATGATGGACGGATGGATGATGGATGATGATGGATGGATGATGATGGATGGATGATGATGGATGGATGATGGATGATGATGGATGGATGGATGATGGATGGATGATGATGGATGGATGATGGATGATGGATGGATGGATGATTGATGGACAGATAGATAAATGATGGATGGATGGATGGGTGATGGACAGATGGATGATGGACGGATGGATGATGGATGGATGGATGATGGATGGATGGATGATGGATGGATGATGGATGGATGATGGACGATGGATGATGGACAGATGGATGATGGATGGATGGGTAGATGGATAAACGGAAGAAGGAATGGACAGATGATGGATGAATAAGTAGATGGGCAAGTAGCTGAACAGATAAAACAAGACAGCGAGAAAAATGCACATGTGGACGGAGATGAACGGAGAGAGAAATTAACGGAATGAGGCAAGAGGAGGGTACAGAAAGAAGTTATGAATATGCTTATTCTTAGGAATAAGACTCAGATATATTTAGATATAGTAAGGGCCATACGTTTCCAATGTTCTCTCAAATGTTTCAAAAATAATATCAATCAGTAAGTGAATGGATGGATGGGGGGGTTAAATGGAAGGATGGATAAGGATGGATGATGGACAGATGGATGATGGATGGATGGATGATGGATGGGTAGATGGATAAACGGAAGAAGGAATGGACAGATGATGGATGAATAAGTAGATGGGCAAGTAGCTGAACAGATAAAACAAGACAGCGAGAAAAATGCACATGTGGACGGAGATGAACGGAGAGAGAAATTAACGGAATGAGGCAAGAGGAGGGTACAG
>NW_008347322.1:388135-432181 GCF_000622305.1 Nannospalax galili
GAGGGAAGGAGGGGGGAAGAAGGGGGGAGGGAAGAGGAAAGGATACGTGTAGATGATGCACAGAGGGAAGAGGGTGGTTAGTGCTAAGATGTCAGAAGGCTGCCAGTCACCATGGCATGAAAGAAGAGCCAAGGAGACCATGAGAGGAGAGAGCAGAAGGTGCACTGCCCCAGGGGCCGGCAGGTGTACTGGGTCCCGGGCTCCCTCAGCAGAGGCTCTCAGAGAGGTTCTGAGCACCAGGAACCAGTACCCTCTGAGAGGGACTCTGCATGTTTGAGAGAGTGCTAACACCCGAAGTTCTCTGAAACTCCTGAGCACAGGACATGGAGCAAAGCCAGATTGGCTGCCTCTGGCAGGACAGGCTCAGAATGGGCATCAAGGAGAGAAGTCGGACCCTGAAGTCCAAGGCGGTCAGCACCATCGGGACCACCTGGACCAACTTGGGTAATTCTGACAGCACAAAGAAGTTCCCATCCTACCTTCCCATTGCACCGAGAAGCCCACTGAGGCTCAGGACAGCGGGGGAGACTGAACAGAAAGGTTGTGCTATTTGTGTGTGCTCAAGCTGGGGCTCGGGGACAAGACCTAACTTAACCTCCACCAGCCAGAACCCACGGACCACCACTTACCTGAATCCCCTCAATGCGCTCAGTGACAACATAAGCGTGGTGCATGGCTACCAGCGGGACCTTCACCCCAGCCATCTGGCCCACGGCACTCGCCCAGACTCCTGAGGGTAGAGCAGGGAACAGTTCAGCTGTGCTGCCACCCCAGTGGGCAGAGGTAACCTCAGCAGCCCTGCCTGCCCTGGCCAGGACTCCCTGCCCCAAGCAGAGGTGGGGGCGGAGCTGGGGGAGCCGGCAGGAACGCTGTTCCTACCTGCACAGTTGACCACGCAGGGCGTCTGGATGGAGCCATGCTCTGTTTCCACGGCCGCCACGCGACGCACGCCGAAGTCATCCGTCTGTACACGGATGCCAGTCACTGGGCAGTTCTCAATGACCTAAGGTGGTGGAGAGAAACTGAAGCCATGTGGGGCTCCCTGAGAGCCTACACTCCAACTTTGATCAGTGCCCCTTCTGGGACCAGGGGATGCTGTTTCTGATCACGTTTCCTTTATTTGATCACTGGAACGGAAGCTACCGCACCAGGAAACAGAACCCACCATTCCTTGATTGGAAACTGCTGCAGGTGAGGCAGAGGTTAGGGAACACTCCTTCAGGATATGAAAAGGTAGCTGACCCGTATTTCAATTAAGATTCACTTGATGAATGGAAAATATTTCTGACTTGTATTTAGTTGGGAAAAAAAGTCCCAAAATAATGTACATTTATTTGTGACTTCCAGAAAACAAACATTTGGAGAGAAACACACTAAAATGCAGAGGGGATTTCACTTTTTTCCTTGTTTATTTGTCTTGTCCGGGGAGGGGTGTGGATGTGGGTGTGGATGAGGTGTCTGGGTGTGTGTGTGTGTGTGTGTGTGCAGGTACGTGAGTATGTGCACTACGCTATTTAGGGTTAGTCAACTCGATACAACCTAGAACCACTTCAGGAAACAGTCTTTAATTTTTTTTTTTTTTGAGACAGGACCTGGAACTTGAGATGTAGACCAGGCTGGCCTCAATCTCACAAAGATCTGCCTGCCTCTGCCTCCCGAGTGCTGGGGATTAAAAGCGTGCACCACCATGCCCAGCTATTTATCTATTTTTATGTGTATGAGTGCATGTACGGCATATATGTAAGTGTACCCATGTACATGCAATGCCCTTAGAGGCCAGAAGAGGATGTCAGATCCCGTGGAACTGGAGTTAAGGACAGTTGTTAGCTGCCATGTGGGTACTGGGAACCGAACCCGGGTCTTCTGCAAGAGCAGTCAGTGTTCTTAACCACTGAGCCATCTCTCCAGCCCCGGAAAAAGGTCTTAATTGAGTAATTATTTAGATCAGGTTGGCCTATGTGTATCTCTGTGGGGACTGTCTTGATTGTTAAGGCAGCACCGTCCCCTAGGCCGAGCCCTGGGCTGGGTAGAAGTGGAGACAGACCACTGAGCATAAACGGCAGGCAGGCAGGCAGCCTGGGTGCATCCATTCATCCCTCTGTGCTCCTGACTGTGGACATGGTGTGACCAGCTGCTTGAGTTCTGGCCCTGATTTCCTTCAATAATGGACTGCGATCCAGAAGTGTAAGCTGAAGAAACCCTTCCTCCCCTAAGTTGCCTTTGGTCGGGGTGTTTTGTCACAGCAACAGAAATCAAACAGGGGTGTGCACTCGTGTAGAAGCCAGAGGACGCTGGGTGTTCTCTGCTGCTTTCCAGCTTGTTCCCATGAAGCAGGGTCTCCCACTGGACCTATAGTTCACCATTTCCACTGGGATGGCGGCCAGCAAACCCCAGTGAATAATCCTCCTGACAACCAACACCCAATAGTACCAGGGTTTCAGGTGCACAGAGCCACCTGCTGTGTGGATGCTGGGGATCAAAGCTAGGTCCTCACACTTTCTTGGTAGGTGTTCTTACCCACTCAGCCACCTCCTCAGCCCCTGTTTGTCTTTTTAAGTTTTTCTACAATTAAGTGTGGGTTGAGGCAAATGGAAGATTTAAAAAAATAAAATAAAATAAAAAAACCTTAAGAAGTGATTCAGTTGCTCTGCAACACAGTAGGACCCTGGGAAGAGGGACGATGGGAGCTCTGATATCTGAAGAAAGAGCTAAGGCTCAGCCCACCTGGAGCAGAGAGAACCCAAAGGCTCAGAAAAGTCCCTCCTGGCCTGGGACCACACAGCAGACCAAGGATGGAGCCTGGCCTCTGGCCTCTGCCCTTGGGGGTTTGTAGGAAGGAAGGGGTGGGCTCGGAGCAGGGGCCCAGAGTTGGCAGCTGTGGGTACCTGAGCTCCTCGGGCAGTTGCCGCCCTGGTGAGGGTGGTACAGGTGCCAGCAGGGTCCATGGTGCCATCCTGTGGCACGTACAAGGTCCCGTAGAGGTCATCCACATTCATCAGCGGGTACAGAGCCTTGGTCTCTGTTGGACTCAGCACGTGAGACTCTACACCATAGGCCTTGCCCAACTAGGGGGACCCAGAAGAGAGCACCTTAGCCTGTGGGGGTGCGGGTCTTCATGACACTTGCTACCCAACCAGGGGCCCCAACCAATTGCCTCCAGAAGCCTGAGCGGGGGTGGGAGGATGCCTTCTGAATCTGTTCCGGCCTGAGGGTAAAGGGGTAGGTCTAGGCTCTGGGGCTACACCCCCTTCTAACCAGCTCCCAGCACCTGCCCCATTGACAGCTCTCTGACCCCAAGAATTACTTAACTCCCACTGTCAGAAACGGACTGACAGCATTTGGGGCAGTTGATAAAGAACGTGGACCTGTACCTGCTACACATGGCTTACGGCATAAGACCAAATAAGTTATCCTCACATTCTCCTATTTGGGGCCTGAGGATCAGGTTTCCAAGGTCAGACCAGCTCCCCCAAAGAAAACCAACACAGCCCTTGGTTGGTGGCACACACAATCAAACGGGCCATGTCCCCACATCTAATTGGCCAAAGGTAGCCAATCCAGTAGAAGTGACCTATCTGACAGGGCTCCACTCAATGAGGAATGTGCTGAATCAATCAGATTCTCCGAATTTTTTTTAAGTTATTTTTATTTTATGTGCATGAGTGTAAGTGTGTACCATGCCATCAAAGGCCAGAAGTGGGCATTGGATCTCCTGGAACTGGAGTTAGGGACAGATGTCAGCCACCATGTGGGTGCTGGGAACCAACCTAGGTCCTCTGCAAGAGCAGCCAATGCTCTTAACCACTGAGCATCTCTCCAGTCCTGAGAATGTTTTTTGTCTGTCTGTTTGTTTGTTTGTTTATATGTTTGTTTGAGACAGGGTCTCAAGTAGCTCAGGTTGGCCTCAAACTCTAAGTAGCCAAGGATGACTTTGGACTCCTGATCCTCCTGAGTGCTGGGATTACAGACTCTACTACCACATCTGGCTTCAAGCAATGATTTCATTCACAGGCTCTGAAGAGCTCTGAGTTTGAGGTCCCAGAGCGGTGAACCACCAATCCCAGTTTTATGCATCACTGGGGATTGAACTTGGGGCTTCCTGTATGGTACGCAAGCACTCTGCCAACTGAGCCACGTCTGCAGCCCTCTCTGGGAATTTTGAATGAAGAGTGGCCACGTCTCTTTACCCAACTAGCCCAGCCAACAAGGAGCAGTGACTGAGTTTGTCAGCTCTCCCCTGTCCTAAGGGATTTCATCTACGGCCTGGGCCTCCTCCACCTCTCTGCACTCCCACAGTGAGACAGCATCTACTTGAGACCCAATGGGGTACACACCCACTGTTCCCCCTAGAGAATGCAGCCACCTACCTGAGCCCCTAGAAGGGGAGTATGCCCACCACCCCTAGGGGCCCACCCACCCCCACTGTTCCCCCTAGAGGATGCAGCCACCCATTTGAGCCCTTAGAGGGGGCATGCCCACCATCCCCCCAGGACCCATCATCCCACCCACCGACATGAGCCTCTTATACTCATCCAGGCGCTGCTTATTGGATGCGATGAAGAGGCCACCATTCTGGATCCAGCCGGTGTGCAGCCCGGTCTCCTCCTCCAGCTCTCGACTTACCACGCGTCGTGTGTGGGCCAGAAGCTCCACCTCCACGTCACTGGGCCTCAGCTGCCACAGCAAGCCTGGGGTAGAGCCGTCAGTCACCTGAGAGCTGGCACTGCACCTGCCTCTCTCAGCATCAAATCACAGACAGCAGTAGGAGCCCAGAGAGATTGACCTAGATGCGGCCTGTCACAATAGGAGGCTGGGGCATTAAGAAGTTGCATTGGGGGCTGGAGAGATGGCTCAACAGTTAAGAGCACTGGCTATTCTTGCAGAGGACCTGGATTCAATTCCCAGCACCCACAGAGCAGTTCACAATCATGTATAATTCTGGTTCCAGGAATCCGATCCCCTCTTCTGGCCTCTAAGGGCCCTGCTTGTATGTGGTGCCTTATGTGCAGGCAAACACTCACATACATGAAATAAAAAACCTGCTCTTGCAGAGGACCTGAGTTCAGTTCCTAGCACCCACACAGTGGCTCACAGCCATCTATAACCCCAGTTCTAGAGTATCTGATGCCCTCTTCTGACCTCTGTGGGCACTACACACATGTGGTACACATACATACACACAGGCAAACACTCATGCAGGTAAAATAAAAATAAATTTTGGCCAGGCATGATGGTGCATGCCTTAAATCCCAGCATTTGGAAGGTAGAGGTAGGCTGATCTCTCTGATATCAAAGTCAGCCTGGTCCACATAGCAAGTTCCAGGCCAACTGGGGCTATACAGAGAGAGAGAGAGACTTTGTCTCAAAATGATGAAAGAAAGAAAAAGAAAGTAAGAAAGGAAGGGAGGGAGAGAGGGAGGGAGGGAGGAAGGGAAGCTGCATTTATGTGACAGGCCTGGTCCTAAGCCTGTGCAGGGTTACCTCCAAGACCTTCAGCTACCCTTCAAAAGCTCTCTCTTTTCTTTTTTTTTTTTGCCCAAGCTGGCCTCAAACTTGCTATATAGCAGAGGATGACCTTGAACTCCTGATCCTTCTGTCTCCACCTCTAGAGAGCTGGGATTATAGGCATGTACCCCCACACCTGGCTTTCAGAGGTTATTTCATAGATAAAATTCACAGACACCAAACAGTTCTGAGATCAAGTTTGCAGAGCAGGTAAACGGGGCAAGAAGACTACTCACAGGAACCCACTGTCTCCCCAAGACTGCCACTCTCAACAGCAGAGCCTGAGTATTGGGGAGCCAGGGATGAGGCTGGCATAGCGTGGAAGGGCAGGGCCTGTGTGGCATGGAAGGACAGGGCCTGACAGCCTGGGGAGAGGAGCCAGGGCTCCGGGCCAGACTGTATCAGTTTCTGAGACTCCAAGTTTACCAGCCTCACACTGGCCTCCTGGGGTGGAAGTGTTTACACCATAGGAGCTGACAGCCACGATGAGCCAACAGAGCTGTTCGCCTGTGGCCAATGGTTAAAAGCGTTGAGGACAGGCAAACTGTTATGGGTGTTCCCTGGGATTAGTCAGGGAGGTGCCAAGAGGGCTCAGGCTCTACCTGCGCAGCCCCATCTATCCCCCACTCCCACCAGACATGCCTCTAGCCAGTGGCTTTCCCTGAGGAAGGGGTTTCTAGTCTGGTAGACACAGCTGCCTGAGGCTCCCCGTCCACCCCCCCCCGGGGGGGGGGCAGGGCCATGGGAAGTGCCTGCCTGACCCCCGACCGCAGCCTTTGGAAAAGAAAGCCTGGCTGTCCTTTCACTCCGACCACACACCTCCCCGTCTAGTTCTGCTGCTCCATCAGACTTGGGGGGGTAGTCAACAGACTGACCCTGACTGTGACCCCACCCCACCTGCTCCCAGGCTCCCACCTGCCGTGTGCCAGGTCGTTCCAGAAGTTAGCCGTTCTCGCTCCAGCAGCACGGCTCCGCTCACGCCCAGCTTGGCCAGGTGGTACAGGGTCTGGCAGCCCAAGCTGCCCCCACCAATGACCACCACATTGGCTGTGCTAGGTAGGGGCTGGCTTGGTCCTTGGGGTACTGCTGAGGGACTCTGGGCCCCCTCCTTCAGGGTCCGCTGGTATGGAACCCTCTTCTCAGCTGTAGGACCAGCCTCTCTGGCTAAGGGCCGCAGCCCCAAGCTCCCGGCAGATCTCCCTCGAGGCCAGGTGGCAGCTACACGCAGGGCTCGGCTCAGAGAGGCCATCGGGGCTTCAGCACTGTGGAGCTGAGGAAAGAGCTGGGCTGCATGGGCTGCAGTGAGGGCGCCGTAGGGACTGGGCTGAACGCATGCCCAGGTCCCTGAGGGCCCCTGAGGTCCCCATGCCTACATCCCTGGCCTACCTGCTACCTCCTCATGACAGGTATTCACCCCTTTTCCCATTCATTAACTCACTCACTCATTCACTCATTCATCCTGGATGCATTAAGGGCCTGATGTGCAGAAGGCTCTGAATGGGCCCAGGGAAGACTGCTCTGGATGGGGAAGAAGTGTCAGGGCCACAAAGAGAGACCGAGATGTGGAGCCGACACATCCAAAAGATGTCCCAAATGGGGCCTGGGAAAGAGCGGTCACTCATGGAGGACACCTGAGGACAGAGGGCCAAGGCTGGACATAAGAAGGGGCCCTCAGAGGAGCACAGGGTGTCCTCACAGGGACACTGGAGACCCAGAAGGAATGATGGCGGCTAGAGCCAGGGCCCGCAGAGAGCCCCATCAGAGCCTGGAGGGCTCTGCACTGGCCTGAGCCAGGGAGAGTCCCAGGACCTACCAGGTAGGGGTGGGAAAGGAAGGCTGGAGCCCCAGAGGAGTCATCAGCAGGAATGGTTACCCCTTACACACAGGGCAGAGGCAGGTGGCCGTGTACGGGAGGTTACGGGGCAGGAGCCCCAGACTGGTGTTGACAGAAGACCCAGACAGGAGCTCTAGCAGGTCCACTAGGACAGTCCCTGCCCAACCCCACATTAGCTATGCTTCCTTCAGTGGCTCCCAGCAGAAGCCAATGGAAGCTGTGGTGTCTAGACCCACCTACCCAGGGCCATGTGGATTCAGGTGGGGCTCAGACGCTGGTTAAAGAGGCCTCTTTCCCTCCACAATTCTAGCTGACTTTTGGGGCTCATCCAGAGCCCCCCATCCAGGAAGTCCTCTCAGATCTCCCCAGCCGGCAACATCTAATAGTAAGAATGTACCAGGAGAGGTGGTACCCAGGGCATCTCCTGAGGGCATGCAGAAGGAAGGATGGCTCCGAAGGGCTTCCGTTGCCCTCCCCTGGGCTCAGGCTTTGTGTGGGACCTGGGATGCTGAGGTGAGTGAAGCCACCTTCCTTAGAATTAGTGACTTACGGTATCAAGTAGCCAGTTTACTGAGAAAGTTGTTTCTCTAGTCGGACATGGACAGCGGGCTCTGGGCATTCACTCATGCACAACACTCTGAGGCCCAGGACTATGTCGCTATTTCACAGGGGAGGAGACTGAGGCAAGGAAAGACTCCTCAGGGCGACCGAGCTCACAGGCCATTGTGTGGCCATGCTGGGCACAAGACCAGGTGGTATGAAGCCAAAGCTAAAAGCTCCCCTGACCCTTGCCAGCCTCCTGGCCTGCAGCTGGTTTGGGAAACTCAGGACCCAGCACAACACCCTGTCCCGCCTGCACCAGTGGGCACTGCTGAGCGCTCGATAGACGCAGTAGATGATAGAACAAGACAAAGCAGGGGGCCTGTGCTCTGAGAGGTCTCAGGAGTGGGGACGGATTGGAGTTGCAGACAACAGCTGTCCTTGGCCTCACGGTTTCTCAGGTACCCTCCCCGCCCCCGTGACAGCTACCTGTCTGTGACTTCCATAATGGAAGACAGGAGGGCATTCCCCCCCACAGGTCTATACACACCTTAGTCCTTGAATGTCCTTAGTCTTCCAGAAGCCCCCAAGAGTGGTTCTCTAGCAGAAGAAAATCAGCATGATATGGACCAGGGGCAGCTCTGCAAGGCTGAGCACTGTCCCCACTGTGGGACACTACCTCAGGCACCACGCACCTGCCAAAGGAACCTCCTTCTAGGCTGTGCCCAATGCCAACACTGCTGGCCTGGGGAGCTGCCACGTGCCCTTCCCTGCCAGCCCAGCCAGTCAGGGCCGTCCCCACAGTGGGAGTGGGGGATGGGGGCCAGGACCCTGGCTGACTCCTCTTTCAACACAGCTGCTTCATTAACCTGCCCTCTGGCCCCTGCAACTCCTTCCCTCCTCCGCTCCCCAGGAGCCAGGGCACAGGACAGATGGGACTCAGTCACAAGCCTGGGGCCTTGGACATAATGCAAACACAGGACCCTCTTTAAAGGCTGCAACAGGGTGAAAGGGGACCCGAAAGAGGATTACACCACACACAGCCCTCCCATAAGGGAGACCACCCCCAAACCTCCACAGTGGCCCATAGCCCTCCCACCCATTCCAGGTTCCTGCAGCCAGAAGCAGAGGGAGGTTCCAGCCAGTCAGTAGCCAGTCCCAACCCCGCCCCTGGAAGGGAGGCCAGGACACTGCCCCTTCCGGGGTGGGGGCGGGGGGGTTTACCTCAGGCATCACCCTTGGCCAGTGTCAGAGCCCTCACCCCCTTTTCCAAGCTGCATCTGGGTCTAGCTGATCTGGTCACCTACCTGCTTGCTGCCAGTCCAATGTCTCTGCCTACAATCCAGGCAGGCAGACACCGCCCACTACCCCAGCTTCCTGGCCAGCCCAGCTGGGGTAACTGCCAAGTGGGCAGCTCCCCCTGGCTGGCCGTCAGAGCAAGGCGTGAACCCTGAGCCCAGCACTGTGGTTGACCTCCCGGTCTAACACACTCCCTGCCTCATCTCTAACCCAATATTGCTATGGTGACTGCAGCACCCTCCCTCCGGACGACCCCCATCTACCGTGGTTCCCCGTCATGAGCCAGCTCAGCCTGTGGCTGTGTGGCCAGCCCCCCACTGTGCACTGGGACCTCCTAATGAGGTCATCTTGGCATAAGTCTGTGTTTCCAGCCCCAGCCTGTTCACTCCTGTGATTAGACAGGGCACCCACTGTCTAAGTCTTTTGGCATTGCAGGGGCTCCTCTAGCAGCCTACGTACCTGGTGCCTCTCTTCCTGGGATTCCTGCCTCCATCTGACTGCTAGGACTATCTGAGCCCAGAGAGGGGAGCCAGCTTACCTCAGCCCACACAGCAGGCTAGGAAGGAGTCTGTGAGTTGCCTACATCCAGGGCATGAACTCATTCCAGGCAGAAGTAAATGTCCAGAGTAAATCCAAAAAGAACGTGTGTATCCTGTGGGTGTCCAGAGACGCAGAGGAGATGCTGGTACTAGATGGGCCTCCTCCTCCTTCCGCTGGGGCAGAGGAAGAGGGATCTTTCGTGTAGCCCTGTTGACCACATAGAGCGTGCTGATCTGAAAGGGGCAGAGCTATGGCAGTGTTAGAATTCACAACCGAATGCTTGTGGTCTGCGCATAGATTGCCTAGCTATCTGCCTTGCTGCCAGCGCGTCTATCATGTACATTTACTGAGTGCCTACTGGTGGGAACCCAGAGATACCTAAGAGCCAAGACTGCTTCAAAGGTGCTCAGGGTACAGCCAGCTAAATCCAAGAGGAGAGGCCATCCGAGGCTGACTGAGGGGTCCCTCTGCAGGTAGGTGAACCGGACATTTCAGAGGGGCAGCCTGGGCTCTGTGAGCTAAACTGTTGCCTCTGGTCTCGGTCTCTGCCTCAAGGGCAGACACTGGTTGGTCCTTGGCTCTATCAGTTTAAGGCTTCTCTGGGACGGTGTGGGGTCCTGGGACAAGAGGGCAGTGCCTGGCCCCTCTGGATGGTGTGGCCTGTCCCAGCCACCTGAGGTTAGTCTATGTTCAACAGACAGGGTGACAGGCAGACTAGAGAGGACAAGGAAAATGGCCCATGTCCTTCCTTCCCTGAGTTCCAGGCTCAGAGGTGTGTTGGGGAGGAACACTGTCCCTCAGGGCAGCGGCCAGGCAGCAGAACTTCCGGGGCCAGGCCACGTTCTGAAACCAGCAGTGGCAGTTGCAAAGTTGTCCCAAGGCAAGCAGGCAGCACTGTCACCTGGACTTTGGATGGGGGTGGTGGCCAGAGGCCGGCTATGGGTCAGCACTGTGGGAGCTGTCATCGACCCTGGCTTCTCACCTGCTCGGGTCAAGGAGAGGTGGGAGGCTGTGCCCCTGGGTACAGGAGGGCACAGCTCACATCCGGCGACTCCAAGGCTGGGTGCTACTGACAGTTATGAACGCGGGCTGCTCTCCTCACCCCTCCGGTCACCGAAGCAGGATTGTGACACCCCATGCTGTCAGCTTCCAGCAATCTTACAATTTCCCTGAGTGTTTTGACTCTCCTAGAGCACTGTGAAGGAACCCAAAGTGCAAATAGGGGTCATGGTTGACTCTACTCTCCAGGGTGAAGGATTGTCCTCAGGCCACAACCCACACACTCAAATAAGGGCTGTGGTGGACTCACTGTCCGCCCTCAACACCCCAAGATGCTCTTCCTTCTAACGCAGCTGGCCCTGCTGCAGGCTGCCCTACCTGAACGGACATCCCTGGACAGAGGGTCTTCTACCAGGTTCCACAGGTGTCCCCGAAAAGAAAACACTAACAACGGTACAAGTAGGACAACAGCTTTGCCAAGAGCCGCCCCTGAACCTGCCCAGAGAAAGCGGTGCCGGCTCCAGTCACCTCCAAGCAGTGCTGGTGTGGATGACCGATGGGGCCCAGGCAGTGTGCAGCCTGCCTATTTGTCCTCTCGGGGGTGATAGAAGTGACAATAGCCATTGTAAAGATGAGAAAATCAAGAACACAGTCCAGAGGTGACAGATCTACCCCAGTTCACAGACCAGGGAAGTTTCCAGAATAGTTTTAAGGCTTTGTTCATACTGATAAGATTTTACTTTTCCAATAAGAACTTAAAAGGGCCAGAGAGATCTCTCAGGAAAGTGCTTTTCCCTTAGAGCCCATATAATTAATAAGAGTAATAACAATAACTTTCAAAAACCAGGCATGGTTGCGCCTACTTATAGCCCTAGCCTGGGGAGAAATGGGCACAGGAGGCTCTTGGCACTTTCTGGTCCATGGGCCTAGCCTATTTGGCAAGTCCAGGGCCAGTGAGCAATCTTGTTTTGAAAAACAAGTGAAATGGGGCTGGAGAGATGGCTCAGTGGTTAAGAGCATTGGCTGTTCTTGCAGAAGACCCAAGTTCGATTCCCAGCACCCACATGGTGGCTAATAGCCATCTATAACTGCAGTTCCAGGGGATCTGACCCTCTCTCTGTCCTCCATGGGGACTGAACAATACAGGTGCACTTACATACACGTAGGCATAACACATAAAATTTTTAAAAAATAAATTAATTTTTAAAATTTAGAAAAAAGGAGCTGGAGAGATGGCTCAGCGGGTAAGAGCACTGACTGCTCTTACAGAGGACCTGGGTTCAATTCCCAGCACCCACATGGTGGCTACGAACCGTCCTTAACTCCAGTTCCAGAGGAATCCGAAGCCCTCTTCTGACCTCCGTGGCATTGCACAACACGGGTGCACTCACATACATGCAGGGAATACACTCATACACATAAAATAAAAATAAAATTTGTTTTAATTTTAGAAAAAAGTGAGGGATGGAGAGTTGACTCAGCACTTGGGAGCACTGGCTGCACTTGTTGAGGGCCCGAGTTCAGGCCCCAGCACCCACAGAGTGCGTGTAACACTATGGGCCTGTTGTTTTACAACAGCTGGTTGTAACTGCAGCTCCAGGGAATCCAGTGTCCTCTTCTGACCTCTACAGGTTTGCATGCATGTGGCGCACTTACATGCATTCAGGCAAAACACTGATATACATAAAAAAAAAACTAGAAAAAAACCAAGGTGGATGGTGCTTGAAACATACATGAGGTTAACCTCTGGCTTTCACACACGCGCGCGCGCACACACACACACAGGTGCATACATATACACACACACACCCCTTCCATCAAGCATTACCATGGATACCCTCCAAAGCAAGAGGCCCTACCTAGGATACTTCCCCAGAAGCAGTCACCACCCTCTGGGGACAGCTGCAGCCTGTCCTGACACAGGCATGTCTGAGAAGGACGCTGGGCCCCTCCCTGCCCTGGGCACAGCCGAGTGAACAGCCCATCTGCCAGAGAACCCACATAGCCCATGATTTCTTTCCAATCTGTGAAATAAATATGGTGGGGGAGGCTCCCAGTGGCCGAGCCTGTGCCAGGCAGGTAGGCACTGAACGCACTTCACAAATCACCTCAGGCCCTGTGCCCACAGTTGCGGGTGCCGACATGTCCCACGGAAATCAGAACTGTGTTCTGGAAGCGGGCGGCTGAGGTGTCCTCCAGCCCGTGACAGGTATCCTCTCTTCATGTGCGGAGGGAAGGATGGAGAAGGCGAGATGGCTACGGGGAAATGTGGGCTCAGCAGGTCTGAGACCTCACACCACCACCCAGTCTCCCCAGCTGCTCAGCCCAATCCTCCAGGTGCTCACAGTGGCCTCGTGGGACGGGAGCTGCCCCAGGCATGACCTACACTGAGCTTTACCTCTTCCTGTGTGTGCCTTAGACATTTCCTACAAACAGACCCATCCTGACGATTCTCTTGAAGAGCTGGGACTCAGTGGCCACCCTGGGCCCTGCGCTAGCTGGCCTTAGTCCCCCCCCATCACTGTGCCTTCTCACATTCCCCATTGGAGCCTTGCCTTGCTGGGGCTGCCTTCTCAGCCTCGCACCCAGAGCACGGCTCACGGGTCTGGGTAGCCAGGAAACTGTGGGTCACACGGGGAAGGGAGGGCAAGAGGATCTGCAGAGCTGCCTTTGGGCTCTGGGGTTGGAATGCTTCCCCAGGCACCCAGGAAAGGGCCAGGAGCAGCAAGGGGCTCTGGTCGCCCCCAGAGGCCAGTCCTGGAAACCTGATGGGAAATACCGCCCCGGTGGTCACTTGTGAGTACTGCACCCTTTGGACTTGGCCCCGGCCCAGGACCGTGTGGGTAGACAGGGCTGACCTCCCACTGGACTGTCAGCCTGGGCTGTCAGACAGTCCCACACACCACAGAGCAGCCACTGCCTCACAGAGGTCCTCTCCACCGAGCAGGACAGGAAGGGGGCAGCCGGTGGGGAGAGCACGGGGACTCTGTCGTAGGGAGCGGGGCCAAACACCCCTGGATCCCTGGGGACTCGTGAGACAGTGCTCTTCACTTCATCATAAGAATACTGGACACTCTGAGCAGCAAAAGTGAAGCGGTCTGTTTTCACAACCTTAGAGAAGGGTAATTTGCCACAAAACAGTGGTCTTTATGTCCCTAGTCGCACTGCTCTGTGTCCTTTCATGTGTCCTTGGCTGAGTCCTTCAGGGAGGTTCAATCTTCCCAGTGTCAGATTCCCCATCAAATTGGTTCAGGAAAAAAAAAAAAAGTCTTATCAAATATATATTCTGGGGCTTGGAATTCTCTCGCACTGCTCTGTGTCCTTTCATGTGTCCTTGGCTGAGTCCTTCAGGGAGGTTCAATCTTCCCAGTGTCTTGCATTGCCCCACCCCCAGATTCCCCATCAAATTGGTTCTGGAAAAAAAAAAAAAAAGTCTTATCAAATATATATTCTGGGGCTTGGAATTCTCTCCTTTCCTGATATGTGGGTGCAGTCATGTAGCAGACTGCCTGTAACTTTTCCAACACTAGGGTGAACTGAGAAACCTAGTCAAACAGGCACCCGCTGCTGCCTGGGGAAGACAGGGGCCCAGTACCTCCTGTCATCTGTGATTCTCTGGTGAGCTGTTAACATATCTCCTACCAAAAGTGGACCATAATGATTTACTTCTTACATTGTCCATTACTCCCGCAATTCCATCTGTTCTTACCGTATGAGTTTGCAGGCTGCGGTGTGGCACGTACTACAACCTTTGTCAGTCTCCATTCACGTGAAGTAACCAACTTCTGAATCCAGGGGTGATGGGGACGGCTGCCTGCTTCACACTCTGGTCTGAAGGGATTTTCATAGTGTGAACCCTCCCAAATTCAAGCTACAATAGGAAGAACAGGGCTTCAGGGTGAACTGAGAAACCTAGTCAAACAGGCACCCGCTGCTGCCTGGGGAAGACAGGGGCCCAGTACCTCCTGTCATCTGTGATTCTCTGGTGAGCTGTTAACATATGTCCTACCAAAAGTGGACCAAAATGATTTACTTCTTACATCGTCCATTACTCCCACAATTCCATCTGTTCTTACCGTATGAGTTTGCAGGCTGCGGTGTGGCACGTACTACAACCTTTGTCAGTCTCCATTCACGTGAAGTAACCAACTTCTGAATCCAGGGGTGATGGGGACGGCTGCCTGCTTCACACTCTGGTCTGAAGGGATTTTCATAGTGTGAACCCTCCCAAATTCAAGCTACAATAGGAAGAACAGGGCTTCACTGGCCGTGGATGTTGCGGACACAGCTCTGTGAGCTGATCTGAACGGTTCTGACACTGTGCTGTCCCCGTGAGGCTGCTTTGTGCCTGAGGACACAGTCCAGTCTGGTTACACAGTGCTGAGTTCTGCTGACACCTGCCTGGTGACCCTTTTCCCATCTCTCTGTTTCAATGCTTCTGTAACCTGAAGTCTCAGTTATGTTCAGAACACCTCTATTTAAGAGTACGGCAGAGGTCTTCCATAATTGGTGGTGACAGCTCCCGCACAGGTTGACAGAACAGAGCTGGAGGCTCTGCATCCCCTGATCTAGCCACCCATCTTAGCCACATGACTTCACGCTGGGAGCTCACTGGCTTTTAGCTTTTCTGAATATACTAAACTCATCAAAGAGGTAAAGTGGATGTGTACATGCAGGCAGGCTGGGTTAAGAACCCAGGGCTTAGAAATAAAGCTAGCAAGCCTTTCTCTTCCTAAAAACATCAGAAGCAGCAGGCTAAAACGTCACCCGTGGAGTCTGCTGCAGAAGCCATATCCCCCACAAATGCAGCTGGCCTGTTCCACAACTTGTATCTCCGATGTGAATCAAAAGCTGATTGACTAAGGTATGAGGGAACAGGGTGACTCACATAACACAGCCTTCTGATTAGAAGCAGGCTGGGAGTCAGCCCACCAGCCTGCACGTTCTTGTCTACAGAGTTAAGTCTGTCTCAAGACATTCTTTGTGGTGCTTTGAATGAGAATGTCCCCCATAGGCTCAAGTGCTTGAACACCTGGTCCCCAGTTGGTGGTGCTGTTTAGGTTATAGAATCTGTGGGAGAGAGGGCTGGAGAGATGGCTCAGTGGTTAAGAACACTGAATGTTCTTGCAGAAGACCCAGGTTCGAATTCCAGCACCCACATGGCAGCTAACAACTAGCTAATAACTCTAGTTCCAGGGTATCCAACAGCCTCTTCTGACCTCCTCGGGCATTGCACAACACGAATGCGCTTACCTACATGCAGGCAATACACTCATACACATAAAAAAAATAATAAATTTTAAAAAAAGAATCTCTGGGAGATGTAGTCTTTCTGGAGGAAGCAGGTCACTGAGGGCAGGCTTTGAAACTTCACAGACTTCCTGTTCCATTCTGTTTCATGCTTCATGCTGGAGATGTGGCTTCTCAGCTTTTGGACTCTGCCACTATGTCTGCTGAGGTTTCCCCACCATGATGGACTTTTATCCCTCTGGAACCATAAGCCCAAATAAGCTCTTCCTTCTGCAAGTTGCTTCTGGCCACAGTATTTTATCACAGCAACAGAAAAGTAACTAATCTATTCCTCAAGGAGACTGCCCCCCACCCGCCACCAGGTAGGCCCCACCAGGCCACCTGGTCTTTGCGGCAGGGGCTGCTGGTCACGTCCCCTGACCCCATCCATTCTTGTATCTTCTGTGGCAGCAAGAACACAGACCCAGCCTCTGTCATGGCCACCCGATGATATACTTGTTACTTCATGTATAATCAGTTCACAATGTAAACAGTATCGATATATGTACACTGAATAATTGTGATCAATTATACTTCAACGAGGTTAGAAAGGAATCCGCAATGACATGTTAGGACACAGAGTAGCATTGTGTTTGCAGCACACCACACCTTGATAAATACATTTTTTTTTCTTGAAAATTTACCGCCTGGTGCTGGAGGGATGGCTCAGAGGTTAAGAGCACTTCCTGTTCTTGCAGAGGACCTGAATTAGGTTCCCAGCACCCACTCAAGTGGCCTACAGCTGCCTGTAGCTCCAGCTCTAGGGCTCTGGCACCCTCTTCTGGCCTCCACGTGCAGCAGCACTCACAGGTGCACATAGACACAGGTAGGCACACACACACACACACACACACACACACACACACACACGCACGTAATTTTTATAAATCTGGAAATTTTACCTGTGCTGGGCCATAAGGTAGGTCTCTGTGAACTTGTAATTGTTCAAATCAGATAAACTAGCTCTTGATACTGTACACACTGTGAACTGTTTATATACAAAGTAACAAGCATATCGCATTTCATGGTTATGGATATGTATGTATTACATGTATTACATATGCATTCCTTTGGGGTAAGAACATTTAAGATGTACTGTCTTAGCAAAATTCAGGAACATGATACATCATTATTAATGTGGCCGCAGCACTGTACTTTACCTCTCTAGGACTTACTTGTTTTTCTTCAATTTTTTTGTTCATTTTTATTTTATGTGTTTGAGTGTTTTGCTGCATGGATGTCATCATATGCACCACATACTTGTACCCATGGAGGCCAGAAGACAGCGTTGGATCCCCTGGAACTGGAGTTACAGATGGTTGTTAACTACCATGTGGGTGCTGGGAACCAAACATGGGTCCTCTGAAAAATGAGCCAGTGCTCTCTGCACTGAGCCTTCTCTTCAGTCTTACTAGCTTATTTTGTAACTGAAAGCTTATGCCCACAGACCAACACTCCCATTTACTTACCACTTTTCAAAGTTCCACAAGTTTAGATTCCGTGTAAGTGAAACTATGGATAGCTGCATTTCCGTGTCTGGCTTATTTCCCTTAACATAGTGTCCTCCAGCCGGGATCATCTGTGCTGTTGGACATGTCAGGATTTCCTTCTCTGTAAAGCTGAACAGTAGTCCATCCTATGTATGTGCCTGATTTTCTTTAAGATCCATCTGTTGGTTGAGTCTATATCTGGGCCATTGTACACAACCTTGTAATGAACATGGGGGTCTGACCTACTGATTTCATTTCCTTTGCACATAGACCCAGTAGTGGGATTTCTGCTAGATCAAAATCCAATTCATCTATTTGTGGTTCTTTGGGCTTTGATGGATCTGAATGCACATCTCTTCAGATCTGTCACTGTTTCTTAATACATTTTATTACGTGTGTGTGTGTGTGTACAAGTGTACACGCAGCATGTATGGTCAGAGGACAACCTGTGGGAGTTGGTTCTCTCCTACCATGTGGGTCCCAAGATTGAACTCAGCTCATCTGTCTTGGCAGCAAGCACCTTTACCCACTCAGCCATCTCCGCGGCCCTGTTCTTTCTGTGCCTTCTGAATCTCTCATAAAGCACACGTTGGTTGCTCGACGGTGTCCCTACGGCACCTTCTCGCCCTTTCTTCTTGATCCTCTGATCAATGGCCTGCTATCAAGCTGATCCTTCTGTTTGGCTGGGTCTGATGTTGAAACTATTCTTTTTCATTTCAGTCACTGAGTTCTGCCCTGGATTTATTTGGCTTTCTCCTGGTTTTTATCTTGGTTACACGTCTGCTCATGGGCAGTTTTTCTGATTTTGTTTAGTTATCCACACTCTCGTGGGGTTCAAGGAGCTTCTTGAAGATGATTGTTTTATCAAGAAGTCCATATATACCCTGTCTTTAGGGTCAGTTACAGCTTGCTATGCTGCTCTTATGATGGTGCCGTTACTACCTGTTCCCTGGCTGCCACCCTGCTCAACCCACAGGCAAGGTTTTAGCAGCAAAATGGTGGCTGGTTTTTAGTAGCAAAGTGGTAGCTGCAATTCTGCGGGAGCAGCAGCAGGTGGCGTCCCCCAGTGTGCCAGGCAGGCCTCCAGTATCCTTGGGCTCTAACGAGGGTTAGAGGTTGTACAGCCTGGGAAATTGAGATTCCTCCATCTTTGGCTGTAGCTTCCAGGGAGGCCTAGGTATCAGGATCCCACAGCCCCTAAAGGCAGCCAGTGTTACTGCTCTCAGTCTGGGGTCCGAGACCCTTGACCCTTAAGCCTTGACAGCTCTCTGGAAGTCCGCCAGTGACCAGGGCCTTCTGGGTCTCTCCTCTGAGGCTCCTCACACACCTCTATCCTCCTCCATCTCAGCTCTCTGCCTCTTATGGCCTGACTCCTCCACTGCCCTCCTGCCCTTTCTGCTCTCAAACTGACATCAGCAGCTGGCCACGCTGCCCATCTCACAGTCTGTGGACTGCTCAGCCACACATGGCTGCCGGCTCCGTTACTGACTCAGCCCAGCCTACTGAAAGGAGGTAGTGAGTAGTCTTTCCTCACTAGAAGCTCTCAATTGTGCCCAATGTTGCCTCTCTCACGACAGGGCTGAGGGAGGTTGTCTCCCAGCTAGTCGACTGAGCCAGAGCATTCTGCCTACTTAGCCTGGACGGGGCGGGGGGGGGATGTTTAGATCAACCGCAGCCTTGGGTCTTTAGCACCTACCACAGTAGTCCCTCTGGCCCAGGTAGAAACGGTGGCAGGTTCATCTGGAGTTCACTGAGGCTTGTGAACAGCAAATCTAGTTTAAACTGTTCCAAATAGCACAGGCTGAGGCCATGCCCTGAGGAGCTGGAGCCATCCACTGCCATTTTTGTGTGGCTTTCTCAAGACATACAAGATGGTGGGCTGCGGTTTGACTGACAGTCCTTTTGCTCAAGGCAGGGAAGTAAGGAAGCCCAACGGCTGCCAATTGTGGAATCAAATTGTCCCATGCTCCAAGCTCTTTGCCTATTGACAGAAAAATAAACTCCAGAAGGAGGGCTAATGATATAGGTTAAAGAATGTATCAACACTAATGGAGATCTTAACAGATTTTGATAGTGGTTAATGATGCTTAACACCTGTGGGTACCCAGGGGGAGGTGGGTCCTGTTTCCCTGATTTCTAGCAGTTCTGTTCCCAAGTCTGAACTTCTGAAGAGGCGGGATCCTCCTAACTCTTCACAGACTGGTTTCGGCAGCGACTGCCCATTACCAGGTGCACTGGTTGGTCGTAATTGTCAATTTGACAAAATCTAGACTCACCCAAGAGAGTGGCCTCCAAGCACACCTGTGAGGAATTATCTAGATTAAGGTCAGCCTGAGAACATCTGTGAGGGATTATCTTTTATGTTCATTAACGTGGGAAGATCCATCTTAATTGTGGGGGAAGTTCCCCGGGCTGTAGAAAATAGAGGAAGTGCTAGCGACTTCTGAGTACCCTGAGTACAAGGTTCCCAGGAGGGAAAAGCCTGCACCTTTAAGTGACCCTCCTGCAAGGCTGGTCAACTGCTTTGAATGAGAATGTCCCTCATAGGCTCCAAGGAGCCAGACACTTTATCACCAGTCGGTGGCGCTGTTTTGGGAGGTCATAGGAGGTGTGGCCATGCTGGAGGAAGCTCATCACTGGGGGCAGACTTATAGAGTTCTTAAGCCTTGCCAGATCTCCAGTGGCTCTTGCTTCCTGTGCCTGTGTGATGATGTGAGAGCTCAGCTTCTGCTGCTCCTGCTCCGGCCACCTCCTGCCACCGTGCCTCCCTGCCATGACAGACGGTAAGTCCCCTGGAACCGTAAGCTGGAATAAACTCTTTTATGATTTCCCTGGATCGCACGGTTTTGCCACAGTGACAGAAAACTAATACAGAGCTTCAAGGATTGTGGAGATTTTGGAATGTGGCAGGTCCAAAGCCTATTTGTAATTTATTTTGGGCCATCTGTAGCCCCCTAAACAGCTTTGACCTACAATTCTTTGACCACCTGTGTCAGACCCAACATCCTGTGACTAACAGACATAAACCTTTAGACTGTGTTAAGAAAACTTTAGCTTCCCCCAACAAAAGGCTGAGTGTTATTAGCTAGTATCTGAGGCCTGTAGCAGAGCTCTCCCTGGTTTGCTATGACCTGCCTACCAATGTGCCCATCAATGTATTGGAACTGCATTGATTTATTTGTTCTGTTACTATAAAGTTTATGAAATTGTTGCCTCATTGGGACGTGGTATTTGGGGAAACTTAAATCTGTGTTCCTAGACCACAGTCACGCATATTTAGCTCCATAAAAAAAGAGAAAAATCTCTTTGGGGCTGGAGAAATGGCTCAGCAGTTAAGAACACTGGTTGTTCTTGCAAAGTAAGGAAGCCCAACGGCTGCCAATTGTGGAATCAAATTGTCCCATGCTCCAAGCTCTTTGCCTATTGACAGAAAAATAAACTCCAGAAGGAGGGCTAATGATATAGGTTAAAGAATGTATCAACACTAATGGAGATCTTAACAGATTTTGATAGTGGTTAATGATGCTTAACACCTGTGGGTACCCAGGGGGAGGTGGGTCCTGTTTCCCTGATTTCTAGCAGTTCTGTTCCCAAGTCTGAACTTCTGAAGAGGCGGGATCCTCCTAACTCTTCACAGACTGGTTTCGGCAGCGACTGCCCATTACCAGGTGCACTGGTTGGTCGTAATTGTCAATTTGACAAAATCTAGACTCACCCAAGAGAGTGGCCTCCAAGCACACCTGTGAGGAATTATCTAGATTAAGGTTAGCCTGAGAACATCTGTGAGGGATTATCTTTTATGTTCATTAACGTGGGAAGATCCATCTTAATTGTGGGGGAAGTTCCCCGGGCTGTAGAAAATAGAGAAAGTGCTGGTGACTTCTGAGTACCCTGAACACAAGGTTCCCAGGAGGGAAAAGCCACCTTTAAGTGACCTTCCTGCAAGGCTGGTCAACTGCTTTGAATGAGAATGTCCCTCATAGGCTCCAAGCATTTGGACATTTTGTCCACAGTTGGTAGAGCTGTTTGGGGGGATTTTAGGAAGTGCAGACTTGCTGGAGGAAGCATGACACTTGGGGTGGGCTTTGAGAGTTCTTACGTATTGCTACATTTCCAGTCACTCTCTGCTTCCTGTGCCTACTTGAAGATGAACAACTGTCCATAACTCCAGTCTCAGGCGATCCGACAGCCTCTTCTAACCTCCATAGGCATTGCACGACACGGGTGCACTCACCTACATGCTGGGAATACACATATACACATAAAATAAAAATAAATAAAACTAAAACAAAAATCTTTTGTTTACAGTGAGAGTCTGCCCTACAGATGTATGTGACCAGTTGCTTCAAGCTGCCTTGACCTCTCCAGCATGATGGACTGCACTTTGAGTTGTGAGCTGGATAAACCCTCCCACCCTAAAGTTGCTTGTGTCAAGGCATTTTATCACAGCAACAGAAAAGACACCAGTCATGTCCCTTACAGATTTGGAGTCCTTTGGCTGGTGGAACCCTCTAGAGTCCTTAGGTTATTGAGTGGGTACCCTAGGTCCACTGGGATAGACCTGGGGTTGGGTTTCACTGGAGTGGGTCTGTGTGGCAATAGAGTACCTGATAGCCTGATCCTTGGGTCAATCTTGCACTTGAGCTTTGAGCCTTAGTCCATAGTGCTGCCTGGCTTGGCACTATGTGGACTTGGGCCTGATCCTGAGTTCAGAGGGCCCAGTCTGATTCCAGGATCCACTGTGGTGGTCCTGCTGTCTGGACCCACAGAGCCTTACTTGGAACCTGCATTTGTGGAGGCCAGTCTGGCACTGGAGCCACAAGAGCCTGGTCAGAAGTAGACCTGGAGCGTGAGCCCCCAGGCAGGCAGCGATGGTTTTAGAGCCTGAGTCCACAGGGTCCAGCCTAGCACTGGGATCTGCTGGGTAGGCCTGGACCCTGGGTCCACTGGGGGTGTTTTTAAAATTTTTGTTCTCCTTGCACAGAGCTAGACAAGGAACGCAGCGCTCAGTCAGCACCCTTCCCTGCTCACAACAGCTGGGCGTTCTGTGGGTCTGAGCATACGCACCACCAACCGCCGTCTCAGCCTCGATGACACCACCGTCTGAATCTGCCGAGTTTCATCAGATCTAGCTCATTCTTGTAGCTTCAGCGCTGGCCTTGATCCACGCACGCCCTCACCGTCGTCTGCTGCCACATAGGGAAGGTGAATCAAACCTGATATTCTGTTTGTTTTTGTCTCAAAAGCCTCTGCATTGCCTTTGTTTCTGAAATTTTTTTCTGTAAGCTGACACTTGTTGACACTAAGGTGATGTCATCTTATTGTCTTGGGGACCTCATTATCATGGCTGGAAGATTATCTCATTTTTAAAAGTGGCCTTTCTGTCCCCTGGTTGTTCTAAGGAAGTCTGTATGTATGTACGCATTCACGTGGGGGAGTGAGTATGTAGGTGGGCCAGAGTTCGACACAGGCTGTCTTTGCCAGTCTCCACCTTTTTTCTGGCTTTTTTTTTTGGTCTTTTTGAGACAGGGTCTCCCTGTAGCCCCAGCTGTCCTGGAACTCACTATGTAGACCAGGCTGGCCTCGAACTCACAAAGATCCACCTGCCTCTGCCTCCTGAGTGCTGGGATTAAAGGCGTGCACCACCATGCCTGGCAACTTTTTAAAAATATTTTTAAATGTTACATGTATGGATGTTTTGCTGCATGTGTGCAATGCTCTCACAGGTCAGAAGAGGTTGTCAGACCCCCTGGAGCTGGAGGTAAGGGTGGTTGTCAGCTGCTATGTGGGTGCTGAGAACCGAACCTGGGTCCTCTGCAGGAGCAGCTAGTGCTCTTAACCACTGATCCATCTCTCCAGTCCCAGTCTTTACTTTTTTAAAAGACAGGATCTCTCTTGCAGAGGACCTGGGTTGGATTCCCAGCACTCACATGGCTACTAACAACCGTCCATAATTCCAGTTCCAGGGAATCTGATGCCCTCTTCTGACCTCCACGGGCATTGTATGACTCTGGTGCACTTACATGCATGCACAGAATATATTCATGCACAAAAAATAAATATTAATAAAAAAATTTTTTAAAGATAGGATCTCTCATTGAACCTGGAGCTCACTGATTTGGCAAAACTAGCTGGCCAGTAAGCCAGGAGAGGAGAGGAGAGTCTATCTCCCCAGGGCTGGGGTTACAGGTTGGCTGCCATGTGGGTGCTGGGATTCAAACCAGGTCCCCTACAAGAGCAGCCAGGGCTTTAACCGCTGAGCCATCTCTCCAGCCCTCGATTTGTCAGCTTTGAACATTTCTCAGTGCTCACTCTGGAAACCACATACCTGTTGCACTGGTTCCTTTTGTGACATCTGAAGAATCGTTCGTTTTGTTCATGGTTACAGGGGTTCCATCTGCGGTCACCCGGCCCTATGCACTTGAGCAGAACAGCAAGGCTGTGGTGTGGTGAGGGGTTTCTTGGCCTTGTGATGGACGGGAAGCAGAGTGGAGCCCCAACGGGAAGGGCAAGATGCAGCCCCCAGACTCCCCCATGACCCACTTCCTCCCGCCAGACCCCACCTCCCCGAGTCCCACCACTCGTTGCATATGACTGTGACTGTCCTCCGACAGACAGATGCCATCTTCCCAAGACTGGTTGTACCTGCCTAAGATAGTCACAGCTGAGCTTGTCAACCGTTCACCACCCAGCAAGGAAGGGAAGGGTAAAGGAGAGTCACTGGACCCTTGATTCCACACCTCCCAACCAACCAGCCGGCCCTACATGTGGTGTGGCATGACGTGGGGAAGGAGCCAAGGGTATATAAGCTGGGGAGGCCTAGGGAGAGGGTCTTGCCATTTTATGCAGCTGTGAGGACGCCACCATTCGAGCTTGGATTAAGACTTTCCAGTGCATCCTTGGGGTGGAGAGACCCACACTCCTGCAGGTCAGCCCTCACCACTGCTCTGTAACTGCAATAAACTCACTGGTTCCCGTGACTGTAGTTTAGTGAAATCACGCCTCGGTTTGTCGTTGGCACCAAGGGAGGACGGGGCAGACATTGTTCACACCCCTTCAGAAGGAACTTTAGCTACACCTCCCAATAGGCTGTTGAGTCTACCAGTGGACCAATCCATTCATCCGGTCAGAGCCTTCAGGACTGCACACTCCTCACAGACACACCCGGAGGTGAGCTCTGCTAATCTCCCAGGCATCTCTGATCCAGTCAAGCTAAGGGTGAAGGTTCACCACTATCCCTTCTTTGTCTCATCAGTGATGGACAGGACTTGTTTGTGTCTTGGTCTTTTTGAGACAGGGTCTCCCTGTAGCCCCAGCTGTCCTGGAACTCACTATGTAGGCCAGGCTGGCCTTGAATTCACAGAGATCCGCCTGCCTCTGCCTCTGCTGGGATTAAAGGCGGGCGCCACCACGCCCGCCCAGCTCAGAATACTTTTTAAAAGGTCTCACTCAGTTGCTCAGGCTGGCCTTGAGCTCACTTTATAACTCAAGCACACCTCTGAACATGTGATGCTCCTGCCTCAGCCTCCAGAGTAGCTGGGATGACAGGCCTGAGCCACCAAGGCCTGCCAATCATCTCCAGGTCTTTGCAGGCTGAAAAGGACCTGCCAGGCCTGGCATCTTGTGTGACAAGCAGAACCTCAGTTCCAGCTCTGGAGGGGTCAGAGCCTCACGGCTGCCCAGGTCTCTACACTCTGCGCTGAGGCTCTCCTGCGTTTGTAGTGGAGGATGGTGATGCCAAGGGCCTCCCCTCAGCTCAGTCTGACACGCAGCTAAAGCTGACCGAGGCTCTGTGGGTCTTGCTCAGATCAATGAAAATGGGTTAGGTGAAGGAGATAATCAGAATTGGCACAAGCTAATACTGATATATTTGTAATGTTTAATTAACAAGGGTTTAAAGGAAAACCCCAAAGGGGTCAAGTGGGAAGTTTTGATGTGAACAGAAAACCACAACCCATCCCAAGAAGGGAGGCTGGCAGAAAAAGAAGGGAAAAGCAGCTAGAGCTTGCTGTAGTCTCCTAGTCTCTCTCGGGGCCTTTCCTACTGTACCCCAGCACATTCAAGGATCGAGATCTGGAATGGGTTGGGCACTCAGTAGTATTTCTGGAGTTGGTGGACACGATTTCTGCTGACCACTGAGATCTTCCTTCCTTTGAATGCAACTCTTCCAGCAAGATTCAAAAGCTGGCCACCCCCAGCTGACCTAGGAGGGGAACAAGACTTACCTAGAACAAGAGGGCCAGGGTGGACTCGGGAAGGCCTGGGCAGGACCCTAAGCAATGCCTCGGAGGGATCCCTCCAGCCTGTTCCGTTCCGTGTGGCTCGCTCCCTGTCTTGCCCAGCTCCAGGAGTAGCTTACCCACTTGGCACCTGCACTGGTCCCAGGAGTGGCTCTGCTGCCTACCTCAGGCCACAAGCTCCTCTCTGGCTCAGTGGATGCAGGTGCAGCACCTTTTGTGGACACATCAGAGGATGGGGTAGGGGGTGATTGGGGCAGAGGGAAGGGAGGTTGCTGCCCCAGTAAGGTCTGCCAGGTGAAACTCGGAGCTCTCCTGGGGGAATCCTGGAAGGCTCCGATTCTGCATGGTGGGTGGGGGCAGTGGGGGGCAGACACACTCATAGCAAGCACAATGTGGACAGGGATAGGACTGATCTGTGCACCCTGAAACCCGTGTGTTTCAGCTCCAATTCCAAAGACACGTCAGAGCGGGGCTAGTCAGAGATGGGGGTCTTGAAGGAGCAAAGTTGACGAGATCTTCAGGCTGGCCCCTCATCCAATATGCTGGGGTGCTCAGAGCAGAGACACACATTGCCAGGTAAAAAGCCATGTGAGGTTACAGTTAAGAAGGCACCCACCATGAGCCAAGGAGGCAGGGGCCAGGGAAACCCCCTACTGGCATTGATCTTACAGGTCTGTGGGTAAAGCTGCCCTCTGAATGTCAGACTTGGTTGGACCCACTTGCTTAGGATCATCACAAGCAAACCTGACTTTTGAGGCTCTGAAAGAAAGGAGGGGCTGGGAGAATCAGCCACACCTCCCAGCCAATCAGTCGGCCCAAATTGGGGGGGGGGGGCGCAGGGGGAAGGGAGCGGTGTTGATACTAAGTGGAAAACGCCATGAAGCACGCTCTGTCGCACCATTTTGGATGACTGTAGCAAAGTGACCATATGGAAACTTTCCAGTGTGGCCTTGGGTTGGGGGGAGCCCCCACACTCCTGTAAGCACCCCCAGTAAACTTTTTAGTTTCCCAAACTGTAGTTTGGAGGAGTTATACCTTGGTTTGTCATAAGGGTGGTGGGAGGATGGTCGCACCTCCCAGAAGGGATTTAGCAACAGTGTCCCACCTGGGACCAAAAGGAAGTGGGTTTCCACCCTCCGGAGTCTGTCCTTATGGGTTTCTGTCCTCATGGATTTCTACCCTAATGTCTGGGGTTTTCCCACAGCAGAGCTGATGGAGACCTTGTAAGGAAAGGGGCATAGATCCCACTAAGAGCCAGGATTCTGCTCCCCAAGAGGGACAGCTTTAGGCCTGCATCCAGGAAAATTCCAGAAAGGGCTTCAGGGCCAAGGAAGGTGCTTCCCCTACCTGCTGCCCATACATAGCAAGGTTTTGACCACCAAGGGAGGAGAGACCGAGAGGTGGTGATGATGGCAGGGCCTAAACAAGGGTGGTGGAAGGTGGCTGTGGCCAGGAGATACACAGGACAGAGTGGCTCTGCAGCCCGTGCCCATCCCACCCTGCACTTCTCCAGTGGATTCTGGTTACAAACTCACAGGGAAGATGAGCATGTAAAGCCATCTCCTCTGTCACATCCAATGTGGACCCAAGGCTCTGCTTGCCCCTGGCCTGGGCAAGTGGGAAGGGCACAGGATTACAGTCCTTGTCATATGGGGTGCAGGGCTGAGAAGTGGCAGCACAGGTCCCCAATTCTCATGGTGCCGCCGTGACCACTGGCCATGTTTCATCAAGAACTGACATTACAGCTGGACACTTGGGAGGCAGAGGCAGACGGATCTCTGTGAGTTCAAGGCCAGCTTAGTCTACATAGTGAGTTCCAGGCCAGATAGGGCTACAGGAAGGCCCTGTCTCTGAAAAATAAAACTGACATTAACCTCGTCTCTGTGATAGTCACAGGGAACCCACAAGGTGAGTGGACCCGCCAGCTCCCCGCCCCTATGGCCTTGCTCCATCTCCTTGGTAACAAGACCCCACATTCTCTAGGTGGACATGTGCCCAGCTCAGTTCATCCTATGCATCTCTGTAGCCAGGAGAAGCCCTGTAACAGGTGTTGGCTACAGAGCTGTAAGGGGCCTCTGCTTCCTTCCATGGCTCTGCCACCAGGAACCCCAGCAGCCACACTGGAAGCCACAGCAATTGGTGGGGGGCGGGGGCAGGCCGAGGCTGGGAGGCGAGGGGTGGTGTGCCTGGGCTCCTGATGGAATGGAGAAAGACCTCTGGGCCGCTTTGCTGTGTGAGGGAGAACAACACTTGGTTATTTACGTTTTCTCTATCAAATGCCACAGGACCCATTGTAGAGTGGAAAGTGTTTTTTTATTTTACTATTTTGAAACAGGGCCTCACTATGTGACCCTGGCTGGTCTGGAACTAGCTATGTAGACAGGGCTGGCCTTGAATTCACAGAGATCTGCCTGCCTCTGCATCCCAAGTGCTAGGATTAAAGGTGTGTGCCACTATGCCTGATTTCATTTTTTAATTATGTGGGGGAGGAGGTTTGTGCACATGAGTGCAATGCCTTCGAAGGCCAGAAAAGATGCTGGACACCCTGGAGTTGGAGTTACAGGCAGTTGTGAGCCTCCTGATGTGGGTGCTAGGGACCAAACTTGGATCCTTTGCAAAAGCAACAAGAACTCTTAACCCCTGAACCATCTCTCCAGCCCCAGAAAGTGCTCTTTTTATCTCCAACACATATGCAGTCTAGAAACAAAGGCAGAAGACGTGGAGGAGGGCTGGGAACTGAACCCCACCAAATGTGGAGCCAGCAGCTCCTGCTCTAAGGCTACCTGGTGGGCTCCACCAGACGCTGAGCCCGCTGGTCTGAGGTGTCCGTCTGGCAGAACCCTGCTGGACTTAGGTATAGGAAGCCAGCCACTCTCTCTTCAGGCATGAAAGCCTAACCACTGCTACAGAATAGAATGTAGGTTTATTTTCAATAAAAACCATAATCTGGGGGGTGGGGGGGTAGGAACACCCACTGGCAAATGTACAGCTCTTCCATTTTGGGGTGTTGCCAGCTGTGGGCCCCCACATCCCTGAATTGCATGCATTGGGCTGCAAATGTTCACAGCTGACTTCAAGCCCGCGGTGCTCAGTCCTCCACGGGGTGTCTGGTCTCCTGCAGAGGCCTCTGCATCTCAGTCTGCCAAGCCCTCCCCTACCCTGCTCGGTACAGCGCGAAATCAAAAGAACCAAACCAAACACAAACTCCAAAGCAGACACAAGAGGTTCACAGAATCGGGCTCTAAATTATTTTCTGGTGTCCTCCATTATCATGATGACTTATCTTGCAACAAACTAAAATATACATCCATTTCTTGCTCTTATAAAATCTCTTCTTATTCACAGATATATAACCGGAGATTTGGATGAAATAATTACAGCTCCCCCACCCCACCCCCCCGCTTAGAAAACAAACAGGCAAAACAAAACACAAGGAAATGAAACAAAAAAAAATCCCCAAGAAACAAGGAACAGGAAGTGGCTGGGAGCAGCCTCTCTGGAGCCTGGGCTTGTACTGAGTGAGGCTGGGCTGGGGTCCCCTGCAAAGTGCCCCCCGGCACCTGACTTGGGTTCAAGTGTGCTCTCTCCAAGGCCAACCCCTTGCTCCTATCCCAGCTTCTCAAAGCACATGCCTTTGTGGGGTGTCTAATCTACTCCTGGATCCCTCCCCATCTCCCCCGCAACATCCCAGCCGGCACACGCTGTTGTGTGTGGGCATTGAGCTGGAGGACACAGGTGGATCCTCAGCATCCCCAGGTGTGATGTGCCCAGACCCGCTCTGGCAGTGATAGTCTCCCTAACTCTAACCTTGGCTGGGTCCCCTCCTCATCCAGGACTGGGCAGCTGGCTGAATGGAGAAAGGGCCCTAAGGAAGTCCGTGTCTCACCATAAGCTTTGGCACAGAACTCAAAGGGAGCCCGAGTCTCTATAGGGCTTACGCACTATGAGGAGAGAAAACAGGGGCTGGCCAAGAGAGGTCAAAGGTTAGGAGGCACCAAGAGAGGGAGGTGATGGGGTAGAAGCACCCCAAGAGCACTTATGTTGGGTTGGCCCCAGGCCCAGTGTGTGGGTTGCAGAAGTCCTTGTGGAGACACCTACCAAGTGTTGGAACAGTCTAGTGCAAGGGCCAGCATTAGACCTTGGACCAGGGATGCAGAAGACTCAAGGGGGTGTCTCGGTGAGAACAAGAGTGCCAGGGACATGAGGAAGGGACCTGGTCCTCTCCCCTGGTCTTCAGGGTTCACACATGTCCCCCGGCAGCAGGGAAGATCTGTTTCCATGTTTAGGAAAGGGACCTCAAGCAAAGAGCAGTACCACTGGTTGGGGGTGGGCTGGCAACAGCATCATCCTGAAGGCCCCTTCTGAGAGGGCGGGCCTGCCCATTGAGCACTCAGCAGGACTCTGATGTGGAGGGAAGAGAGGTGGTCAGGGAAAATCCCGGGGCCCCCTGTGCAAGCTCTCTGACCCGGAACCCCAGGACAGCTGGGCATAGTGGGTATCACAGCAAATGGCCTGACTCTGGTCCTGCCTGCCTCCTGAGGCCTAATGTCCTACCCCAAAAAGCAGCAGAGAAGACAGGTGACTCAGGCTAGGGGCTGAGCAGGTGAGGCTGGGGAGGGCCCCTCTGTTGTCCCCAGCCCTCGTTGAGTCCTAGGCTCCTGATCACCATCTCATACAGAGGGGCAGGCGGTGGCTCCCGACCTTGGCTGTCAGTCATCCATGCCTGCCTGGTCACACCGCAGAAGCCCCCATTCCTTGGTACTCTGAGTGGGGCCATCCCAGATTTCCTCTATGTACAAGGAATGTACCCAAGGACAGGCCAGCAAGGGCAGGTGACGGTGGAACACCCTCCCCATCCCTGTGGGCCAGCGATAGCTGCAGGATTGGCAGGCAGTTCTCCGGGAGCCGTGGAGGAGCCAGAGGCAGACTTCACGGCTCGTCCAGGTCTCGCCCTCACTGGACGCCCTCCTCTTCTACGTACGTTGAAGGAAACCAGCCGATCTGAAAGAGAGGGCAGGACAGTGTGTGCATGTGCGCACACGGGGTGGGTGATGGTGGTGGTGGTGGTGTGTGTGTGTCAGGGCATGGAAATGAAGACCCTTCAAAGGACCGGAGTTCTCAGCTAGGCTTGCCACAGGGCCCTAGCAAAGAGCCTGGACCTAGTTTATGATCTGCCAATCAGAAAAAAGTCAGACCCAACTGAGGAAAATCACATCAGAGTCTCCTCACACACAAGCCTGACCCTCAGGCAGAACTGCGATGAAAACCAAGAGCTAACTCAACAGCAGAAAGTAGACTTGGGTTGGGGATATAAAGGGCTGGTGTATATGTTTCAGAAAACCAGCGACAAGGCAGACAGCTCCCCCAGAGAGCTGGAGTCAGAAATCAAACAGTTCCTAGAACTGAAGCTGGGCGCCGTGGCACGCTCCTGTGATCCTGGCAAACAGGAAGGCTCCAGGCCTCAAGTTCCAGGCCAGCCAGGCCTTCACCTTATCTCCCAAACAAAATAAAAATAACCAATAAACAAAAAAGGAAGGAAGGAGGAAAGGAGGGAGAGAGGAAGGAAAGAGAGGGAGGGAAGTGGGGAGGGAGGTGGAGAAGGGAGGGAGAGAGAGAATGGAGGAGAGGGAGGGGAAGGAAGGGAGGGGAGGGAGGAAGAAACAGAGGGAGGGGAGGGAAGGGAGGGAGGGAAGGAGAGAGGGAGGGAACAAATCCAGGAACTAGAAGATGTAATGACTTAAAAGAATTCAACAGGGGCGGGTGTGGTGGTGCACACCTTTAAGCCCAGCACTGGGGAGGCAGAGGCAGGCCAGTATCTGTGAGCGCAAGGCCAGCCTGGTCTACAAAGTGAGTTCCAGGACAGCTGGGGCTCCAGGGAGACTCTGTCTCTAAAAGACCAAAAACAACAACAACAAATAAAGGACTCAATAGGATTAAGCAGGTTGAACAGAGCACAAGAGAAGAAAGGGAGGGAGCTACACAGGCTCCTGGAGGAGGAAAGTGAGGCAGACGCAGCCCCTGCAGACACTACTCGCTGAGGATGTGTTTCACACACAGCCCCGCAGGGCAGAGAGGAGCAGAGCGACACTGGCTGCCCAGCAGGCATTTTCTTCATGAAAGCGACGTAAAGAAACTGGCCTGGCCTCGTCACGGGTGAAGCAAGCCGTGGACCCCGGGGCAGCATCACCACAGAGCTGCCAAGAAAGCCTTGCTGCCCGCGTGGGAGCCGTCACCCCCAGTGAGTGTCTCGGGACGATGCCTGACAAAAAGGGACAAGGAGATCATGGGCTCCTGGGGGGACGAAGAAGTGACGGAGGAAAAGTTTCCTTCACAGTGAAAGGCAAACTACTGCCTTCCGAGGAAAAAGTGCTGAACCAGACTTCTGCTCTTCCGTCATGGTGGAGAAAACTCATCCGTGAGTGGTAGCTACTGGGCAAAAGCTGCCGAGGAACAGGGCATTCCCCCATCCCACGGCACAGCTGACCCTGGTACCAGCAGGTAAAGCTCAGCAGATACTCAAAATCCCTACAAGAAATGGTGTACTGTTGGCATGTGGCCACACACATTCTCCTGTAAACTTTAAATCCTCTCTAGATAACTTTAAATGTCGAGTGCAGTGGGGCTGCTGTGTACTGAGTTATGCTATTCTGTTTAATTCTGCAGTGTAGTGAATTAGACAAAAAAAAGCTTTGACCCATGGTAGGTTAAATTCATGCAAAAGAGACCCATGGAGGTAGGGTTAGCTCTAGTACCTTAGAAATGCATTTATTTTTATCTTAGGCGTAGGAATGTAGTGCCTGCATGTATGTAAGTGCACCCATGTGTTGCAATGCCCGAGGAGGTCAGAAGAAGGCATCCTATCCCCTGGAACTGGAGTTACAGACGGTTGTTAGCTACCGTGTGGGTGCTGGGAAACGAACCTGGGTCCTTTGCAAGAGCAGTCAGTGCTCTTAACTGCTGAGTGATCTTTCCAGCCCCAAAACTGTATTCTTTAAAAATTTTTTTTTTTTATTTTATGTGTATGAGTGTATTGCCTGCATGTAGGTAAGTGCACCCGTGTCGTGCAATGTCTGCGGAGGTCAGAAGAGGCCATCGGATCCCCTGGAACTGGAGTTACGGACAGTTGTTAGCTGCCATGTGGGTGCTGGGATTCGAACCCAGGTCTTCTGCAACAACAGCCAGCATTTTTAACTGCTGATCCATCTCTCCAGGCCCAGGGAACATCTTAAGTAAAAGGAAAGTCAACAGTAGTTGGGGGGTGGGGAGCACCAACTCATGGAAAGCTGCTGTTGCCTCTAATAGCAGATAGAAATGGAGGTGAAACTTCCAGTGGTGAAAAGACGTTTCATAATGAAGGCTGAGTTGACAAGAACTACCTACAAACACAAACCAGCAGCTTCCAACTTTGCCACGGAACGGCCCAGACGTGGTGAAGGTTCAAGCGAGTTACTGAAACACAGTTCCAGCTGCTTCTACTACCACTGGCCTGGGGGCACTTTCAGAGACCTCCAAGCCACTGCTAAGACTTACCAACCCCTCACTCTTCTGAAGGGCAGCTGGGAAAAACGATCACATCAGGGGCCTGCGGCAGACTGTTCTCGGCAGGAACAGACTGGATCTTGCCACCAGTGATAGAGTGCTCAGCGGGGGAGCCAAGACTGCCTGATCGTATGCAGCCCAGTGCACCTGCCTGTGGGCAGCTACAGCCCCAAGGAAGGTCCAGCCTGTCCTACTGGTGGTACATGGAGCTCTTGTGCCCTTTTGAGCAGCTGCTCAGAGACCTGAGTCAAAACCAGAGGATCTAGACAGGTCCTGGGATAGAGAGGGTCTTTTGCAGATCTCCAGGAAGAAGAGTCAGTGGGGGTCACCTGACACTCACTGAGGACAGAGGGAAGGGATGGGGCGAGTGGGGCCCAACAGATCCCCACAGCCTCCCTATCTGCAGACAAGCTGGACAGAGACTGTATGTCGAACGTGTTTCTGCAGTAGCCACAAAGGCAGAGAGAATAGAATTGTTATATATAGTACAGGGTCTGAGGGACCCTGGGTTGAGATCTGACCAGAGAAGCTGGGATCACAGAAAACGTCTGGAGCCTCAGTCCCCTCCCCACCCCCATGGCACCAGCCTTCTGGGCTGTGATGGAGATGCAGAGACCTGCCTCAGACGCAGTGCGTCTGAAACAGGGCCGGGCAGTCTGGGCTCTAGAGTAGCTTTTCTGAGTGCAACAGAATCGAAGCCAAAAGGCCGTGTCCTGGACCCCACGGCAAGGCTTGGGGGCCTCTGCTCACCCGTCCATTTGTCTCGCCCTTCCACCAGCCCTGGTCCCCGCCGATGCGGCTGTAGATCTTCACCACGTCACCTTCTCGCAATGACAGTTCCCGCATGTCCCGTGCAGCAAAGTTGTACCTGGCCACAGCTGTGCCAATGACTCGGGGTGTGAACACTGTTAGGGGAGACAGGGCAGGGTATCACACAACTGAAGGAGTGGTCCAGTCAGGGTTCAGAGGCCCTTGGACTGAGCTGGGTCTTTTCTCTGGTGCCAAGTGCCTGACTTTCCACCCACAGGGAGAGAAGGGCTCTGGCGGGACACACCAGTTCAGGATTCCCCAGGTCGCGGTGGATTTGCCTACATGGTACACACAAGTGCGTGCACTTCAAGATGATCAGACCTGTTACCACCCATGATGGGCAGTTGTCACAAGCAATAAGCATCCTCTTGGGACCAGAGTAGGCGCCCAAGCCTTACCCATCACAGGCTGTGGTCTATTCATCCCAGATCCCCAAACCAGACTGGAAAGCCAGTGAACCAGCTCAGCCCAGAGCCCAGAAATCCCGGGGCACAGGTGACAATGGCATTGACTCAGGGGGGCACACACAGGCACACACAGTCGGCTTTGGCTCTGGCAGCAGAGGGTGTTGAGCTAGGGCCAACCGAAACCCCTCTTCCCTGCCCCCATTCCTAGGGTGGGTCCTCACAGTCGCAGAGCAGACCATCAGCTCTGCCTCTCCCACAGTTCCCACAGCCAGAGGCAAAGCTCTCCGTGTCCACGAGGGATGACAGCTGATGAGACAGGATGTGGCCATCGGTATGATGGGGGCAGAGCCCGGCCTGATATATCCGCATGTGCAACAGCCTCGGCCTGACACCCAGCTTCCCACCCCCACCCGTCGCCAGGCTGCACAGCCAGAGGGACATGCCAGGTCGGGCCGAGGCCCTGAGCAGCGGAGGTACCTGACCAGAAGGGAGCGGAGGGGCCCTGAGGGGCAAAGCTGAGGCCCTGGGGACTGAGAAAAGAGAAGTTGTAGGAAGCACACGGAGCTGCAAAGAGGCGAGAGAGAGCGTAAGATGAGCAGCCGGGGGCCGAGGAGCACGGGGAAAGAGGAGCACGACTGTGCTGGATACTTTAGTGTCAACTTGACACACCTGGGTTGAGGGAGCCTCAACTGGGGAATTGCTTCCAGAGGACTGACTTGTGGCCATGTCTGTGGGGCACCTGCTTGATTGCTGAGTGATGTGGGAGGGCCCAGCCCACTGTGGGCAGTGCCACCCCAGGCAGGTGGGCCTGTGTTGTAAGAAAGCAGGCTGAGCAGGGGCCAGGGGAGCAAGCCAGTAAGCAGTACTCCTCCACGGCCTGTGCTCCAGCTCCTGCCTCCAGGTTCCTGCCCTGAGTTCCTACCTTGGGCTCCCTGATGAACTGTGACCTGGGAGATGTAAGCTGAATAAACCCTTTCCTCCCCAAGTTGGTAGTGGTCAGAGTGTTTTGTCACAGCAATGGAGAAACAGACTAGAACAACGGGGGACGGAGGAGAACTGGGGCCGAGAAGCACGGGGGGGCCAGGGCCTGCCTCAGGGAGGACTTGGAGAGGACACAGGGCACAGCACAGCTAGGCCACTGCTTTCTCTGCACCTATGTCTTGAGAGGACACCAGTTCTCACAGAGGCTGGCAACCCTCCCCTGTTCTGCTGCGTCTGGGTTAGGGGGTCCTAGGACTCTGCAGGTCCCTACAAACTGGAGACATGGAACTCGGGGTAGAGCTCTGGGCTGGAAGCCTATGCCCCGGGCCTGTCTCTGCCTGTAGTTCCAGGTCACATTCTTGTTCTGGGCCTTAGTGTCACCTCTGCAAGCAGGCAGCTGCCTCTCATAGCCGAGGCCCCGGAGCACCGGGGATGGTCTGAGGATAGACCTTTCTCTGTTCTTCCCCAATGTTGTCAACTCCAAGCACAGGGCTCTTGGCCTGTGCAGGCCTGCACTGATCTGTGAGCAAAGATGCCAAGATCCTGAGCAGGTGTGCAGACCCCATCTGATACAGGACATGGGAGGGGTGGCAGGTCGACGCCAGTGACAGATGGGGAGGGCCTGGTCCTCGCTCAGGGATGACAGCTCTTGACTCCGCTGGGCAGGGTGCATCTGGGCCCTGGACACGGCCTGAGTGGATGCCCCTGGGCGTGGGTGTTACCTGGCGACCGGCTGGAGGCCCTGGAGGTGGCACGCTCCCTAGTCTTGTAGGGGAACTTGAGTGTGGTGTCCAGTTGCTTGAAGCTTTCTTTGAGCGAGTGACACTGGTAATACTCCACCAGTTCCTGCAGGGGGCGCACGTTCACCAACCACTGCAGAGCTGGGCGTTCTCCCTCTTCTCTCCTATGGGGTCCAGGGATGGGCCCCTCCCCTTGGGCTTCCAAGTCTCCCCACACCCCGGCCAAGCCCAGCTGGGGTGGTCAGGGCCTCAAAGACCCCCCCCCTCCCACACAGCAATACTCCCTAAGGTTTCTGAAGGAGACACTCATGAAGGAATGTTAAAATTGAAAGACAAGCTGTCGACTTTTGCTGGAAGGCAGGTACACATCCCAGGTGTCCACAATGTGGACAAGACTCTAGAAAACCAGGCAGAATGCCACGTGACTAGTAGCCAGGGAGAGGATTTACCAGCCGGAATGCAGGTCTGTGAAGGCTGCCTAAAGCTGGGGTAGGGCTTTGCAGGTGCCATGGCTTTATAAGGGCGTGAACCATGCACGGCCTTGCTGTCCCCAGGAGGGCACATGCTGGGTTTGAGTTAAGAACGAGATCTGGACACTTTTTGTTTGCCTTTATGTTTCGCAGGGGCCACAGAGGGGAAAGGAAAACCCCACTGGGCAGGAAAGTAATGTTTGTGATTAAGAAAACAAATAGGATTGAGGTGTAGCACAGTGGTGGGTGTGGGGGGTGGTCCTGCCTAACCAGCATGAGGCCCTGGGCTCCACCCTCAGCATGAAAAATAAAGGAAAAGAACATTCTAAAGCCACTTTCACAAAGACTCTCTTTAACCACAGCCTGACTACACTGGACCCTTTGGCGGGAGAGCGTGCCAGGCTGGGGCCAGAAGCCTCACTGGACCTTGGCTTCTGCTCTTGTGGGGAGATCATGTGACCTGAGGCAGGGTTAGAGTCAGAAGTCCCAACTCAAGGATGCAACATGGCTCCAGCTGTCCCCTGGTACCCTACAAACAAGTTTCCCTGGATCTTGCCCCACCTTAGGAAAAATCATTCCTCTGTAGGTAGGGAGAATGGGCCAGCAGGGACCCGACTGGGGAGCCACCAGGGCTCTGCGGTCTGTCTGGGCATGGAGAGCTGTTGAGTTTCTGAGGCTTGAGTCAGAGAGCTGGGGAGCTGCTGGGGTTGTGGAATGGGGGCGTCCTTGGGCCTCTGAGTCTGGGGTCAGGGTTGGGCACGCTTGGGCCACTGTGGCTGGGCTCTGGGACAGCAAGAGTGGCAGGAACACATACCAGGAGGCTTTCAAACTTCTTTGCTTCTGTGATGTGAATCCAGTTGTCCTTCTCCACCACCTTGATGTGTTTCACCTCATCATTGAACCTGGATAGACACACAGCCCGGCCATCACCACATAGGCGCACAGCCCCAGGCTGGTTCCAGGTATGCTGCAGCGAGACCCTGACAAGTCCTTACACTGCCACGGTAGCCCCTCCAGGCTGGCTGTTTCTCCCGCCCTTCACCCAGTCCACCTGGGAAGGTAGCCTGGGGCCTGTTCTGCCACTCTCCTTTGAAGTTGACACCCCGGGCCCCCTCCACCAACCACTCAGCTCCTCTCTCTCTCTCTCCAGCCCACTGTGGCACCCAGTCTGGAGGCCCTGGGTACTGGGAGCTTTCCCCCTCCTCCCCGAGAGCAGCCAGCTCAGCTCCAATCTCAGCCCCTAACACTCCCTCCCCCCACAGCTCCAGATGCACAGAGCACAAGCCCGCCAAGTCTCAGAACTGGTTGCTCCTGCTGGAACACTCATCCTCACCATCCTCAGTTCAAGTGTTCCCAAGCCACTCTCCCAAATGTCATCCCAACCCATGCCCAGGGAGACCAAAGTCAGAGAAATCACAGGGACGGAAAATTAGAGTCAGTATCCCAATGACTATGGGTGCAGGAACCCAGTTGGTGACCCAAGAGAACGTATCTCCCTATACATACCCGCACATGCACAGCACACGTGCCAAGGCCTTCCTACCAAGGCCAGAGTGAAGGCTGGGAATCTTAGGAATGCAAGGTCGGCTCAATACCCAGAAATCAGCTAATAAATAACCAAGTCCCCAGCTGGCCAGTCTCCCACCCTTTCCATAGCACCCATCTGTGTCCTCCTGGACTTAAGGTGTGCCAGACCCATAGGATCCGCAGCTGGGATGTCCTGAAGGCCAGCCAGGCATACACAAGGCACTGAGGGAGCTCCTATGAGGTAGGCTTCCTATCTGCCACGTCGGTGCTGGGGCCGGGCTGAAGCTACGTCACAGACCTGCTCCTGGGCACACGCTCCACCCACGCCCTCCCAGGACACCACCAAGGCTGTCTCTGCCAGGGGCTGTCCACACAAGGTGCCACCCATCCAGGGTGCTCCAGCTGCCCTTGGCAAGGCTGATCAGCTCTGCAGAGGCCCTTCCTACTAGGCCACAGGACACGCAGGCTGCCATCTAGTGAACACCCAGTACTGTTTTTTTGTATTTTAGAACCAATATGTTTACTTCAGACCCTAAACATTGTAGAACCTTTGGGAAAGGTGAAGGGCCCTGGCAGTGTTACTTGAAGCAAGGGAGACCTAGGGCCTCGTGCCCTGTCTCATCTCCTAGTTTCCCAGATTCTCATTTATACTCTTCTCAGCCTCTGGGGGGTTGGGGGGCTGGGGGCCTTGACAGCTGTCTTGTAGAGCAAGACCCTGGCCCTAGAGGTCAGGGTCGTGTCTTATCTGTAGCCCTCAACAGGTGTCAGATGCATATACTAGCTGTCTGTACCTGTCCGGGCTAGACTGCATGGCCCAGGATGCTGAGGATAGCCAAGCTTTGAGTCCCCAAACCGTGCAAATGCAGAGAAAACCCATCCCCAGGGAAAAGGGGACAGTAGTGAGTTCAGGTCGTGTGGCTGCCCTGCCAGGCCCTTCGGGGCCCTGCTGACCAGCCTCTACCTGTCCTAGGGGCCACAAGGCACTCCTAAACCCCACAAACATCCCTTCTCTGCTATCTTCTGTCACTGCAACCAGAGTGGTCTGCCTGACCCACTA
Source organism: Nannospalax galili (assembly GCF_000622305.1). NCBI lineage: Eukaryota > Metazoa > Chordata > Mammalia > Rodentia > Spalacidae > Nannospalax > Nannospalax galili. The sequence continues at coordinate 427,403 of NW_008347322.1, forward strand.
GGTGCCAGGGTCCACAGTGTAGGAAACCACGAAGGCATGTGTGATGGCTACTCCTGGGTGTCAACTTGACTGGATCTGGGATTAACTGAAATGAGAGAGATCTTGATTGGATCATCTGAAGCTGGAAGACACCCTAAATGTGGGTGTTACCTTCTGATGGCAGCCCATATAGAAGGCCATGACAGAGGAGAACACCAGGCTTCTTGCTGCTTGCCTTCTCTCTCGCTGGTGAGTTTGTCTTGCTGCTGTAGACTGAAGCCTTCAGCACCAGATTGGGACCACTGAGACATCCAGCCTTGTGGACTGAGTGACTTCAGATTCTCAGCCTCGCCAGTGTGGTGCAGCCATTGTTGGACTACTTGGTCTCTATCCTGTGAGCTAAGTTGATAAATCCCTATACATGTATATTCATTCTACTGGTCCTGTTTCTTTGGAGAACCCTGACTAACACAGCAGGCCCTAGGGCGAGATGAGCCTAAAACTTCTAAGTCCAGGCTATGTTCTCTGCTAAAGGGAGGGGGTCCTGTTTCTTTGGAGAACCCTGACTAACACAGCAGGCCCTAGAGCGAGATGAGCCTAAAACTTCTAAGTCCAGGCTATGTTCTCTGCTAAAGGGAGGGGAACTGAAAACAGCAGCTCTGATCTCCGTGTCTTGCAGAACACTGCAGGGCTAGTAAGAGCAAACTAAAAAGCTGTATGTCCTGTTTCCTGTCTAATTGTGACCTAATCTTTGTATGTAACTGCCAAACCCCACATGACTGCCAGTTCCTTGTAATGTATAAAAACCTTCTGAAGTTTTCAATAAACAGCTTGTTACAGGTCCTAGAGTCCGGGACTCTGTTGTCAGTTGGTACAACCAGGGAAGCGAGGTTCCCTGCCAAGCAGAGCAGACCTGGGTCCCTACACCATAGGGCCTGTCCCATCCAACCCCTGGACCAAGGATGCCTTTCCCTAGACACAGCCCCGCCCCCCAATTCAGGGATCTCAGAAGCCCACTAAGACCATGACAAACCAAATCCATATTGGTAGCTGGCCCGAGATGTTTATCTATGGGTATCCTGTGTCAAGGGGGACAAACTGGTAGTTTGTCTCTAAGGGAGGGTACCCAGACCAAGGGTTTGCAGTCCAAGCCACAAGGCTGCCAACCCTACCACTGGAGCTCTCCAGGGGTCTCCAGCTGCCATGAAGTAAAGGATGCAGCCCCTCCCAGACTCACAAGAGGGGCTGCCAGCACGTCCCTGAAAGTTCTTCCTAGTGTCCCATGAGCCCATTTATCTCTGAAAATGCCCAACTAGCCCTTGGCTAGGGTGATACAGCCATGGCACAGTAGATCCCACCCAGCACATCTAAGACTCCCCATGCAAACACCCAGCACATCTGAGGACCCTTGAGGACCAACCCCAGTTCTCAGCTTCTTTCTTATGCCAAGTTCGCTGGCCTAGACAGCAGACCCCTCCTCCCCCTTCAACATGGGCAAGAGGAGGCCCTCAGTGGCCTCAGGGCTGTGGCTCACTTGATGCTGATGGCAAAACGCTCAGCTTCCGCTGGCCGCTCTCTGATGAGGTAGGTCCCGCTGGCATGAGACTTGAGCAGGTTGTCCGTCTGCTGCCGTTCCATGTTGCCGGCAAACCTGGGGTCAGGAAACCAGAGCTGGGACACGCTGCTGAGGGGCCTCAGTGTGTGCATGCCACCTACCAAGGGTTTGTGCCTCTCTGAACTTTAACCTTCGAGCTGATGCGGGCCTGTGACTGTGTCCTGCTAAGCAGGGGCACAACGGGCAGGGTGGGGGGCCAACACTGCAAGTCAGGACTACAGGGGAGTTCATAAAGATGTCATGGGAAGAGGTAAGAATGCGCCACGGCCAGGCAGGGGCTATTCACACCACACAAGCTTCCACCGGACTGCATTTTTCTAGTTTCCTTACTACTTGAAAAGCAATAACCACACAACTGCATATGTGGGCGTCTTGCAGGACATGCTGGACACCTCCAGCGTCTATGCCGACTCAGATAGAGCAAATCAGATCTTCCCAGCCATCTCTACCGAGAAGAGGTGAAACCTGAGGTGGTGCGACTACCACTCCAGCAAAGCTGTCCTACGTTCCCTGGCTTGACACCATGAACATGTGCTTCCATATTTTGGGGGCTGGGGAGATGGCTCAGAGGTTAAGAACACTGGCTGCTCTAGAGGACCCAGGTTCGATTCCCAGCACCCATACAGCAGCTCACAACTGTCTATAATTTTGGTTCCAGGGGATCCGACGCCCTCTCCTGGCCTCTGAGAGCACCAGACATGCACGTGGCACACTCACATACATGCAAGCATAATACTCATACACATATAAATAAATAAATAAATCTAAAAAAAAATTTAAATTTCTTGGTGGCTGGGGAAGGGTGTCAGTTTCCTTAGTGGTATAGCCACAAGTATTTTGCCCACACTTCAGTAAATAACTACCCACCCACGTTCGTATAAGTAACTCTAACTAAACTCTGTGGGACACACCCACCAAAAACCACAGACGCAGGAAGGGGACTTGGTGAGGGGAGCAGGGCCTTTCACAAGAGAAGAGCAGTAAGAGACAGAGCATTGTGGGGGGTAGGGGCTAAAGTGACCATATATGTATCTGAAACCATCAAAGAATACAAAATAAATTAAGAATAAAAACAAATTTCTGCTTGTGACTCTATGATGGTTCACCTTGATTGTCAACTTGGTGGGATTTAGAATTACCATGGAAACAAATCTCTGGGCATGTCTGTGAGAAATCACCTAGATTAAGTTAATTAAGGAGGGAACCCACCCCCAGAATATGGGCGGCACCACCCCAGGGGCTGGGGTCCTGGGACTTAATAAAGAGGAGAAAGTGAGCCGAGCACCGGCCTTCATCTCTCTCTGCTTCATGTGGATGTGTGACCAGCTGCCTCATGCTCCTGCCCCAGCAGACCTGCGACCAGAATAAGCCTTTCCTGCCCTAAGGTGCTTGCCAGGTATTTTGTCACAGTAACAAGTAACTAACACCAACTCCATCAAGTGAAGACTGTGTGATCTATGCCATAAATCTTTTGTCGTCGGCAGGTCAGTGGGGAATGGTCAATGCACCCAGAAGACCCAGTGGGCTTTCTAGAAAGATGCAAGGGTCAGAATGAAGGGCTAGGAAGAACGTGGACACGAGGAGCTGTGTAGATGCATCATACTGTGGGGCCTGGGGATCCTGGACTGACTTCAAGAATAAGCCCCATCTACACATTTCAGAGGTAGATACTCAGGTTGATACTGCCGACAAGTCTATGGGACTATGTGGCTTTGAGGGCCAGTTCTTCAGCAGGGACAGAGTCAACAGAACCAGCCCAAGGGTCATGTGACCCATGACTATACCCAAACACCCACCTCTATCCTGATTAACCCAGCCTCTCTTCTCAAAGACATGATTATAGGCTGGACCATGGATACACTACGTTCTACAGCTTATGTTATGAAGCTCAATTAAGCCTTAATAGGAGAACGTTCCCTCTCCCAAATACTGAAGCTTACTGATCTGTTTTGGAGACAGGGAAGCAGCCAGTGTTGGGCTTAGTTTTCCCCTGGCCCAGGCCCACTCACAGGCATGTGAAGCTGTACCCTACAACATAGGGGTCCCCAAATGCCCAAGTCTGCAGCTCACAACCCACTCACCAGGGGTATGAAGTGTAGTCGATCTCCCGGGATGGTGGCCGGCCAATGGGCGGCTGGGGACAGAGCACAGGGGTGTTAAGGTTCCTGGGGGCAGTCTCAGGGCAGGGGACAGAGTGAGCCTGTGAGAACCCCAACCCTGGGCCCAGCTGTTGGCACTGAGCCAGGGTTTCGTATGGACTTAGCCCAGGATCCTGGACTGTGATTTTCTCCAGAAACATGGCAGTGATTCCCTCTGAGCAGATAGGAAGGTCGGTGGGAGGTCACAAGAGATCATGAAGGTGCCTGCATTTTAGCTGTCTTTGGGGTAGGGGTCAATATGTTCCAGGCTGACCCCTAGCTGCCTTTGGACATGCATGCTGAGAACAGGCTTCAGACCCCACTGAGGAAAGATATACAACCTGGCCTTTGTTCCAGACACTAAAGCTCAGCTTCCACACCTTGTGGCTAAGAAGCTTCCTCCTCCCTGGGCTGTGACAGCCCTAGAGGATGCATAGCGAGCCCTTATCCAGACAGGGGGCCCCCGTCCATCCCAGCTTCTGTGTGGACGCCCACACCACCATCTGACAGGCCTGCAACAGAGGACAGAACTCCTGCCTGGCCCTGGACTCTGCCATCTAACGAGGATAGCCTGACACAACCACAAGTGTCCCTGTGAGAGGTCAGCCGGAGCCCTCCACACCCAGGCCCCTGTGCATCAGGGACAACACTCACCCTTCCATCCACTGGGCAGGGCTTCACGGATGAGCTGGGAAAATACCCCGACTTCCGGGTTTGAACCAGCCGCCCCTGGAAGAAGTGACCAAGAGATGTGAGGGGCCCAAAGGTCCCATAGCCACACAAATGTCCCTGCTGTGACCTCTGTTGGCTTTGTCACCACTTAGAGCAGAGAAGGGTGGGCATCCCCATGTTACAGGTAAGAAACACCGAGACGCAGCACACCAACAAAATATAAGGCCACTTAAGAATACCGACATCATGCCGGGTGTGGTGGCGCACGCCTTTAATCCCAGCACTCGGGAGGCAGAGGCAGGTGGATCTCTGTGAGTTCAAGGCCAGCCTGGTCTGCATAGCGCGTTCTAGGCCAGCTGGGGCTACAGGAAGACC
>NW_008347322.1:432394-457799 GCF_000622305.1 Nannospalax galili
GTTCAAGGCCAGCCTGGTCTGCATAGTGAGTTCCAGAACAGCTGGGGCTACAAGGAGACCGTGTCTCAAAAAGACAAAAAAAAAAAGACAAAGAATATCTACGTCACCCACGGAGGGGACTGGGAGGACACTGGTTGCGACATAATCTAGGATCACCTGGGAAAGGAGGCTCAGTGAGGAGTTGTCTAGATCAGGTTGGCTTGTGGGCATGTCTGTGAGGGATTACCTTAATTATGTTAATAGAGGTGAGATGACCCGCCCACTGTGGGTGACACTGTTCCCTAGGTTTGGGTCCTGGACTGTGTAAGAGTAGAAAAAGCTAAGCGTGCGTGAATTCACTTTCTGTCTGCTCTTGACTATGGATGTGGCCCTTGACTGCCCGGCCATGAAGGACTGTGACCTGGATTTGTGAGTCAAATAAACCCTTTCTCCTCTACATTGCTTTTTGTCAGGACAGTCTATCACACAACAGAGATCAAGCCAGAAGACCCAGCATGGCACGGACCTCTTTGGCGCCAAGTGCTGCGCTATGTGACTTCCAGTCGGACTCAATTACTGACGTCTTTGAGAGAACAAGACACCATGAGACTGCATCAAACCACCAACCTTCTCGCTAACTCTGCCCACCTAGGCTCCGTGCCCTGGTTGGGACGTGGGGGGTGGTGTCTTGGCTCCCCTAGGTATTGGGACTCTGAAGTGCCTGGGGTCGGGGCAGAGGGCTTAAAAACGGAGCTCTATGCTCCTGGCTCAGAACTGTGTACAGGTCCGAAGACTGTCACAGGTCGTGTTTGTCAGCCCGTCTGGTGGGAGCCAATGTTCAACACTGTGAGGCGTTGCCAACTTGAACTGGGGCATCGGTGTTAGGGCATGACATGGCTGGAGAGGAACCTGAGGAGGGCCTGCATGGCCCAATGAGACAGAAAGGGTAAGGCAAGCAGGCGTGTCCTTGTAGAGGGCACCGCACCCCCACCTGTGAGGCAAATACCTCCAGGAAGGCGGAGAAGAATGCAGAATGGAGGTGTCAAAAGCTGCTCACCCAGTTCTGTCACCCAGTTCCCGCTTCTCACTCTGTGGTCTGGGGAGGGGCTTGGGGAGGAGGGGATGGGGACACGGAGAGGAGCAGGGCCATAACCCCTGCAGGGTCCAGGACTCACCTCCCACCACGGGGAGTCTGGGTCTCCTCGCAGCAGCTCGATCACATCCCCTGCCTGGAAGGTCAAAACGGGCTTCCCGGGAGGGACCGGGTTGCCATGGTAATTCTGCACAGCAACCATCCTGGGACCTATAGACAATGCAATAGTAGGGGACAGTCACTGGTGACCTTGTCCTTGCTGGAAGCCCACCCCATCACTAACCCTTTCTGGTCTCTGGGGCCTTTTGGTGAGACCATCTCCCGACACCCAGACACAGGAGCCAGCCTTGCCCCTCCCACGACTTCCCATATGTTCCCATGTATTTTTGATAAATATCTTAAGTAAATTATTCAATAAACAGATGCCAGAATATTCTAGTAACAGCTACTTATTTTTAGACAGAGCTTTGTGTTTCTCCCAGACACCACTGAGCTCGGATTTACAGCATGAAATGAGGAAGGGTGGGATCCTCATGTTAGAGATGGGGGTGCCACAGAGCTGGTGAGGCAGGCTTGAGACTGAAACGGAGGTACAGGTCGAATCCCTGAGAACCTTGGGTCTCCTCCAGTGGAGCCCTCTCTGTTCTGCCCCAGCCCTGCCCCAGGTACTGAAAGATGCCATAGCCCGTCCTGCTGGGCCTGGGAGCCGGTGGCCCAGCAGGAGTAACATCTGGATGGGATTTGGGTTTTCCCTGACGAAGCTGAGACTTTCTTTATTCGGAATGTGAGGCCTTAACTTTGCCTGTTTTCACAGCCTGAGCGCCCAAACCAGCAGAGCAGGGGTGAAGTCTCAGCAAAAGGACGGGGGGCCCTGGGCTTCCTGCCCCCTCGGGTCTCAGGCAGTAGCAGCCTGGTGGTGCTCTGAGCTGAGTGGAAGGGCCACTGGCTCTCCACAGGCTGATCCCGTCCCCACAGCCCAATGCTACTTGATCAGAGCCCACGCCAACCAGGGGAAGCAGCCATGCAGGCAGGAGAGGCCACGGCCCAGTGCTGTCACCAAGCCCAGGCCCAGCTTGTCCCGTGGCCACTGATATAGATAACAGCAGAGGTGGCCAGATCCCGCACACTCACCCGGTCCTGCTCCAGACGTGTCCTGTGAGGACAAGGACAGACAGTTAGGGGACTTTGGTCCCCATAGCAGCACGCCCCCATGAAAGGGTCAAGGCAGGAAGTGGAAGGCAGGGTCACATCTTGACCTACAGGAGATGTCTGTAATGCTGTTCCCCTCCCTCAGTGCTCAATGTGGCCTTTACCCTGTGCTGTCTTCACCCTCCCATTCCTCACTCCTAACTCCTGCCTCCTCCAAGAAGCCTGCCCTACCACCCCTAAGCCTCCCACCTGGATGTTCCCTATGGAAAACACACCACAGCGCTGAGTGGTGAAGGCACCTCTGTGACCTTGGAAGGCCTGGTAAGTGTCCACTCAACGCTGCCTAATGGGGCTAGACTCCCCAGCCTGTATAAGACACGGTGTCATGGCCCCATAAAAACATCAGTGACCTGTCCTATGTCCATGCTACCAGCAGAGCCACTAGCTGACATGTGGCAGGAATGCTGTGCCACAGAGCTGCAAGCCCAACTCAAGGGCCCTGGGCATGTAGAGTGAGTGAGCGTCTGGGACAGGCACCAGCTACCAGGTCTCTGGAGAGTCACGCAAAGGGACCTACTTCCAAGCTGCCATGACCCCAAGGAATGGGAAGAGTTGGGGGAAGAGGGAACTTACCAGGTCCGCAGGGGAACCTGCAAAGGAAGAAAATCAGGAGTCAGAGTGGATGCTGTGATAGGACGGTGCTTCTCCAATTCTGGTCCCCATGTCAGCAGGACATCATGGAAGGGTCAAGGCAGGAAGTGGGAGGGTAGAGTCACATCTTGACCTCCAATAGTTGTCTGTAATGCTGTTTCCTTTCCCTCTGCCCAGTGCTCACACGGGAGGTCAGCTGAACTGCACAGGGCCCTTTCAGAGGCCAATCACCCAGTCTCACCTCTATGAAAGTCCTGTGGTTGACCCTAACAGCAACTTCTGGGTTCTGGCTTTAGGGAGCCAAAGGGAACTCATCCTGGAAGTCATACCTGAGCTAGCCCGGGCTTTTCTACCTGGGACAACTGTTTGAATGACAGCAACCATCAGGGTCAGCTGATGGTGTCTGGGAATCACAGGGCAATTTCCACACCAGCTTCACACCTCAGTTCTTATAGTGCTCGTTTTGACCCATGGTGAGGTACAAGCCCAGCCTGGCAGATGGTTGAGGCACATCTTTCCTCCCACATGATAGCCAAATGACCCTCATCTGTGAGCATGCTGGAGGGTCTTAGAGGAGGATGGCCCCAGGGGTCATGCACACCCATCTCTGCATCACCTGCCCGTGGCAGGTATCACTAATCGGGTGTGGAAATTGCCCTGTGATTCCCAGACACCATCAGCTGACCCTGATGGCTGCTGTCATTCAGATTGCTCTGGAATTTCACACCTTCCACAAACCCTTGGCACACACTACAGCTCAGAGGGCAGGTGAGGCAGGTAAACAGCAATGTCCCAGGGACATCTCAGTCTACCCTGCCCAATGAAAGGTTCTGGGAAGTGGGCTGGTGTTACCCTGGGACAGCCTGGATCCCACAGGGCCACACGGTCCACCTGTTTTGATGGTGATGCTGTCACAGCTCAGAGGGGAAGGCCAACCAAGGCCAGAGAAGCACTGCCCAGAGCTGAACTGACTGGAGAGGAAAGAGCTTAGACACAGTCCACGGGAGCTAGAAGCAGCCAGGACATGACAGCATCTCCTAGCAGAAGGACAGAAGGAACTTCGACATATGCCCTTGGAGAGTCACGGGCCCCTGAAATAATGCCTGGTACCTGACAGGGGTCTTAACAGTAAGGCTAACATGGGCTCTCAGGAAACCAGAAACTGCCTCTCTGTCAGGAGGTCAATGATGTAAGAAAGAACCAAATCCCTAAGGGGACCCGGGGGCCAGGCAGGTGTGGACCCTGAAGGAAGAACCCCACCTCCCAACCCGCCTCCATTCTTCTCTTATGCCACCCCCTCAAATTTTCTGGTAAGTATGCTAACTTTTAGAAAGACACTGTGGCAGTTACTGCACACCACCACAAGAGGGTGGTATTGACAAAGCGGAAAAGCCCTGTCCAGATTTAGGAGTCGAGAACCCAGACATGGCCAAGGTGGGCTATGGTGGGGACAAGCGGTCTAGGCGGCCCGGACAGCCTCCTCTGACTCAGAGCTCTGGGTCAGCAGCATTCAAAGAATCTAGCAAGTCCACCACTAATCCAAGTTCAAGGCTTAAAATATATTTTGGGTGACAACCTGGCCTAACATGTTTTCTTCTAGAATAACTGACAGGATAGACAACCCAAGGACAGACTATGGAAACAGAGGCCCTCTGGTCCATGGAGGCTCCATCAAAGGCATTTAGATGAGTCCATGAAATTATAAGCCTCAGTTTCTAGGACTGATGGAGGGGGTATCTCCTGAACTAGGAGAAAGTCAGAGTCCTCTGGGTGCTTTCCTGTGTGTCGGTTGTATGTAGCATGACACAGCATCAACCCCAAGAGGTGGTGAGGACCAGGGCCACCCACCCAAAACACAGTAGTGGAGCCTGGTGCTCGACAGGTGCCCCAACCTGTGCTGGGATACAAGTCAGAGCACATCAACACTACGTCTGCCTTCATAGGGTGTTTCCGGTTAGAGGGCTCTTCTAGCATAGGTGAGGCCCTAGGTAGGTTCTGCCCCAGCATTGCAGAGAGAGAGAGAGAGAGAGAGAGAGAGAGAGAGAGAGAGAGAGCGCTCTATGCCAGTCTCACACCCAAACTCACTGTTCAGCAATGCCCTGACATCTCTCAGAACTGTCATGGCCTTCTGACTGCTGTTCAGCCATTGTGAGTTGGGACATGCCATGCAAAACCCCAAATGCACCCCCAAATCAAACACATCAGAAGAGCCTCCAGGCCCAGCACCTGCTCCTGTCTACATCCAGCAAGACTCAACCTTAAGCCCTGCCTGAGCCTCAAACAACCACAAGACGTAGCCGGGCATGGTGGCGCACGCCTTTAATCCCAACACTTAGGAGGCAGAGGCAGGCGGATCTCTGTGAGTTCAAGGCCAGCCTGGTCTAGGACAGCTGGGGCTATAAGGAGACCCTGTCTCTCAGAAAGATTAAAAACAAAAATGAAAAGACATGCTGCATGTACCCTGCACGTGGTACATGCCCGGTCATGCACGTTTGGGTCAGCCATTCACTAGCCTGGCTATGACCGCAAATGGCTAGTTCCCGCCTGGTGTGAGAGCCAAGGGCCCAAGCTAGTGGGGGTCCACGGTGGGAAATCGTGTGCCCACTTTGGCGGATATGCATCAGGGGAACCGCAGACGTGCTCTTGGAATGGGGCAGAGGAACAGGAGAAAGAAAAGTCCTCAGGTACTGATCAGCTTTGGAAAGGGACCCCTCCCGGGTCTGCTTCCCAGTGAGCCTGCTGGAAGCTGCTGTCCTCTGGTCTTAGCCTCAGTTCCTCTCATCTGCCTCTCTGCTGAGGCACAGTACTGGGGCGGGTTGAAAGGCAGGTGCAAGTGGTCCCCACACTCAGGGCCTCGGGGTAGAGGGCCCATGTCTACATGCAGGTGCGTACTTACTGATCTTGCAGGGGGGCATCACCTCCAGGCACTCTTTATGTGCCCCAACGCCACACCTGGTGCACAGGTAGCCCTGGTAGAATGTGCCCCTGTGTGGGGGAGGGCAGAGGTGAGGTGGGGGCTGCAGCTCCTTACACGCACTGTCAGCACTCTGGTCCCTACCTCTGGGTTCATCTGGTGATCCCTCCTGAAGCATCTAGGTCCCCCTCCCTTTCCAGGAGCATCTGCTCTCCCATGACCACCCTAGCCTGGCCCCTCACCCCCACAGCCCCCACCAGGGACCAACCCCCTCTGCTGGTCTGACTGCCTAGGCTTCTGACTTTATTGGGTAGCCCCCTAATCCTCTGAGGCCTCAACACTGGGTTAAGGTGGGAGGTCAGAGGCCATGGGGGGGGTCACAGGGAAGCAAGTACAGAGAGCCCTGGGGCCAGGGAGGATGCAGGCGGGGTAGGCAGAGGAGACCCACCTGAGGAACATCTTGCAGGCTTTGCAGTTGGTGGTCTTGTCAAACGTGTACATCTGGAAGCTATGGTGGTTGGCATTGGCCTTGTCTGGCTTGATGTTTGACCTGGTGGAAGGAGAGGGCGGGCACTGCAGTCAGGCTCCCGGAGCCCACTGACACAGGGCAGCTGCATAAGGACCCCAGCTGAACAATCCAGGAGGCTGTTCTCCAGCCTGCTCTCCCTACACACAGCAGTGGGGAGACTGAGGGCAGGAGGGGAAGGTCTTAATTGTGCCATGCTGGCGCGGGAGTGCTTGCCAGCTGAGGCAAACGGTTCTTAAAAATGGCCTGGCAGTGGGTAGCTGTGGAGATCTGTCAAGCTCAGCAAGTGTACACCGTTTGTCCCCTTGTCTCGAGTTTTACTTTCTGAGGTTTCAGTTACCCACAGTTCAACAAGCCTAAAAATGTTGTATGGAAAAGTTCCAGAAACGAGTGGCTTATAGCTTCCACACTGTGTGTGCTACCCACCCGTTAATCGCTCAGCGGCCAGCTGGTATCAATCAGATCAACTGTCACAATTCCACAACACTGTGTTCAAGGACTCTTATTTTACTGAACATGATGCTTGCAAGCGTGGTGACTGGCAATTTCATCACAATCCATCATGCAGCTGTCCTACCTCGTTCTTGGCTATGGATCCTACTGTCTGTGATTTATACAGTGGACCTGACTATAGGTCTGCACGTTTAGGAAGGTCTGGTGGTTTCAGGACTCAGCTGTGGTCTTGTCTTGCAGTGCTAGGGCAATTAGGTGAAGACCTGCACTTCATTGTTTTAAACCCTAAACAAGCATGGAATTGTGAGCTTATGATGGGTCCTGAGGCGCTAGAGGCCCACCCTGAGGCCTGCAGTTCACTTCTGTCTTCCCCGCTGTGAGATGGGAGAAGGCAGGACAGATGGTCAGCAGAAAGTAAGACACAGAAGTATGTGCCAAGGCCTCCCAACTTGAAGTGGATACTCGGTCGGTCGTATGACGTTTTTGTCGGTGAACACTTGAAATTGCTAACAGCACAATACTCGGCAGAAAATTTCAACCCACGGAAACTGAGCAGTAGAGGAGATGCCCGGGATTCCCACATGCAGAACACAGACCAACGGGCAGCCGTCGTCTGGTACGCTGGCCCTAATCCAGTCCCAACACCTGTTCTTCACCATGTAGGAAGCCCCAGGGAGTGGTGCCCCCGCCTCTTGGGTCCCCTCGCCAAACTGCTGCAGAGCCAAGCACACACCCACACCCTCCCTCTGCCTTCATTAGCTTTCTCTGCTGTACATGTTGGGGTTCCCCTCAACCTCAAAGGAAGAGGTTCTGAGACTTTCAAGCAAAGACCAAGCCCCTGTGAGCCCTGAGGATCAGTCACCAGGTGTCACTTCTGGCCAGTCCTGCCCAGATGTCAAGTGTGTGAGCTCAAACTTAATGGAGGCCCATTCTAGGACCTGGGACAGCTGGGAGACAGTTAAAGAGCTAGGGCCCTACTGAGCCGCTGGTGCCCTGTGGGGAAGGAGTTGTTCTCAGACCCAGCACCGCAACTGCCTCCCACCACCCCTGTCTGAGAGGGCCAGCAGGCCAGATCCAGCTGGGCCGGGCCACTGCCTACTCACATGGCCATCTCGAACTGCTCCATCCACTTCCTCTTCATGTCCTCCGTCTTGCAGAAGAACTGGAAACCCTGCTTTCCCTGGAGGTGGATCAGGTAGAAGCCGTAGGACCACTGTGGGGACACGGACATGCTGCCAGCTGGCATGGCTTGGGGCACTGAATGTGCACACGCATGCCCGTGTGTGTGTGTGCACATGCGTGCCTGTGTGCATCCTTGTACACACATGCATCCTTCCACATGTGAGAATGTGGGTGCACCTGAGCCCTTGTGAGTGCCCTCATCTGTGCAGGTGCAAAGGAACATGTGCCTGTACATGTGACTGGCTGTGTGTGTAACTGCACATGGTCCTGTGTCTGTCCCTGGACATGAATATGTTCTAATGAGTGTCATGTGCACTCATGCCTGAGTCTGGGTGTCCATAACACTCCTATGTGTGAATGTCATGTGTGCTTGAGCTCTGATCTATGAGTCATGTTCTGCACATGGACCTATGTGCAAGGGCAGTCTGCTGCACGTGTACATGTGTACGTGGAGGCCCTGCTGTGCATACATGGAGGCCGTGCAGTGAATACATGCATGTAAGCAGAGACCCTACGGAGAGTACATGTATGTATGCATGGATCCTGCTGTGCACGCATGTATGCATGTGGGAATCCTGCTGTGTACACATTTATGTATGGAGGGGGCTCTGCTGTGTGCACATGTACAGGAGTGGAGGCCCATGCTCAGGGCCCACCCTCTAACACAATAGCCCAGCTCTTCTTCACCCCTTTATGGGGCCCCTGAAACCCATGTCTCTGCTGTCAAGGGGCTCCCCAGAGACTGCATGCCCAGGAAGCAGCCTAGGGCCCTTCCATAAGCTGTCGACCCCCACATTTTTTGAGGTGAAACAAGGGGGAAAACAGGCTGGGGTCAGAGGGCTGTGGGCCTGGGAGCCCTCGGCTGAGCAACACAGCCACCGGTAGGCCTGGCCAGTTCTCCAGGCTTAAGGAAAGGGTTTCCAAAGAGCTCCGGGGGGGAGCAAAGGGAAAGAGGGCGAGAGAGGAGGGAGGGAGGGAGGAAAGGGAACGAAGGGGAGAAGGAGGGTGCAGGGCAGAGATCACGCAGCCCTGCCTGCCAGTGTCCCGTGACCTCTGACCTTCGCCAGAGGAAAGGCAGCAGGCTTCAAGGTCACACCTTCTATAAATCAAGTCTTTTGTCACTTTCATGATTAAGTAGAGAGAAACTGGGCATGGTGGTGCACACCTTGGTGGATCTCCATGAGTTCAAGGCCAGCTTGGTCTACATAGAGTGTTCCAGGCCAGCTGGGGCGACAGGGAGACCCTGTCTCAAAAAGACACACTGCCCCCACCCCTCCACCCATTAAAAACAAAAAGTAGAATGGGGCAGGGTAAAGGGAGGGCGAGGAGAGTGAGTCCAGTCTGCTCAGGCCCAGGGAGCCCCAGACCCACAAGCACAGAGGGGCCAGCGCAGCACCAGGCGGCACTGAGGGGAGGAGGGCTTACCATCTTCCCATGAGACTAGGAAGCATGAGGAGGAAAGGAAACAGGGAGACAGGTCATTAGGAGGCTCGGCAGCCTGGGGACGCTGACAGGTCAGGATGGCAGGAAATAACCCCTGTCGAACACTCTGGGCTGTCCTCCCCAAGAGGAAAGGCTTGACCAGGAAGTCCTGGGCTTGGAGAGCGACCTCAGTCACAGCCTCCTATAATCCAGCTGCTCACTACAAACACCAGGGCTGGGAGGGGCCGGGACACGCTGGGACTGCCCCCTGCATGGGGTCTTGCTGAAAGTTAGGGCCTTCAGCAGCTGGGCCCCTGCCCCCAACCAGGCCCAGGGCTGCACACAGGAGGTGCTCAGGGGCTGTGTGCAGAAGCCTCAGATGAAGCAATACTGAACCAAGACGGTCTGCTTTCCCCACACCCCTCCCCTACAACGACCCCGCCTGCTGCCATCACAGCCCCGCCCCTGCAGCCAGGGTCCTAGTCCACTGGACTTTAGAGCCTCTGACAAGCCAGGCTCATCCCTGGCTGGCCTCCAATCAAGGCAGGATGGGACGGGAAGGAGGCCTACTTGTTACAAAGGACAATAGGGAGTTAGAGTCAGGCCAACTAAGACTAAAAGTCAAGGTTGAAAGCTAAGCTCTCACTGGGGCCCCAACAGGGCCTCTCTCTCTGCTTCTGGGGATCTGGGATGCTGAGGGTGCCCTCTGCCTCAGTGGCAAGGAGGGAAGAGTCTTCCTGAAAGGTCAGTGGTCCACACATCCAGCAGGCTCAGCCTCCGTGACACCAGATGCACTGCCCCCGGGGTTAGGGCCCTGTGCCATGCGAGCCCCTTTTGGGGTGTGGCCCACCTTCTTAATGTCCTTGTTGTGCATGGGGTCGTCAGTCATCTTGTGGAAGAGCAGCTCAATGACCTCCTTCAGCTCATAGCTGTAGCCCTTCCGCTTACACACGATGACCACCTTATCGAACAGGAACAGGTACCTGGGCAGACAGGGCACTGGGCGTCAGGACAGCCACGCTCTACGTGGAGAGGTGGCACTGCGCTGGGAGTGTGCCCTCTCCAACACCAGCAAGTCATCCCTGAGGCCACAGCTTGCATGTCAGGAATCCCCACCACCTGCCTGCCCACTCGAGGGTCACTTGGTAGAGAGTTCATACGGCCGCTCAGTCAGCCCCAGCTCCCTGGAGGCTGTGAGCTGTTAGCCAGACACACCCCCTCCCCATCCCTACCTTTTGGCTGCCCCCCAAGTCCAGCCCAGTGCCCACCACAGGATGGCAGTGCCTCTGTGTGGCCGCTGCTGGCTGAAGTGGCTGATCATAGGGGCTTGTGCCGAGAAGGAAGGAAGTAATTAAAACGGCTGCACAAGGCCTGCAGTGCAGTTGTTCTTTCCCCAGGAAGGTCTATCCTGAGCCACTTGGGAGCGGGTTCCCTGGACCGGAGGGCCAGTCTGAGATGGGGTGCCACTGCCTCCTGCTCACCTGTCCTGCTTGGTGTGGTTGACTATGGACCGGACTTTCAGCTCCCCGTCAATCTTGGGCCTCCCAAATTCCTCCAGCTTCACTTGCTGGGAAAGAAAAGCCAAAGCCATCAGCTCGAGGGAGCCATGTGCTTTCTTAAGACAGGGAGGCTGGTGGGCACATGCTCAGGGCAGGGTCCTGAGATCCAGCGTGAACTAGGCAAGTGTGCCCACAGCGATCAGGATGATGCTCAGAACAGGGGAGCCCAAGGCCAGGAAGGAGCCCGGCCAAGCCTGTCCCCTCCCGGTGGGCCCCAGTGCAGACTCCCTTGAGTCCTGGGAACAAAGGGCGATTGACAGCCTGGTCACGCTCACAGACGGCTGTTGTGTGGAGCCCAGAGCAGTAGGAAAAGCCAGACGCCTAGCCCTGAGACAGAAAATAAAAGAGAGCGAGCGAGCGGCACTGTTGGATCGAGTGGAGGCCACAGCCGGGGTCCTGCCAGCCGTTCATCTTCCACAGGAAGAAGGCTCAAGCCCCATCCCAGCCACTGGGCTGTGGAGATTCCATTTCCTGTTCTGCTTGGACTGGGCCTTTGCTGTTCTGTTTTGATCCGGAGAGATTCTGCCCCTCCACCATTCCCTATGTAGCTTTCAAAGGACGAGTCTATACAGGCAGGAAAAGGCAGAGGAAAGTTCCACAGAAAGTTCCGTATGGAGTGGCTGTGCTCGCGGGCAGCCAAGACAGGCCTGACAATATCATTCCCAAGTTCCCTGCACTTTGTGAAAGCTGCCGAAGGCAATGTCTAGGGCTGGCCTTGCGGCACAGAGTGGCGCGCACACATCTGCTCGGGGATTCTTCCATCACTCAGGGCACAGAACAAATGTACTGCCTTCACCTAGAGAGGCACCAGGGCTGGGCATGGTGCGGGGAGTGGGGCCACATCCCAGGAACGCCAGCACGCACCAGCCCGTGTTGTCTACTCTTGCTTCTGTTGTTCTGGGCCAGGGCTTCTTGGATCCCAGGCTAGCCTCAAAAGCACTGTGTAGCCAAGGAGAGCTTTGAACTCCTGATCTGTCAAGTGCCGGGACTATAGCTATGCAACACCAAGACCAGCTTTTTCAGGGTCTCACGCATGCCGGGCAAGCACTCTACCAACTAAGCTACAGCCAAAGCCGTTTTCTTGTTATTTAAAATGCAGATGTGGCTCATGGGAAAAACAAATTCCCTCATGTCACCAAAGGAATGCTTGTCACTGGGCGGTACTTGGAAAGCACAGGTAATGGGCAAGAGGCCTGGACCCCACTAACACTCATGCTGAGACCAAGACCTTGCTTAGAAATGCACACGGACACGAGGTGGGATCGAAACAATGCTCAGCGACTTTTTGTTCATGGCACAGATGTCTCCCGACATCCTAGGTCTGCAGAGGGCTCTTCTGTGGGCAAGAACAGGTATGTGGGACACCCAACTCCTGACAGTAAGAATCACCAGGGACAAGACAGTAGCTTTGGATCAGGGTGATCATGGGACCCTTGGGCATCTGGCAACAGCTGGAGATGCAGTTGGTGATCATCACTGGGAGCCAAAGGTGCTATTGGTATGTGATGGGTTGTGGCAAAGGTGCTCAACTTGCCCTAGGGTGCAGGCCTGTAATACAGACAGATCCAAGCTGCACATGTACTAAGCAGTATCTGAGCCCAGAAATGCCTAGTGTCTTCTCCCCAGCTGACCTCTAAGGGAGCAGCAGGCTGGAGCGGGTCCAGATGGTGTCAAGCCCTGCTTGATGGAGTCCCAGGAGGAGGGGAGAACTGAGGGGCAGTTCTCACCCCCAAACCAAACCCTGTTCATTGCCCCTCCTGGGGATGCTGAGATTGATAGGGAGAGAGGAGGGCCACAGACCAGGAGGAGCCTTTGCCCCTGGGAGGCAGAGAAGGGTCTGGGTTGTTGAAAAAACCTTTCTCCCCTCTCCTTGGCCCTGCTCACTGCAAAGCGCTGTCTTCAGGGCACAGGGGGGTGGGCTAAAGTGGATGAAGGCCCACAGAAGCCGGGGCTCATGTCAAATTCAGAGCACTCTCCCTAACCCCAGGGGGCGGACATGGTGTCCCACGTTCCCTCTGCTCAACCACAGCCTTCACAGGAAGCCGTCACAAGCCCACACAGGCGAAGACCTGCCCGCTTACCAGGTTCTCTATGGAACTCTGGAACTCACTGATCTTCTTCAAAGTCTCTTTGTCCCGTTTCACTTCGTTGATGTACATGGCCAAGTCCTGGAAATCAAAAGACGGGATTATCACACCAAGTCCCACAGGGTGAGCTCTAAGTCCCTACCCGGCCCAACGCTGGGCATTCGAGCCTGAATGTCCTCAGTCTTGGCCGGGGTGGCTGAAACTGCAGGCACTGAAGGCAGGAAACACCACATCTATGTGACGAGAGAGCTAAGGCAGAGAACACAGCATGCAGACTCAACGCAGGCCACTAGTGGCCCCTGTAGCAGCTCCCTCACTCGATGGGCTTTCAGAGTCAGAACAGAGGAAGCACCCCACGTGGATGAGCGACAGCCTGGACCAAACCACCCCTCTGCTCTCGGGAAGCCCAGGCTACAACCTCCCCTCAGAGCCCGGGTAAAATGAACACTAAGTTCTTTCGGTGTCCCGACACAATGCCACAATCCTCCTGCCAGCCACCAGGGGGCAGTGCTAACTTTGCTGCAGAAAGTTAGCAGCAGCCTAGACACGGGTGCCCAACAAGGACTGGAGTAGCATATGATCCTGCCCATCACCGTGAGCAGGGAGGAAATCCCCCAAACATAAGGGCCAGCCCACATCCTGGAGTCGGTTCCCAGCTCCCACATGGCCTCCCTTGCTTCCGGGGCCACTTCACGGTCTATACCCCAAGCTCTAGGCCTGGCGGGGCTAAAGTTCCCTACCAGAAGCAGCACTGAATTCTTATAAAGGGTGTTTTGCATTCTAACCCAATAGCCTTTAAAGGAGGATTAAACTCCCAAAGAACACAACAGCCAGGGCAGACCGAACATGTGCAGACAGGCAGGCCCCTGTGTACACCTGGCTACGGCACCAGGACCCCACACCTGGGATGGGGAGACTCCCAGGGAGATAGCCATGACAGGACAGCCGTTAACAGAGGACACAGCCTTGAAGGGACTGATCGCTGTGACCCGTACACGGAAATGGAGCCGGGGGCAGTGACGGCTCACACGCTGGTAGAATGACTGATTTCCCGCTCTACACTGGGGACAGACTTAAAGGCTCTTAGATTCCCTTCCCATTCTGAAGACCTAGGAGGTGGTTCTGTGGCTCTCACTGACGTGAAGGGCACAGCCAGGAGTCAGAGTTCTGTGGAACGTCAGTGACACTCGGGGGAGTTGTCCAGTGAAGGGCTGGGGAGCTGCCTGTGGGCTGGTGACTGAGTGATGATGTGAGGCCAGGCTGGGGGGCTCAGGGCACATCTGCAGCCGTGGATCACTAGCCCTGGGGATGAATCACTGCCACCTGATTGTGTCGACAGTGGAAAGACATGGCGGTCCCTCTCCTGCAGTGGTAGGTGATCTCAGTGTCCCCAGAGGATCCAGCCAAGGGTCCCTGTGATCACCCATGGCACCCATGCTCAAGTACACCCACAATTAGGGCAAGTTTCTCAACGTACAGGTGGCCTGCTAACAGGTGGTGCATTGTCCTTACTTCCAACATTCAGGAGGCAGAGATGGGCAGATCTCTGTGTACTCGAGACCAGCCTGGGCTACATGAGTTCCAGGCCAGTCAGGGCTACATAGTGATATCCTGTCTCAACAAAACCAAACCAAACCAGGGCTGAAGAGATGGCTCAGTGGTAAAGAGCACTGACTGCTCTTGCAGAGGGCCTGGGTTCGATTCCCAGCACTCACATGGCAGCTAACAGCCTCTAGTTCCAGGGGCTCCAATGCCCTCTTTTGACCTCCGTGGGCATTGCACGACACAGGTGCACCTACCTACATGCAGGCCATACACTCACACACATTAAACAACAAGCCAAAAAGCCCAGAAAACCCCAGGTAACTGTGAGCAGCAGCACCGTCCCCACTGCCTGGCAGCTGTGTGGGAGACAGGCTGGAGCTCTTCCCTCTTCGAATGGGGTGTCCTGGGAAAGGAGGGGTCCAGAGCACTGCTCAGAGGCAGGTGTCAGAGGTCAAGCCTGTGGCTACAAGGGGGAGGTTGAGGGAGCTGAGCTGTCAACCTCTATCACATGGTAGTGCTGAGGGGCATCACACCAGGCCTAGGACACAGACCTGGCTTGGGGGAGGCTGCCGGTGCCTGGCGGAAGAGATCTGGAAGGTGACTTCCCTGAGCAGGGTCAAGTTCATGGCAAAGACGGGGAATGAATGTGTCACAGCGGGTGACGAGGACACAGCCTGAGCAGACGCCGCCAAGTGGAAAGCACAGTCTTACTAGGAACCCAGGAGTGGTCAGGCTTGCCTGGAACCTGGGGCTTTCCGGGTACGCACAGCTCCAAGGACCCTGTAGAAGGCCTGGAGAACAGGGTGAGGAGCCAGGCCTGGTTCAGAGAGCAGTGGGAGCCAGGAAGGGTTCTGAGCAGGGCGGTGTGGCGAGCTGAGCTTTCAGGACAGTGGGTTGTCATGGCCTAATGGGACATGGCTGGATAGGAGCCATCTAGGCAGGTGACAGGGGAACAGGGATGGGAACAGACCTTCGGCAGCAGAGGCCCCAGGGGAGCCAGTGCCTGGGAACCACTGGTGGCCCCGGTGGACAGTCTGGAAAGCAGGAGGCGGGGGCAGTGATCACTGTTGACGACTGAAGTTAAGAACTTGGACACAGAAGGCGCCTGGCCTGCAGCGCCCTCTACTGTCCTGTGAGTCGAATGTCCTGCATGTGCTATCCTAGGCAAATGCCCTCAGTCACCATCGTAGCCTCCCAAGATGCTCAATTCACGTCCAGGAACACAGGCACGCTGGCCTGGGTGCTCCCCCTGCCCTGCCTCAGTTCACCTACCTGCATGGCTTCCAGAGCTTCTTTGAGCTGCTGCCTTTCCGGCCGATCTGTGGAGTGGCTCAGGAGTTCCTGTGGGAGTAAGAGGAGACCTAGTGTCAGCTCTCAGGGGCTCCAACTCTACCTACACCTAGTGCAAGGTGTGCACAGAGCGAGGCCCTTGGGACAAAGTCACCCACCAGCCCAGGTGCAAGTTCATCTGCCTAACTCTAGTAGACACAGGGACCCCTCACACAGGGGACGCCTCACTTCCAACAAAGGTGTCCCTAAATCTTTCGGGTAATGGAGGGGCTTATTATGGGAAAGAAACTAGGGTCATAAAAAGAAAAGCCCTGAGGTTGACTCTTAAAAGAAACTTGAAGGCACCGCCTATCTTCCCTCCCAGGTGTGCTGCACTTTACTACAGCTTCCAGGAAGTTCACGGACACAGATCGCAAACTGCGGTAGCTCTCCTGGTCTGAGGATGCTTATCGGCCTCTCCCCACTTTCCTGACTTTGTTACTGGCTTTGGTCATAATGTTCCTGTCCAGTTATTGTGATAACCTTTCAGAGTATGTATCGAACACACACACATACTCATTTATCAACCTATGTGTGCTCAAGGCTGTCTGTGGGCTAAAACGTCCATGCCCCTGGAGCCCAGGTGACCGGTGTGCAGGGGGTGGCTGGTAGCCTCACCTTGAGTAGGAGATGGTATTTCAGCACACGCTGCATGGGCACCACCAACAGATCTTGCAGCTTGAACTTGCCATCCTGCACCTTGAGCGTGCACTCCTGGCACGGGAGAACAATGACGGATGGGGCTGGGGCTCCCTGACCCCAATTCTGGTCATCTGGGTAGAGGAACCTCAACCCAGCTCCCTCAGCCTTGTTCTGGTGTGTACGTGAGGTGGGTGTCATAGCCTGTAGGCGGGACATGCCACCTCTCACATCCAGGGCACTCAGTGGGGCCTGGGATTCTGAAGGACCCTTTGCCTAAAAGCGCTTCCTGGGGGCCAGGTCTTGTCTGAACAGGAGTCAGGACCTCTGGCCCAGCTCAGCAGTCTGCTGTCTGCTCTGTGAGAGGCCAAGTGGGAAAGGGGCTCACACAGGGCTATGGGGTCACTCCAGAACCTGGGGTCTACCAGACCTCCTGGATGAGAAGCAGAGAGTACATGCCAGCAAGCTTTGGAAACAGCTGTCCTGACTGCATGAGACAGACATTCCTGGATGACGGGGCAAGGAAAAGCCTGGGAGGGGCTCATGAGAGAATCGAGTTGATAGGTGAGCTCTGGGCACCGGGTAACGTCAGGAGTGGGCAGGAGGCCCAATGCTTCTAACAGGTCACCTAGGGTCCCTCCAGCAAACGAGGTCAGGGTCATGTGTCAAAGGCCCTTGCTAAAACAGACCTGGCCCCTCCCCAGCCCTCAGAGCTCAGGCTGTACTCTGGGACATGTTCTGGACCTCATCAAACAAAATACAAAGGCAAAAACACCACAAAACCAAAGACGGGTGTGAGGGAGGTTGGTGTGTCTCCAGGGCTCTAGCTAGGCAGCTGTGCCAGGCCAGGGTTACTGGAAAGCCTCATTACCTCCACTTTCTGCCTGAAGTCATCCCGGCTGGCAAGGAGCTGGTTCAATGTGCTCTGGGCATGTTCCATGTGGCTGCAGTACTCTCCATAGATCAGGAGTCTGGGGAGACAGCAATACTCACATGGTACACGGGCACAGCGCATACACAGGTTGGCACGGGTCAAGTAAGATGCTCACAGCTGCTGTGAGCCTGGATGGTACACAGGCATGTGAACACATACGTGCACTGCAGGACTACGATGCTCACAGCCACACTGTCCTGCCACCTCCTCGGGCAGCTAGAACTCCTCACGGTCACTGCCCCACATGGCTCTGCTCCCTCCCTGCCTCTCTCTCCCCCTTTTACAAGTATGCTGAAACCGTAAAGGAGCGCTCCCCACTTCCCAGTCCAAGGAGGCTGCCTGGTTCCACTCCATTGTGGAGAGAAGGCCCTGCCTCCCTCTCTGCTTGTCTCAGGTTTACCCCAGGGCTGTGCAAAATGGAGGAGACCCAAGGTGGCTCCTGTTGGTTCTGCGGGGTGTCAGTACCCACACCCAGAGGCTAAGCAAGGCCTATGTCCAGCGGGAGAAGCAGCAGGCGGGGTCCCAGCGGTCCAGCCGGCCCTGCCTTCTTCGTGTCCTCCCTTCTTTAGCTGTGGCTCACCTGGTTCCTGTCTCTCCCTGCCAAAAAATTCTCTTTGTAGAGCCTTTAACAGTGCTCTGTTGTCACCCTCCACCTGGGGTCCATGCACTGTCCTCAGGGATAACATCTCTACAGACCCCAGCACTCACAGCCTACACTTTCACTTATGTATGTATTTATTTTTATTTTAAGTGTATGAGTGTGTTGTCTGCACATGTGTAAGTGCACCTGTGTCATGCAATGCCCTCAGAGGTCAGAAGAGGGCATCGGATCCCCTGGAACTGGAGTTACAGATGGTTGTTAGCCGCCGCCTGGGTGCTTGGAATTGAACCCGGGTCCTCTGCAAGAGCAGTCAGTGCTCTTAACCGCTGCGCCATCTCTCCAGCCCCGACAGCCTTATCCCCTGACTACACAGGAGCCTGCGTAGGAGACCCTGCCCTGTGATGAGGACAAGGGCAATGGTAACCACCCCGCACTGGGCTACTGAAGCCTCGCTGACAGTATTAAGGGGCTGTTCTCCAAGCAAAGACACGCACGGTCACCGAGGCCCCAGGGAACCGCCTGAGACACCAGCTGATGAGTACCAGCCTGGTGGCCAGTCACAGGGCTTGTTGGGAGGCTGGGCTTATCCTCAGAGTTCCAGCCCCAGTGTGTGCTGCATCAAGGACTGACTGGGTTCCTCCTGAAAGGGCTCTGACAACTCTGGGATGGTCTCTGTTCACTACAACTCCTGTCCCCTAGGGCATCAGGCACTGGGCTGGGGCAGGTGGCAGGGCCTGCCACTGGCTAGACTTCTGCGGATGTCACTCAGGAAGAAGTGTGGTCAGTTCTTCTGTGGGCCCCAGGGTGACCAGGCTTCACCACATGGGCCTTTCTTGTCTCCGAGCTTTAGAATTGGACAATGCTCAGTCCTGTCTCAAACTCAAGAAGGCAGCAGGTGAGAGCACATTTTCTGGTGAGGATAAAGAGCTCAGAGCGGGAGCAGGCTCAGGTAACAGCTTTCAACAGGTTTCCCAGGCCTAGACAAATGATGTGGGCTCCTGAAGTCACAGATCCTGTAGGTAGATGCCTGTCTGAGTGTCTGGCACATCTCAGGCCTCCTGAGAGTTCCCTGGCACAGCCCATGGGGAGCACGAGGCTGAGGTTCCATGACGCTAAGAAAGGGCTTTACTGTGGACCCAGATGGGCCGCCCATCCAGGCACAGTGGGACCAAACAGCCATACATGGTGCCTGCTGGGACACGTCCCCACGTCTGCTTCCCTGCCTGGTGCGGCAGCCACATGCTGTCCAGGGATCTTACTGGGTGCTGCTCTGACCCCTTGTCTTTATTTCAATGAATCTATTACTAAACTGAAAAATGAAACAAAACTGAACACTTCTAGAGCAACTGAGTTTTCCTCTTTTTAGAAAACGGTTAAAAGCATTTAAGATCCCAGTAATGACAGAGGGGGATAGGAGAGGGACATTTGAGAGACTCGTGGCTAGTCTGCAGCTAGCTGGACAAGGCGTGGCTCCTGACAAACAGCTTCCCCCAGAGCTCATCATAGGCGCCTGGCGTCCGCGATGCTGAGGCCCTGGCTGGAAGGCCCCAGGTATAGCTGTCACCTCTTTGGTCAGACAGGTGTGGAGACTCAAGCTCACAGGGATTCAAACTAGTCACATCTGACCCTCAAATCACCTAACCACAAACCCACTTGATCCTAAATATAATCTGTGAGCTGTGCACTCTGATCCTACTCACAATGTCAGAACAGCCGGGAGGTCAGGAAGGCATGGGAATCCCAGCATCCCCCCGCCCCCCCGCAACACCATGGCCTTCTAAAAAGGTGCACCTGGGGCTTGGGGGTGATAAGCTTGGCTGGCAAAATCCTTGCCTTTCAAGCAGAGGACCTCAGGTCAATGCCCAGAGCCCACATAAAGATGTTAGACATGGTGGTGTGTATGCCCAGAGCTGGGAAGACAGAGACAGGACCCCCCAGCTGCCAGTCTAGCCAAATCGGTGAGTCCCATGTCCCAGCAAGAGACCCTGCCTCAAAATACAACGTGGAGGGCTCCTAAAGACTCACATCCGAGGTGGTTCTATGACCTCCACATGCCCCCCACCAAAGGTTGCTCTGGATTGTACAGTATGGAAGTAGGGGTGACCTCACCCTGGTCCAAGCATCCTATTATGTCTGGAGGTGAGAGGGCTGAAGCTGAGTGAGACTCCCCCAGGCGGGGGGTCCCCTCTAAAAACACCACAAAACCAAAGACGGGTGTGAGGGAGGTTGGTGTGTCTCCAGGGCTCTAGCTAGGCAGCTGTGCCAGGCCAGGGTTACTGGAAAGCCTCATTACCTCCACTTTCTGCCTGAAGTCATCCCGGCTGGCAAGGAGCTGGTTCAATGTGCTCTGGGCATGTTCCATGTGGCTGCAGTACTCTCCATAGATCAGGAGTCTGGGGAGACAGCAATACTCACATGGTACACGGGCACAGCGCATACACAGGTTGGCACTGGTCAAGCAAGATGCTCACAGCTGCTGTGAGCCTGGATGGTACACAGGCATGTGAACACATACGTGCACTGCAGGACTACGATGCTCACAGCCACACTGTCCTGCCACCTCCTCGGGCAGCTAGAACTCCTCACGGTCACTGCCCCACATGGCTCTGCTCCCTCCCTGCCTCTCTCTCCCCCCTTTTACAAGTATGCTGAAACCCCGTAAAGGAGCGCTCCCCACTTCCCAGTCCAAGGAGGCTGCCTGGTTCCACTCCATTGTGGAGAGAAGGCCCTGCCTCCCTCTCTGCTTGTCTCAGGTTTACCCCAGGGCTGTTTTTACAAGTATGCTGAAACCGTAAAGGAGCGCTCCCCACTTCCCAGTCCAAGGAGGCTGCCTGGTTCCACTCCATTGTGGAGAGAAGGCCCTGCCTCCCTCTCTGCTTGTCTCAGGTTTACCCCAGGGCTGTGCAAAATGGAGGAGACCCAAGGTGGCTCCTGTTGGTTCTGCGGGGTGTCAGTACCCACACCCAGAGGCTAAGCAAGGCCTATGTCCAGCGGGAGAAGCAGCAGGCGGGGTCCCAGCGGTCCAGCCGGCCCTGCCTTCTTCGTGTCCTCCCTTCTTTAGCTGTGGCTCACCTGGTTCCTGTCTCTCCCTGCCAAA
The DNA here is from genome assembly GCF_000622305.1 of Nannospalax galili. Classification (NCBI taxonomy): domain Eukaryota; kingdom Metazoa; phylum Chordata; class Mammalia; order Rodentia; family Spalacidae; genus Nannospalax; species Nannospalax galili. Next base: position 453,555 of record NW_008347322.1, read on the forward strand.
AAATTCTCTTTGTAGAGCCTTTAACAGTGCTCTGTTGTCACCCTCCACCTGGGGTCCATGCACTGTCCTCAGGGATAACATCTCTACAGACCCCAGCACTCACAGCCTACACTTTCACTTATGTATGTATTTATTTTTATTTTAAGTGTATGAGTGTGTTGTCTGCACATGTGTAAGTGCACCTGTGTCATGCAATGCCCTCAGAGGTCAGAAGAGGGAATCGGATCCCCTGGAACTGGAGTTACAGATGGTTGTTAGCCGCCGCCTGGGTGCTTGGAATCGAACCCGGGTCCTCTGCAAGAGCAGTCAGTGCTCTTAACCGCTGCGCCATCTCTCCAGCCCCGACAGCCTTATCCCCTGACTACACAGGAGCCTGCGTAGGAGACCCTGCCCTGTGATGAGGACAAGGGCAATGGTAACCACCCCGCACTGGGCTACTGAAGCCTCGCTGACAGTATTAAGGGGCTGCTCTCCAAGCAAAGACACGCACGGTCACCGAGGCCCCAGGGAACCGCCTGAGACACCAGCTGATGAGTACCAGCCTGGTGGCCAGTCACAGGGCTTGTTGGGAGGCTGGGCTTATCCTCAGAGTTCCAGCCCCAGTGTGTGCTGCATCAAGGACTGACTGGGTTCCTCCTGAAAGGGCTCTGACAACTCTGGGATGGTCTCTGTTCACTACAACTCCTGTCCCCTAGGGCATCAGGCACTGGGCTGGGGCAGGTGGCAGGGCCTGCCACTGGCTAGACTTCTGCGGATGTCACTCAGGAAGAAGTGTGGTCAGTTCTTCTGTGGGCCCCAGGGTGACCAGGCTTCACCACATGGGCCTTTCTTGTCTCCGAGCTTTAGAATTGGACAATGCTCAGTCCTGTCTCAAACTCAAGAAGGCAGCAGGTGAGAGCACATTTTCTGGTGAGGATAAAGAGCTCAGAGCGGGAGCAGGCTCAGGTAACAGCTTTCAACAGGTTTCCCAGGCCTAGACAAATGATGTGGGCTCCTGAAGTCACAGATCCTGTAGGTAGATGCCTGTCTGAGTGTCTGGCACATCTCAGGCCTCCTGAGAGTTCCCTGGCACAGCCCATGGGGAGCACGAGGCTGAGGTTCCATGACGCTAAGAAAGGGCTTTACTGTGGACCCAGATGGGCCGCCCATCCAGGCACAGTGGGACCAAACAGCCATACATGGTGCCTGCTGGGACACGTCCCCACGTCTGCTTCCCTGCCTGGTGCGGCAGCCACATGCTGTCCAGGGATCTTACTGGGTGCTGCTCTGACCCCTTGTCTTTATTTCAATGAATCTATTACTAAACTGAAAAATGAAACAAAACTGAACACTTCTAGAGCAACTGAGTTTTCCTCTTTTTAGAAAACGGTTAAAAGCATTTAAGATCCCAGTAATGACAGAGGGGGATAGGAGAGGGACATTTGAGAGACTCGTGGCTAGTCTGCAGCTAGCTGGACAAGGCGTGGCTCCTGACAAACAGCTTCCCCCAGAGCTCATCATAGGCGCCTGGCGTCCGCGATGCTGAGGCCCTGGCTGGAAGGCCCCAGGTATAGCTGTCACCTCTTTGGTCAGACAGGTGTGGAGACTCAAGCTCACAGGGATTCAAACTAGTCACATCTGACCCTCAAATCACCTAACCACAAACCCACTTGATCCTAAATATAATCTGTGAGCTGTGCACTCTGATCCTACTCACAATGTCAGAACAGCCGGGAGGTCAGGAAGGCATGGGAATCCCAGCATCCCCCCGCCCCCCCGCAACACCATGGCCTTCTAAAAAGGTGCACCTGGGGCTTGGGGGTGATAAGCTTGGCTGGCAAAATCCTTGCCTTTCAAGCAGAGGACCTCAGGTCAATGCCCAGAGCCCACATAAAGATGTTAGACATGGTGGTGTGTATGCCCAGAGCTGGGAAGACAGAGACAGGACCCCCCAGCTGCCAGTCTAGCCAAATCGGTGAGTCCCATGTCCCAGCAAGAGACCCTGCCTCAAAATACAACGTGGAGGGCTCCTAAAGACTCACATCCGAGGTGGTTCTATGACCTCCACATGCCCCCCACCAAAGGTTGCTCTGGATTGTACAGTATGGAAGTAGGGGTGACCTCACCCTGGTCCAAGCATCCTATTATGTCTGGAGGTGAGAGGGCTGAAGCTGAGTGAGACTCCCCCAGGCGGGGGGTCCCCTCTTAAGGAACCACCTCTTGGTAGTGGAGACACTCACAGTGAGCCTAGGGGACTATGTCCCAGTGATTTCCCAACAGAATTCACAGCCAATGCAAACCCACAAACTTGTCTACATGAGTGTTTCAGGTGGGCTGACCCTGGACTCCCCACTGTCTCTGGGGACAGTCAGAGTCAATGAAAGCCCAGTAGATACCAAGCCTTGGTTGGGTAGCCCAGGAGCATACCCCTAAATTCCACACTTGCCAGGATCACACTGGGCCTGAGGTTTGGGCAGGACAGGGGCACAAACAGCAGGAGGGGGGCCTCCCGACCCCGCTTACCTCCCCTCAAATACGACCCCATTCAGCAGCCCAAGTACTGTGAGACTGGTGGCCTTTCTTGCCCAGCAAACCTGTACTTGTGCATCAAAACCCTCCCAATGATCTCCTTGGTATCAGCTTCCCCTGCCTATCCTCTCGCCGTTGCAGCTCATCAGGGTTAAACTGAAAATGAAGGGTAGAGATGGGGCGGGGAGTAGGTGGCAGCCCTAGAGGAGGCAGCACAGGGTCACCCTGCGCAGCAACTCTGGGCTCCTGGGAGGGCATTCACTCCTCTCACACACCCCAGCATCCAGCATGGATGGAGCCTTGAAGACAAATATAGTGGGGAAAGGAAGAAGATACTGTCCTTTTTTTTACACTGGTGGTACTAGGACTGAACTCAGGACTTCATCTGTGCTAAGCAAGCACTCTACCACTGAGCTGTATCCCTCACTCCTTTTAAGGCCGGAATACCCAATCTTCCCACTTCTCCTGGGACTGTAGGCACGTGCCACCACACACCACTTACATTTCTGCTGTTTTATTGTTTGAAAAAAGTTGGACATTTAGTACTATATATTTTTTAAAATCAGGGCTGGAAAGATGGTTCAGAGTTTGAGTACCGGCTGCTCTTACAGAGGACTCAAGTTCAGTTCCCAGCACCCATGCTGGGCAGCTCCTAACCTCCTATAACTCCAGCTCCAGGGGATCCTCAAGCACCTGTATCCACATGTTCATACTCACACACAGACACACATGCATACACATAATTAGAAATGAGAAAAAAGCCGGGCGTGGTGGTGCACCCCTTTAATCCCAGCACTCAGGAGGCAGAGGCAGACAGATCTCTGTGAGTTCGAGGCCAGCCTGGTCTACATAGTGAGTTCCAGGACAGCTGGAGCTACAGGGAGACCCTGTCCCCAAAAGACCAAAAAAAAAGAGAGAGAGAGAGAAAAATCGCCCACAACTTGGAGTAAGGCCACAAATGTGCACACCCAAATTCACGCAGCCTGGACAATACCGGACCATCATAAAACACTCCAAAACTTGTTCCCTTAGGAGACTGGGGACAACTGATCTGTCCTCACAGAAGCGGTACCCCAAAGCTTTGGGGCTGTAGCCTCGGAGGGCATGGGGGAGCCTGTGAGCCTCCCTGTGCCCATGGGCCTCCTTGGCACCTGCTCTAGTTCACCTCTGGCCTCCCTCCAGTCCCTGCTGGAGAGCCACAGGTGTGGCACAGACTAGGGTACCTGCGGGCGGGGAGGGCGACTGCTGCACTTCTAAGTTCTGACTCGCCAAAGGGTAGGTACCGCAACCTGCAAAGCCCGCCACGTCCTGTTTTCTCTGGCCTTCAGAGCTTCCAAATTTCCCAGTGCTCAGGGGTGGCGCTGACAGGTCAAGCCCCGGCTGGGTGCCTGCGCACCGGGGTCGTAGCCCCCTTGCTGTCCCTCTTGTCCTCTGTCTGGGAATCAGATGGTGTGAGAGCCCCGGCATGCTGAGGTCAGGAGATGCCCATCTCGGGAACCCCTGCTCTGGGTTGAAGGGAGAGGGGGCCGTCCCCCTGTAGGATCAGCCCTCCAAGCCTGGAGGTGAAAAGGCCTCCATGATACCCGAGCCCTGTGGCAGGGAGTCACAGCACGTGGCCTGGCATTCTGGGCCACCACAGGTCACAAGAGCCCAACTGTCCCAGACATTCATCCATCTCCACAATTGCACAGAGATGCTGCTGCACATGGCCTGGGTGTCGGGGCGGGGGGGGGGGGG
>NW_008347322.1:458650-460246 GCF_000622305.1 Nannospalax galili
CACTTCATCCGACCTGCATTTCTTTAAGTGTTGGTGCAAAGTCTCACTGGTGTCTGCCCTGTCTGAACCTATCTTCCCGCCCAGCCAAAGCAGCCTTCCACTGAGCGAACACCCATACGGAAAGTGAGGCTCAGTCTAGTTCATGCCTAATTCACAGGTGGGCAAGTTGAGGCCCAGTACACAATGTTAACAAGGTAGGAAGTGACCTCAGTCCTAACCCTGAGATCACAGCCACACCACCTCAAATTGTTCTGTCCCAAGTCTGTGTCTCTAGACAGGGTGTCACATATCCCAGTCTGGGCCTTGAACTCACTATGTAACTGAGGATGACCCTGAACTTTTGATCCTCTGCCTCCACCCCTGCCCCCCAATGCTAAGGTGATAGCTGTCCCTGATATTATACGGTGCTGGGGCTCGAACCCAGGGCCTCATGCATGCTGGGCAGATAGGCAGATGCTCTACCCACTGAGCCACAACCCAAGCCCTCCCTTCCCTTCTCTCATTAGAAGCAGTTGAGACTTGCTTATCTCACACCAAGATGACAGCCAGAATGCAGGGGTGAGTAGGGAGGTCTCTTTAGGTTCCAGGCCTGGTACCCAGTGGGTGCACTGGGATGACAGAAACATGCCACCAAGATCCTAACAAGCTAGAGAGGGCTGGCCCCACAAGCCCCTCCTATCTAAATGGGGGTGTGATGGGGAGATAGGAGGTAGCGATCTTGGTTACAAGGAAGAACAGGGGTCAGGAGGCAAGTGGCCACCGGCCCTCAGTCCCCAGAACCTGAGGGTCAACCTTAGTGAACTGCCCGACTCTGCCGTCCTGCCTAGGTAGGATGGAGGAGTTATAAGCTCTCCCAAGCCTTGAAAACAGGGCAGAGGCACCAGTCCAGCCCCGACTCACTCACCTCTCCTTGAACTCAAGGAAAACTTTGGCCAGGGTGCTTCCGCCCGCCATCATGGACACATCGATGGCCCGCAGAAAGCTGTGGTGTACCTTGATGAGGTCCTGGAGGGAAAGCAGAGTCAGCGCACGGGCAGGCACTCGCAGGCCCTGCTGGCCAAACGTACCCAGGAAGTGCTGGGCGTTCACCCAAACCCATGAATGCTGGAAATTTCTAGCAGGTGCATCCAAACTTTTGACATCGCGATACAGCACCAACTACAGAGAGATCCCTCTCAAGAACACACAACTGAATTACAAAAGTAAAATCTCATGTTTTACGGTTTGTGGTTGTGTTGGACTGAATCCAGAGCAATCCCTGCCAACACGGGGCCTACACGTGGTAGGATGGACACACCCGTTACATGAAGAAGCTGGAGTGCACTTCTGCTATGCAGCCCCTGAGGCCTCCCCAGTACACTCTGGAGGCCAGAAGAGGCTGGAGAAAGCAGGGTGAGGGTGGCTGTTCTCAGCCAGCATCCATGTAGGGTCTCCCTGCTGCTTAGGGGAACAGAGCGCAGGGAAACTCAGTTTCTTGGCCTGGGGGAAGCACACTTCGCCATGTATCACAACAGATGCACAACTGTGCACAGCACCCCACCCACCTCCCTTCTCAGCATCTTCTCTGTCCCAAGTCACTTGTCCAGGCTCCAGGCT
>NW_008347322.1:460623-463450 GCF_000622305.1 Nannospalax galili
ATGGAGGGAGCTACCCAGTCCCTCAGCAGCCCCTGAGGCCTCCCCAGTACACTCTGGAGGCCAGAAGAGGCTGGAGAAAGCAGGGTGAGTGAGGGTGGCTGTTCTCAGCCAGCATCCATGTAGGGTCTCCCTGCTGCTTAGGGGAACAGAGCTCAGGGAAACTCAGTCCTCAGTTTCTTGGCCTGGGGGAAGCACACTTCGCCATGTATCACAACAGATGCACAACTGTGCACAGCACCCCACCCACCTCCCTTCTCAGCATCTTCTCTGTCCCAAGTCATTTGTCCAGGCTGTGCCTCACAGTAGGCTGGGGCTCAGAGAGTAGAAGGCACGCTCTGGAGTCTAGGTCAGCCCCGTGTGTGATAGTAAGACCCCAGCCCTTGAGCTGACAGGAGGTGACGAGCAGTCAGAAGCACTATGCTCTGGAGGGCACCCACTCAGTCGTAGCATCTGGAGCCTCAAGTCAGCTGTCTGCTCTGCCGACCACGCAAGATTAACCTTCACACGGGTTGCCTGGTGCATATAAGCGGTCAGACACCCGCTGTGGGCAAGCTCCCTCCTATGCTGACAGAAGCCTCGTTCATAGTTCTGGGGGTCTTTAGTCCCCTCCAGGGCTGTGCCAGTCTGTGCAGAGCCGGCAAGACCAACATCAGTGCTGGTATCACTCAGTCAAACCACGCTGGAAATCTTGTCTCCAGCTTTCCGTAGAGTCTCCAGAACGGGAAGCAATCTTCCCGCCTATCAGTCACGAGCCAGCCATGGCTCCGCCAGCTCTGCAAGGTCACCAGGGACATCAACCATGTGAAGGGGCAGGACGGCGCTGGGATGCTTACCTCCAGATTGATGAAGACGGCAGCCATGTCTGCCGGGCTCAGCACCAGCCGCAGGGGGCCCATGTAGTTCTGGAAGGAAAAGTATACTCCTAAGATGCTTCTGGTCAGGGTGTTTTATCACAGCAACAGAAAGCAACCTAGAACAACCACTAAGCCCCTCTGTCCCGCCATAGTGGCCTGAGACGCTGCTCCTCGTGAGCACACCCCAGGAGGGCCAGAGCTCCAGGCCACAGCCCCACCTTCTCGATGTCCTCCAGGGTGCGGTAGTACTTGGCCTCCGTCTCCTGAATCTCCAGCAGGCAGCAGCTCCTCTTGTCATCCTCTGTCATGCTCATTTTCTAAAGGGAACGTGAGCCGTGAGGCAGGATCCCACCGCCTGGCCATCCGCTCGGTGACTCCTGCCACCTTCCCCACATGACATTATGGCCACAAGGGTGTTGAGTGAATAGGGCCACGGTCCTTCCTCATTATCTGCAGTTGAGTAAACTGAGGCACGAGGACAAGAGGGATCTTCATGAGGGTTAGCACAGAGGAAGGCGTGACGGACTCCTAGACTCCTGGGTGCTCACTCCCGACTCAGAACCTCGAGTCCTCACCAGACTGAGGCAAGGGCCTCGGGCGGGGCCTGCAGTGCACACAGGCGAGCTGTGCTTAGGCACCTGCTGTGTAAGTGAGTCAGTCCTGTCCAGCAGGTGGCATCGGCTGACTCCCTGGGGACCCACAGCTGCCCTTGGTCTGGTTTCTCAACACCAACTATCTCACAGGCCAGTCTTCCGAAGGACCACCTGCCTCTATCCAGAGGGCCCAGAACAGCTCATCAGCAGGTCACCCAGGGACATACCGTAGGGAGCACAGGGCCTTAACTAGGAGGGTGGGTGCCACAGGGTGGGACGAGGCAGGAGTTCAGCCCCAGGGTGGGACAAGGCAGGGGTTAGGCCCCAGGGGCTACAGTGGGTTTCACAGGCATGGTCTTTGGGTTCTCTCAGGCCCAGTGAGCCACACCTGCCCAGAAGGCTCAGGTGATGGACTGTGACCTGGAAGTATACTCCAAATATACTCCTAAGATGCTTCTGGTCAGGGTGTTTTATCACAGCAATAGAAAGCAACCTAGAACAACCACTAAGCCCCTCTGTCCTGCCATAGTGGCCTGAGACGCTGCTCCTCGTGAGCACACCCCAGGAGGGCCAGAGCTCCAGGCCACAGCCCCACCTTCTCGATGTCCTCCAGGGTGCGGTAGTACTTGGCCTCCGTCTCCTGAATCTCCAGCAGGCAGCAGCTCCTCTTGTCATCCTCTGTCATGCTCATTTTCTAAAGGGAACGTGAGCCGTGAGGCAGGATCCCACCGCCTGGCCATCCGCTCGGTGACTCCTGCCACCTTCCCCACATGACATTATGGCCACAAGGGTGTTGAGTGAATAGGGCCACGGTCCTTCCTCATTATCTGCAGTTGAGTAAACTGAGGCACGAGGACAAGAGGGATCTTCATGAGGGTTAGCACAGAGGAAGGCGTGACGGACTCCTAGACTCCTGGGTGCTCACTCCCGACTCAGAACCTCGAGTCCTCACCAGACTGAGGCAAGGGCCTCGGGCGGGGCCTGCAGTGCACACAGGCGAGCTGTGCTTAGGCACCTGCTGTGTAAGTGAGTCAGTCCTGTCCAGCAGGTGGCATCGGCTGACTCCCTGGGGACCCACAGCTGCCCTTGGTCTGGTTTCTCAACACCAACTATCTCACAGGCCAGTCTTCCGAAGGACCACCTGCCTCTATCCAGAGGGCCCAGAACAGCTCATCAGCAGGTCACCCAGGGACATACCGTAGGGAGCACAGGGCCTTAACTAGGAGGGTGGGTGCCACAGGGTGGGACGAGGCAGGAGTTCAGCCCCAGGGTGGGACAAGGCAGGGGTTAGGCCCCAGGGGCTACAGTGGGTTTCACAGGCATGGTCTTTGGGTTCTCTCAGGCCCAGTGAGCCACACCTGCCCAGAAGGCTCAGGTGAT
>NW_008347322.1:463510-470603 GCF_000622305.1 Nannospalax galili
TGTGTGTGTCTGTCTGTCTGTGTCTATGTGTGCTAAGATCCAGAACCCCCTTGAAACCCTGTGGACGTGACAGTATCTCTCTGAGAACGTGGTCCTGAGCTTTCTCTACAAAGTCTGAGGCCTTTCCAACAGGTGGGAAAGACGGCGCTGCAGGAGCCTGCCCCGCCTCCCCTTCCCTGCAACTTACCTGCATGTATCTAATCTGAAGGCATGGAGAAGGAAACAAGATTGAACCAGTCAGGACTGTCCACTGACCTCAAGCTGTGCTTGGGAACTCAGGGACACCCACACCACTGAGCGCCAGTCCAGCAGCCACAGCCCAGCCCTTCTCAGAGCCTATCGGGGAGGGATCGGGGCAGGACACCAGGACCAAAAGCAGCACGGCCTCCACCATCATCATTTCCACCCACTTACACTTTCTAGTTCCAGACACGGGGAAGAGGTGGGGAACCAGCTGTCTTATCTCAGACACACACTCACACACACTCACACACACACACACACACACTCCCTCCCTCACACACACACACACACACACACACACACTCACTCTCACACACACTCACACACACTCACTCACACACACACTCACACTCACACACACTCACACACACACTCACACACACTCTCTCTCACACACACACTCACACACACACGCGGTCTAGACAGCCCAGAAGTTCCGCACTGGTACTGAGTGTTAGGACACTGGCTAGCCCCCAGAACCGGGGACAAGCACACCTCCTGCCTTGGGGCTCTTCAGGACCAGGGACAGCGGCTGGTTCCCGGTGCCGTGGCAGCAGGGGTTGGGGGATGTCCTCGGGCCTGTGCCCGCACGCTCACATTTACACTTAGGTTGTCAATGACTTGGAAGTGAGGTGGCCTCCAACAATCTGAGCTCCAGGGGCTAGTGAAGTTTCACAGGCCGTGTCAGGCCAGCTCTGGGGAGCCCCCATCAGACTGCCTGCAAGGTTGGGGGGCAGAGCTGCCTTCTGAAAGCCTCTCCCACCTGCTCTGGAGTGGGACCCCTACCACGGTGCAGAAGGAGATCAAACTTTCGACCTTAGAGGGAAAATGTGTATGCTGTTCTTAAGGATGACACGGGAGGCTACAAGACCCCAATCTGGCCCTCTGTCTAACCTATGCCAGGGACGCAGCAGGATCCCACCAGCCTGGGAAAGGCTCTTCAGGACTCTTTTCTTGGCTTTTGTTTCTCCGCCACCAGCTGGCGGCTCCCACCCAGACGGGAGATGGTGGTGACACTGGCTTTCTGATAAATTCCCCACTTCTTCAGAGAACAAAAATGCATCAAAAGCCTCCACCACTGACAAGTGGCATTGTGCCCACCCCTGGGGAGCTCGGGGTCTAAGGGAGCTAAGGCCTGCCCCACCAACCCCGATTCCACCCCCACAGCCCCCCACCCAGCCAGACTCCTGCCTTCCAAACAGCAGCTGTTGGCAGTAAGCCGGAGCTGGCGCAAAACAGCGTCCGCCAAATCATTAGCCAAGGCTCGTGGAAATAAATACCCTCCAACATAAAAGGCGTGCAGCTGGCCCACTGAGCCCATGCTGGTCTCCTCACTCTCCACACAAAAGGGCACAAAGACGTGCGCTCAGCAGTGCGCTCAGCAGCGCTGCGTTCTCTAGAGAGCGCAGAGGTACTGCTTTAAGGTTCCCTGGACAGGAAGGACCAAGAATCCCGAACCCTTAGAAGGAAAATCTCAGGGGGCCTGAGTGGAGCTGGGTGACCTCCACAGATGGACGGCAGCAGGTCACATCTAGGGTCGTTCTGAGCATCTCAACAGGAAAGAAGGGCACCAAGCAGATGGGGGAAGAAGGAAAGGGGGGCAAAGATGCTCTTCAGGGAACCCCAGGGAACCAGGAAGCACCCAGGACTGTACTTCTGGATGACGTCCTGCTTTGGGGCTGCTGCCTGAGCAGACCAGACCTGGGGAGGCTGTTTCCTGGAGCAAGGACGGGGTGGGGCGCTCACCATGGGCTGCTGCACCTCCACTTTGATGATGTCCTCGTAGATATCGTCTCCTTCATCTTCACACGGGACACAGTCGTAGACATCCTCGCCCAGGTCGTGCTCACTGCACAGGGAGAGGTGGGTAAGCAAGGAAGGACCAGGAACCCAGAAAGCAAGTCCCAGAGGTCCAGGCAAGGTCATCCACCTCCACTCAGGCTCCCCGTCCACACAGCAAGATGCTCTGAGTTATCTCAGGTAGGACAGAAGCTGCCGTGGGGATCTGCCTGCTTTAAGAGGCTCCTCCTCCCCCAGCCATTTTCTAGCCCTAAAGTGAATGCTGGGGGCACACCAGACAGAGGCCCTGGTATGAAATACCTGCCTTTACTGTATCCTCTGTGGCTGGTCAGCAGGCATGCCCAGCTCCTGCCCTCAGACCAGAGCCCTTGTCTGATGCCACACCCAGGACCAGGAGCCCCAAGTTCTCTCAGCTTAGCCAAAGGTCTCCACTATCCTTGAAGCCCTTAGGATAAAGGTCAAGGGCACACGGCCCACACACACCTAGCTGCCTCCCTCTCATGGTGGACAGCAAACAGAATGGAGGAATGGAGACACTGGGTGTGTGTGGTGAACCTTCCGGAGGCAGCAGTCGGGAAAGCTTGGCCCGGTTTAGAACTTGAGGAAGCTTTGATTCTGTTCAGGACTGCCTGGTCCCCTCCAAGCTACCTACGACACTGTTATGACCATCAACTTGATGGGGCATCTAGGAGACAAACCTCTGGGCATGTCTGAAGGAGTTTCTGGGTTAGGTTGAGGTGGGAAGACCCACCCTGATTGTGGATGGCACCATCCCATGGGATGGGATCCCAGACCAAATAAAAAGGAGACAGCGAGCCGCGCACCAGTCTGAGCACCTCTCTCTGCTTCCCCACTGGATGCTATTGACCAGCCGCCTATGCTCCCGCCACTGCACCTTCCCCAACATGGCGGGCTGTACCCTCAAACTGTGAACCCAGACGATCTTTCCCTCATAAGCTGCTTATGTCAAACATTTTGTCACAGCAACAAGAAAACTAACCCCCACCACACACACATCACTCTGCCTTAAGACCTGGGGTCAGGGGAACTTCTTGCAAGAGTGCTCTGTGATGCCTGCCTGGTGTGTCCAGGGATTCCTGGGCACAAGTGAACCTAGTGTGCTCCTCAAACTACCTTTCCACCTGTCCTGTGGTTGGGGAGAAGACACCTGCCCCGGACTACTGTAAACTCATCCTTCCCGCGGGACCGCCACCCTAGCATGCTGTGGGTCTTGGCTAGCATTCCACTGATTCAGCAAATGGGTGGTCCACCCACCTCCTGTTTCCACCACCTCAGGGAAGGTCACTGTGTCCTGGGCTCAGGGGTACAGATGTGGAGCCCCACGCTGGGTAGCAGTGAGTTCACCATCCCTCCAAGGATGGGAGGGGCCGCTGCTTTGGGTACCCCATCTTCTGCCCCACCCCACAAAGCTATCAGGACAGGTTGCACTACAACAATTACACAGACAGCTGCCCACCCACAGTTGAGCCTTCTGAATACCCACACTTGTATCAAATTTTGTATTATTGTTTGGGATTTTCCAGACAGGTTCTCTGGCTCTGTAGCCGAAGCTGGCTTAGAACTTACCAGTAACCATGCTAGCATCAAACTCGTGACAATCTTCCTGCCTCGCTTGGCCTCTTGAGTGCTGGGGTAACAGTTATAAGCCATCAGTGTTCCATTAAGTTCTCTTTAAAAATTATTGTACGTGGGGGCTGAAGAGATGGCTCGGTGGTTAAGAGCACTGGCTGCTCTTGCAGAGGATCAGGCTCGATTTCCAGCACCCACGAGGTGGCTAACAACTGTCCAAAACTCCAGTTTCAGGTAATCCAACGCCCTCTTCTGGCCTCCATGGGCACTGCACGACACAGGTGCACTTACATGCGTATAGGCAAAACACGCATACACATAAAATAATATTTTTTTTAAATTGTATGTGTGCATGATATGGGGGTGTGCACAAGTGTAGAGGTCAGGGGACCGCTTTGCAGAATTCATTTGCTCCTTCTACCTTTATGTGGGTTCCAGGGATCCAACTGCAGTCACCAGGCTTGCACACCAAGCACCTTTACCCTCTGAGCCATCTCACCATCCCACCAGCTTAAGTTCTTAAAAGTCACTTGTTCCTCTAAGGTTCACAAAATCCTTGGAGGTGGCCCATGCTGGAGCCATCTTCAACATCTAATATACACACACGCACGTGCACACACGCACGGGCGGATGTTAGGGTTTCAGCACAGACCCTCTCCAGGATCCTCTCCCTACTTGTACTGGGGAATCATTAATAGGGTATAGACAGTGGGGTGCATGAATAGCCTCCTGCCATGCAGGGCTACACTCAGGGCTCCGGTTCCCCTCAGCACACCCTGTGGCCTTCCCACTGACCCATCCGAAGGTCCACCCCCGGGGGGGTCTGACACAAATCATTTCCCCTGCCTCTCTGCGCTCTCTCCCCAAGAATATGGCTTTCCGACTCCCCCTGCACACTCTTGGGCCAGGTGGGGGCTGCAGGGTCCTGTCTGACAGGTGCCAGCCACCCGAGTTCAGTCACCAAACAGCAAAACCGGTGGCAGAGCCGCTGTGGAGAAGTCCAACCATGTGGAACTGAGGGAAACAGACGCTTCAGGGACACAGAACCAGATACTCGGCAGACGAGATGGTTCCGTCTGGAGACAGGCATCAGCTTCACTCCGACAAACCCAGGGAAGGAAGTGGTGGGCAGGGGCTCCAATGGTAGATAGTCCACAAATGCAAAGGGGCAAAATGGCTGAAAGTGAGGCCCGAATGGAGTGTTTTAAGGACGGGCAGCCATCCAGCAGCGGGACCCTCCTTTCTCCTACCCCACACTGTGAGGACATGGGAAAGGATGCCTGGCTCTCACCTGCAGGTGGGAGGGCCAGAGTCCAGCTCCATCCTCCTGCTCCAGTGAACCCATCATGTGCATTTGCAACCCACATACTGTAGGGGAGCCCAGTTCCGAAACCTTTAGCAGATGGATGCAAAGAGGGGTAGGGGGAGGGGGGAGGAGGAGGAGGAGAGGAGGGGGAAGGGGAGGAGGAGGGGGAGGAGGGGGCATCTGCTGACTTCGGTGGGAGGCTCAGTCCCATTGTAGCTCAACAAGGCAGCAAGTTTTGTGAAGCGGCCACACAGTTCCTAGGCAGTAAGACTTGAATGTTATCTCCAAGCCTCCATGTGCTCCTGTGGGCTAGCAAAGGCAGCTTAGCAGTAGATGGTCTCTGGGCACCCCGCCCCCACCTCCGGTGACTCTAAATCCTGCAGCCACTGGCTACCTGGGAACCCAAGCTCCGTGAGAAATGGCTTTTCATAGTCAATGGCTTTTTGTAGTGTCTTGGATAAGGTTTGTAAAGATAGAAATGCACTCCGGGCAACCCACTGACATGAGGACTGTCCAACTCCCATCCTAACCCATCCACCCTCGACAGCCCCCCATCATCCCATCCCAGAATGCTTTCCTCTCCCTTTCCTGATTCATCCCTCCTTTACCCGGCCCCTAACCTCCCTCCTGGCTGATCCTGAACAGACTGCTTTCCTCTGGCCAGAAGTCAACTCTATCTTGCAGCCAGTTTCCTTTGGCAATATGGTTTTGTATCCTCTGCACTCCATCTCTGAGACCACACACCCCCAGTGTAGACCAGCACTTAGCTGGTCCTTCACAATGCTGAGTGAGAAAGCAATATCTGATCCCATCTCCTTTCTGATTGACATTTGGGATGCTTAAAAATAATGGTTATAGGGGACGGAGAGATGCTCAGTGGTTAAGAGCACTGGTTGCTCTTGCAAAGGGCCTGGGTTTAGTTCTCAGTACCCACATGACCCTAACTCCAGTTCTAGGGGATCTGACATCCTCTAATGGCCTCCTCAGGCATTGCAGTGATACAGATGCACTTACACACATGCAGGTAAAAAACTCATACACATAAAACAAAAATAATAAAACATTTTTTTAAAAAAACCCAAGGGCTGGGTGTGGTGGCGCAGACCTTTAGTCCCAGCACTTGGGAGGCAGAGGCAGGCGGATCTCTGTGAGTTCGAGGCCAGAGGACCCAAGCTCCCAGCATCCACTCCTGAGAGCTTCACAACCACCTGTAACCTCAGCTCCAGGAGATCTGACACCCTCTTCTGGACTCTACAGGGACCTGACCACAGACACACACATATGCATATTTAAAAATAAATCTTTTAAAAGAAGATGGACAGTGCCTAAAGACACCCAAGATTGGGCATTTGTCTCCACACGCATGTACGTGCGTCCACACGCGTGTATGTGCACCCACACACATGAACACATACACAGAAGTGTTGGTTACAGTGAAAAAAACTGCTACGTGAACACACTCAACTCCTCTGTGCACACGTGTGTATGTACACAAACACGTTCACTTCCTTTGAAGTCACGATCCCCCTGGGAGTGGAGCTGGAGCTGCTGGTCAAGGGAGGTGCAGATTTCCCTCTGGAGGCATCTGCTAGATGTTTTCCCAAGGGCTGCAGCATCCGTATCCACCTGAGGTCTGAGCAAGTTCGTACTGCAGCCGTGCTTTTCAGTTTAGCCACTGGCGTGGGCAAGCAGGAACATCCTGCATTCATCCTGTGTTTTCCTAATGACTGCTGATAGAGCACTGGCTGTGTGCATCTTCCCCTTGGAAAGACACGTTTGAAACTTTCAATCATTACTTGGAAGCTTTTTAGATTGAATTTTAATTTTAGAGGCGTTCGTTGTACATTTGTGGGTCAAATACTTGTCAGTACATTTGGTGACAACCCCCCCAACCACCATCTATACTTTGGCTATTAATTTTCTATTTTAATACTTTATTTTTCTTTTTTTATTTAATAACAACATGATTAGAAGAAGCATTTCATTACAGCTTTAACATATTCAATAACAATTTCTAGTACAAAGATACATCTCTTTCAAAAGTGGCTGTAAATTTTTAGGTTCACAGTCAAGTTAATACAGTTATACAATATTGAACTCAGTATAAAGCCTGTAAGATATAAAATTGAATGAGTTTTAACCTTTAAAAAAGAT
>NW_008347322.1:472379-475653 GCF_000622305.1 Nannospalax galili
GTGTCGTGCAATGCCACAGAGGTCAGAAGAGGGCTTCAGATTCCCCTGGAACTGGAGTTAAGGACAGTTTATAGTCGCCATGTGGGTGCTGGGAATAGAACCCAGGTCTCCTGCGAGAGCAGTCAGAGCTCTTACCTGCTGAGCTATCTCTCCAGGCCCCTTTTTCTATTTTAAATTACATTTTAAATTATTTATTGTGGATATGTGTGGATATGCTGGTGCTGAGTGGAGGTCAGAAGACGACTCGCAGGAGTTGGCTCTCTTCTTCGACTACATGGGTCCTGGAATGGGGTCAGGTCATCGGGTGACTTTCCCCACTGAGCCACCATGTGTGGATGTGCTGGTGCTGAGTGGAGGTCAGAAGACGACTCGCAGGAGCTGGCTCTCTTCTTCGACTACGTGGGTCCTGGAATGGGGTCAGGTCATCGGGTGACTTTCCCCACTGAGCCACCGCCCAAGCCTTATCCATTTGTTTACTTCATTATCTCATGTGCTGGTGAGCTCCAGTTGTCAACTTGACACACACAGGAAGCGGGAACCTCCATCAGGGAGTCTCCTCTATTGGACTGGCCTATTGGCATGTCTGTGGGCGGGCCCAGCCAGCTGTGCATGGTGTCACCCCTGGGCTGGTGGTCCTGGGTTATATAAAGAAAGCAGGCTGAGCACAGGCCAGGAGAGCAAGCCAGTGAGCAGCGCTCCTCCATGGCCTGTGCTTCAGCTCCTGCCTCCAGGTTCCTGCCCTGAGTTCTGACCTTGGGCTGCCTCAGTGATGAACTGTGATCCAGATGCAAGTCACATAAACCCCTTCCTTCCCCAGGTTGGTTCTGGTCATAGTTTTATGACAGCAATAGAAAGCTTAACTAAAACATCCTGATAGGCATTTATTCTTAATTAAACGAAGTCTGATTCGTCACACTTTTATGCTGTCCTAATTCCATTCCCAGCCCTACGTAAAAACCATATCCTGGGGCTGGAGAGCTGGCTCAGTGGTTAAGAACACTGGCTGTTCTTGCAGAGGACCCGGGTCCAAATCCCAGCACCCACATGGCAGCTAACAACTGTCTGTAACTCCAGTTCCAGGGATCCGACAGCCTCTTTGACCTCCACAGGCATTGCATGACACGGGTGCACTTACCTACATGCAGACAATACAGGCATACACATAAAATAAAAATACTAAATAAAATTTAAAGAAAAATATACCCTGTTTGGAGAAAGCTTTGCTTTTTCCAAGTCACAGATTTTCCTCTACGTTTTCTTCTGAGAGCTGTGTGGCTTTAGTGTTTCTGCTTAGGCCACCAATTCTGTCCAACTAATTCTGTGTGCAGTATCCCTGTGGGAGTACCCAGTATTCCAGAACAGTTTGTCAAAAAAAAAAAACAAAAAACTTTCTTCTTTCTATTCGGCTGCTTGGAACTCCCGGACAAAACTCCAGCTCACCATTAGGTCTGGTGTCTAAGTTCCCTGTTCTGCCCTGTATGGGTGCTCATCCTCCCGCAAGCAAACACTAACTGTGTTTTGCTTCAACGTACAGAAAGTTTTAGGATCAGGTGTAAGTCCTCTAGCTTTGTTTGTTTACAGGATTATTGGAAGTGCAGGGGATTGAGATGTTTCAGAGGGCAAAGGCACTTGCTTGCCAGGCCTAACAACATGAGTTTGATCCTTGGGATTCACATGGTGGAAGGATAAAAACGACTCTTGAAAGCTGTCCACTGATGCCCACACATTCTGTGGTACGTGAACACCCCCAAACATACACACATGGAATAAATAAAAATATAATCGAGACCTCTGCATTTCCATATAAACTTCAGAATCATCGTACCAGTTCCATGGGTCCCTCAAGACCTTTCCTGGGCAGGTGGGATGGAAGGATCAGCCGAGGATGTGCCTGCATTTGGGGGTTCCCACTTGCTGTGTACCTGTCTCCCAGCATTGACCCCCTAACCTTCAGGGGGCGTCTAGCCCCCCATCTGTCATGTTGGGACTATCAGAATCTTGAGCGTCTTCCGAAGGTTCATGCGTTGAAGGTGGCATCTGCCGGGACTATCAATAGTAACAATGTCACATCTAAGGCTAACAGTCTCTTGACCATATCATCACCAGTGAATCCATAGACATGGTACACACTTTCATTTTATGTCTTTAATTTTTCTCAGTGAAATTTGCAATTTTATCATAGAAGCTTTGGAATTTGGGAAGTACTGGAGACCCGTCTCCCCCACCAACAGGCTTTTTTCTTTCTTTCTTTTTAATCTGCCTCTTAAACTTGCTCTTCCCCCTTGGGGTCCCTGTGATTTCTTTATGTCAACTTGACACAAAACTAGACCCACATGGCAAGATGGAACCCCAACTGAGGAACTTCCTCTATCAGACCGGCCTGTGAGCATGTCTGTGAGGCCTTCTCTTGCTTGCTGATTGCTGTCGGAGAGCCCAGCCCACTGTGGGTGGTGCATCCCCACGAAGGTAGTCAGTCCTGGGCTGTATAGAGAAGGCAGCTCACTGCCGGGGGAAGTGACCCAGAAGGCAGCGCTCCTCCACGGTCTCTTGCTTCGGTTCCTGCCTCCAGGTTCCCGCCTTGAGGTCCTGCCCTGACTTCCCTCAGTGATGGACTGTGACCTGGGAATTGTAAGATTAAATAAACCCTTTCCTCTCCCAAGTTGCATTTGGTCAGCGTACTCTCATAGCAACAGAAACCAAATGAACACAGCTCCCAAGTCTGAGGCTCCATTTTTTTCCTCTGGTTTCTTTGCTTTGCCAGTTAACGTAACTTCCAGCGGGCATCTTCAGCGTCAGGGACGCCTTCCTCTGCCCTCTATGACCTTCTGCCAGGGTGGTCCAATGACTGCTCACTTCAGACATGCTCTTGAGGTTTTGAATGCCCACGTGACCCTTTTGGACGGCCCCTATTTTCTCTGCCATCCCATCTGGTCATTTATTTGTCCTTTGCCTCTAAGTCTTTGGTCACACTATAAATCTGCAGTGATGTTTTACGTGTCCACTGTGTCCAGACAGCTGGTGAGGCATTATTCTGGGGAATCTGAGGGTGTTTCAGGAAAAGACTAGCATTTGAATACAGGGACTGAACAGGGGAGATGGTCTCATCGATGTGGGCGGGCACCACCACTCCATCACTGAGGGCCCAGATAGAATCAAAAGTGCTGAGCAATTTACTCTTTCATCTGGAGCTGGGACATCAGTCTCACTTCTTTGCCATTAGAAATCTTTATTTCTCAGTCCTCTGTGCCCTAGGACCTAGGCAGGCAGGCAGGCA
>NW_008347322.1:476069-480226 GCF_000622305.1 Nannospalax galili
TAAGTGGATGTGGGGGATTCTGCTTGCCATAAACCCTGCCCCCCGGTGTCCAAGGCTTTTCTAGTCCAAAGTTCCAAACTCTTCCACAGTCCTCCCACTAAACAGTTTTAAAGTCCTAGAAGTCACATGATCAGACCCACTACAGCAACAACCCCACTCCTGGCACCAGGTTTTGCCTTAATTTTGTTTCTGTTGTGATAAAATTCTGACAAAAGCAGCTTTAGAAAAAGGAGTTTATCTGGCTCACAGTTCAAGGTTACAGTCCATCAGAGCAGGAAGTCACAGTGGCAGTAGTCTGAGGGAGCTGGTGACGTCATTCATAATCAGGAAGAGCGACGAGAGCACATTCTCCTCTACGGTTCAGGATCCCCTACCTAGGGAACGGTGCTGCCCTCCATGGGGGGGTCTTCCTACCTCAGTGCTGCAGGTTCCGTTTTGTTGTCGTTGGAGAGGGTCTTACTGTGTAGCCCTGGTTGGCCTGCTATGTAGACCAGGCTGACCTCACACTCCCAGAAATCGGCCTGCCTCCTGAGCAATGGGATTAAAGGCGTGTACCACAATGCCTAGTCCACCTCAATTAATGTAATCAAGACAATCCCCCTCAAACAGGCCCACAGGCCAACCTGATCTAGATGGTCCCTCAATGAGGCTCTCTTCCCAGGTGACCCTACACTGTGTCAAGCCGACAGTGAGCACTCAGCTGGCATTCAGGGGCTCCCAGCACCACATTCTGTCCTACTGCTATGGTTTGGGACTTCAATGTCTTTCACCTGGGGCCCTGGTGGGGGTGGTGGTGAGACCTTTAGGGGAGGGGCTAACGGAAGGAAGTTGGGTCGCTGGGGAGACATTGGGACCCTCAACTCTTCCTCTCTCTTTTCACTTCCCAGCCTCCATGAACTAAACATGCACTCCACCACAATGTTAAGGCTAAGGAAGGCTAAAGCCACTTCCAGGAAATGTGCTGAAACTGTAACACAGTCAACATACACATTTCCTTTTTTGTTTTTTGGGGTTTGTTTTTGAGACAGGGTCTCCCTGTAGCCCCAGCCGACCTGGAACTCACTATGTAGATCAGAGTGGCCTTGATCTCACAGAGATCCACCTGCTTCTGCCTCTCAAGTCCTGGAATTAAAGGTGTGCACCACCACACCTGTATTACCTTTCTTCTTTTTTTAATTGGCTGTGTCTGGCATTTTGTTACAGTACTAGAAAGCAGACAGACACACCTGTGAAGCAGCTTTCTGTAGCCCTCTCCACTCAAGTCTGACTCTCATGGGATGATACCTTACATTTTCTCTTGACTTCTGACTACCATCCAGTGCTTCAAGTACATATTTAAATATACTTTCCAGACTTTGTTTGCTGGCTACAGGGAAGCTAGTCTGACCTCACTATTTTCTCAGGCCTCCTGAGATATGGGATTTGCAACTGTCAGGCAGCCCCATCTGCACCAGGTGACTTGAGGCTCAGAGGACACAGTCGTAATGTGTAGCCACAGCCTCCTTCCTCTCACAGTGTGTGCTCTCATGAGAAGCCTCTGAGAGCACTGCCAGGTAGGGGCAGGGTGACACTCACAGAAAAGACAAGACCACAGGACTGAGCAACAAACCCCCCCGGCAGGCACCCCAATATCACATGGGACTAAGACACTGGGACAATCTCTGACAGACACCCCAACATCACACAGGACTGAGAGACCAGGAAGATCCCCTGGGCAATCACCCAACACATGTTCACTACTGCATTCTGAGTCTGCTTTTCCTCCTCAAAAATCAATGCAGACAAGGGGCATCCATCCCAGGAAGTCTGCTTCACGCATCACCTCCCACGCCCTCTGCTAACCCACCCGGAGGTTAAACACTGGCCGTCAGAAGCAGCGGCTTGAAAGCTGTTGGCACCTTGGCCGGGGGCAGCAGAGCCTCAAGGCCACAGCTGCACCCCCCCCATTCTGCAAAGCCTGCTACACAGAGGCAGGGTATCCCCATCCTGCCCCAGCAACCTGGTTCCACCTTCCTGAATGCCCCACACAGCACCAGGGAGTGCCCTGAGCAGACCGCCCGCTCCGGTGCCACTCCGCACCTATACGTCCCTCGCTCCACCGTTATCCAATTAATTCAGGTCAACGAACAGCTTTGTGCATGTTATTAGCAATTATAAAATAGCAGAACTGAAATTTCACTGCACGCATGTTCCAAATGACTAGAGAGGGAGAAGCAGAGAGAGAGCAGCCAGGAGGTGGAGTTTTATGAAAATAAAATTATGAAAGTAAAATCAAGCATGTTCGTTAAAGAAATATCTGTAAGATGAACTGGGAAATCAAGGTAAAGAGTCGCTCAGACACGTCTGGGTTGATCCACACCTGTCCTAAGAAGATTATGAACCTTGGCCTTGACCAAGGTGGGAGCATGGCAGGGGATGGCACTCAGGCAAGTAGTGACTGCTGCGGTGTCGCAGGTGAAGTGCTGCTCAGGCCCCTAAAGCTTTTGTCTTTCCCTTTGGCCAGAGCCACATGGGTGGCCTGTGATTCCTGTACTTTTTACAAAGGTGTCATCTCCAAACATCTAAACAGGGACTGGGTCACAAGTCCTGTCTTTTTGTTTGCCTTGTTTTGTTTTTTTGCTATGTAGACCAGGCTGGCCTCAATCTTACAGAGATCTACCTGCCTCTGCCTCCCAAGTTCTGGGATTAAACGTCTGGGACACCATGCCCTGACAGTCCTTGTCATCTTTGACAATAGATTAGCATATGGGGACCAGCCAGCCCTTGTGGAAGGCCATGCTAGTGGGGTGGGCAGCAGACAGAGGTCTGTGCAGTAAACAGGTCAGCTGAGAGGTCCAGAGCATTGTGTATGGTGCAGGGGGATGGGGAGGGGCAGACTGTACAGGGAACCTGACCCTCTGTTTTCTCACGAGTTCACTGATAATGCAGCAAGCCCTGATACACAGACCCAGCACCAAGCCCTGCACAGCCTTGTTCACAATCCCTAGAGAGGGTGGAGGCCAGGCTTCCACCTGGGCCAACCCCCGCCCCTTCCACAACAGCCCTTAGAAAGTCCAAGCTCCGGCCAAGTCCCACTTGGCCCTGTCAGAGTGTTCTGATGGCCAGGTTCCTGGGAACACGGAAGAGTGGGGAGATAGCTTGGGCCAACCCCCGCCCCTTCCACAACAGCCCTTAGAAAGTCCAAGCTCCTGCCAAGTCCCACTTGGCCCTGTCAAGAGTGTTCTGATGGCCAGGTTCCTGGGAACACGGAAGAGTGGGGAGATAGCCCACGCGACCTGGGTCTATGCTTCATGGAAAAGCTGGACCTCCAGCTCACTGCAGCTGGACCAGTGAGTCCCTTTGGTCTCCAGACAGGTGAACAGAGTAAGTTCACATGGTGGAAACCTGACTGTTGAGTGGAGCCCCGGCGGGGGAGGTAGAAAAGCAGATCAGAGCTGTCTGCTAACTCAGTAATCTAAGCCTCAGTTTCTCCAGCACAGGCTGAGTATACAGTAAATGTTCAATAAGTGGTGACCGAGGTGCACCATCTACAGGACAGAGGAGAGGCTTGGTCAGGACTGTGATCCTCAGCACAGGGACTGTGCTCAACAGCATTAAAAATGATAGAGCATGAGGCCAGTGGGATGGCTCAGTGGGTGTCTGCCACCAAACCTGGCAACGTGGGTTCAATCCCCAGGACCCATATGGTGGAAGGAGAGAACTGAGTCCTACAAAAGCTGTCCTCTGCCCTCCACACGTTACGGCACTCAGGGACCCACGCGTACACACACACACACACACACACACACACACACACACACACACACAAATAAATGCAGAGAGAGACAGAAGAAAAGCAGTGGAGAGGTAGCTTAGCAGTTAAGAGCACTTGCTGTTCTTCCAAAGACCCCGAGTTCAGTTTCCTAGAACCTACACTGGGCGTCTCATAACTGCCTATAACTCCAGCTCCATAGGACCTGATGCCCTCACATCACACACACACACACACACACACACACACACACACACAGAGCATTTTGGCTACAACAGAATAAAAGCCATGGCCTTTCATGTACTAAATAAGTGCTTTACCTTGACAGATTAAAAAAGAAAAAAAAAAAAAAATGGAGGTGGAGAGATGGCTCAGAGGTTAAGAGCACTGGCTGCTCTTGCAGAGG
>NW_008347322.1:481063-482489 GCF_000622305.1 Nannospalax galili
ACGTCCTAGGGGAGGAACTGCTCTCCCTACTGGTGGGAGCCCTGGACCATCTGGACAGACCCACCTGCCACAAGTCTTCGGGACTCAGTCCTCCCTCCCTCCCTCTCTCTCCTCCTCTTCTTCCCCGCTGCCCCCCACGTTTCAATGGCCTCTTTTCCGGAAATGTCTTCTAAGCAGCAGAAAAGCCTGTAAACATCCAGGAACCAAAAAGAGAACAAGACCTGGGGTGCTGGGTTACGTGGGCTGGGTCCGAGGGGACACCCTGGGCCCCAAGACAGATGGTCCAGGGTGATTCAGTTCCCCACACAAGTCTTTGGGACTCAGTCCTCCCTCCCTCCCTCTCTCCCCTCCTCCTCTTTGGCCCCCTCCTCCTCTTCCCCGCCACCCCCCACATTTCAATGGCCTCTCTTCTGGGAATGTCTTCTAAGCAGCAGAAAAGCCTATAAACATCCAGGAACCAAAAAAAGAACAAGACCTGGGGTGCTGGGTTACGTGGGCTGGGTCTGAGGGGACACCCTGGGCCCCAAGACAGATGGTCCAGGGTGATTCAGTTCCCCCTTGTCACATGGGCAGCCTCTGGCAAGGACCTTTTCTCCCCCTGGAGCCTTAGTTCTTCAACTGAAAAATGGTGGGGGGGCACTGCATTGTTGAGGCTGCCAGCATGGAAGCCTGCAGAACAATGAATGGATCCTTCACACAAGGGCTGGAATGTTCTGAGCACCCGCCATCCCAGGTGCACCGTGCCACGCTCACACTCTGTCGGCCTCTGTTTATGGAGGGGTGAGTGCCTCGGCACGTATGTGGAGGTCAGAAGACAACTTGCTGAAGTCAGCTCTCTCCTTCCACCATGTGGGTCCCAGGGAGGGGACTCGGGTCATCAGGCTTGGCAGCAAGCTCCCTTACCCACTCAGCATCTTACCAGCCCTGGCTCTTCCTCTTAACACCCTGTATTGGGCCCGGGTCAAGTGATAACCGTCTGTCTATCCTAACAGAGCGTTCCCGATGTAGGGTGGGGAACAGAGAACTCAGTGTCAAGGTCACCCACTGCTCTGGGCAAGCATCTAAGGCATCCTTTCTTCAGCTTGGTCACTAGGAGGTGACCTCTGGGCTCAGCATCTTACCAGCCCTGGCTCTTCCTCTTAACAGCCTGTATTGGGCCCGGGTCAAGTGATAGCCATCTGTCTATCCTAACAGAGCGTTCCCGATGTAGGGTGGGGAACGGAGAACTCAGTGTCAAGGTCACCCACTGCTCTGGGCAAGCATCTAAGGCATCCTTTCTTCAGCTTGGTCACTAGGAGGTGACCTCTGGGCTGGGTTTTGTAGCCTGAGCAGGAGTTTGGCTATTGATACAGAAGATTCTACATACATGATCAGCAGAGCCCGGCATGGCCCGAGTACTCACTTTGTGGAATCGTGTCTCACGTCT
>NW_008347322.1:482807-506878 GCF_000622305.1 Nannospalax galili
GGGGGGGGGGATGAGGCGGGGGGGTTGCTCTCTAAGAACTAGGAGACATTTTTGTTGTTGAGTGTTTTCTTGTTTGTTTGAGACAGAGTCTCCTCATGTAGCCCAGGCCAGCCTTGAACTCCTGATTCTCCCATCTCAGCCTCCCAAGCACTAGGATGGGCTCTGCCCCAACTATGCCTATGTTTTCCCCTGTGGTGGTTTGAATAAGACGTGTCCCCCATGGGCTCAAATATCTGCCCACTCGGTCAGTTCCCGGCCTTGTTTGGGGAGGTGTGGCCTAGCTGAGGAAGCAGGTCACTGGGAGTGGGCTTTGACAGTTCAGAGCCTGGCCCCACTTCCAGATTCTCATCCCTGCTTCCTGCCCATGGTGGAGATGTAAGCTCTCAATTTTCTTTTCCGGCTGCCTCGTGCCCCACATCTCCACCATATGGACTCCTATCCCCCTGGAACTATAAGCCCAAATAAACGCTCCCTTTTATAAGTTTCCTTGGTCACAGTGTTCTATCACAGCGGCAGAAAAGTAATTAACATACACCCCCCCACCCACACCCCTTTCTGTGACTCTAGTTTCAAACTCACCCCTCACCCCTCTGGAAAAGCAGCTACTTGGGGTGACCTTAAGGCATCCCCAACACAGCTGTCTCAACTACTCCAGACTCCGCACATGGCACCCTGCATACATGGGCCTTGCTGAACTCGGAAACACTAGAGACAGATTTTTTTTTTTAACATTTTATTATTTTTATTATTTTATGTGCTTGAGTGTATTGCCTGCATGTATGTTAAGTACACGCATGTTGTGCAATGCCCACAAGAGGTCAGAAGAGGGTGTCGGATTCCCTGGAACTGAAGTTATGGATGGTTGTTAGCCACCATGTGGGTGTTGGGACCAAACCCCAGTCCTCTGTAAGAGCAGCCAGTGCTCTTAATTGCTGAACCTTCTTTCCAGCACCCCCCGCCACACACACACTTTTTTTGAGACAGTGTCTCGCTATGTATTCCTAGCTGGCCTAGAAACAGCTGTGCAGACCAGGCTGGCCTCAAACTCACAGATCCACCTGCCTCCCAAGTACTGGAATTAAAGGTATGTACCACCACACCCGCCTAGAGACAGATTTTAAACATTGACAGGTAAGTTTGGGGGGGGTGTTCCCATTGTAATGAAGGTCATAAGCAGGGATACAGTCACTTGTCCTCCGCCCCCTTTGCTCTCTGCTGTGAAAGGGCACTGCACAGAGTGGCCAGGGCCTGGAGCTTTCCAGGGCAGGCCAGAGAAGCATGGTCCCTCTCCCAGGACACTGCCAGCAAACCATCCCTGCCTCCACCTGTGTACCACAACTCTCCCCGCAGGGCACAGGAGGGCTCCAGATCTCCTTCATTATATACCTTAAAAATTACCCAGCAATGTTAACACCATGCACTAAAAGCTGCAAACTCCTTTTATGAGGCAATAAAGCATGCGGCTACACATTCAGAGATAAATTATAGTCCCTGACTTGGCACAAGCACAATTGTTTAAGCCTGAGAGCTAATTCATCTTAGAGGACAGTGAAGTCAGAGAGGGCAGAGCAGGCTCTTTGGTGACAGACTGTGGACTCTGAGATCTCACAGAGACATGTGTACAGACTTCAGTGTGGAGGTGGAAAAACTGTGGCCCTGGGAGGGGCTGAACAACCCGGAGAGACATATAGCACCACCAGCAGGGCCACACAGCCCAAGTCCAGCTCCAGCAGATGCAGGACACGCCCTTGCTTTACCCTACACTAGCCTGAGTGCTGGGCACAGTCCAGCTGTGTCACCTGGGCACAGGGGCCCCTGATAGGCAAGAGGCAGACAGCAGGACAAGGTCAGACCTTTACCGCCACCTCAGGGTCCCGGCCTGGAGCCTGTGGTACACACTGTCCAATGCTGTTGACCTCCTGCGTGGGACATGAGTCCCGCAAACACTGCTGACAAGAGTCCAGGGCAGACCTGAGAGGCAGGGCCAGATGCTGTCAGAGACAAGCCGTTATGCAAAGGCAGGTGCAGGATTTGGGGGGTGGGGAGCTTATTTTGCTTAGTAACGCCATTTTGAAGTGGCAGTATTTTGTGTTCCTTTCAACCACCTGCTCTTACTATTTGGTTGTAAATTACTTGGCAGCCTGAAGAGGGAGCTTAGACGATAACTTCTTTCAGTGTAGCTCATGGGCGGGGCGCCTCTCCAGCCCCGAGGAGCCAAATCCCTCACTGCCCAGCACTGAGGCCTAGCGCCATGCATAAGCTGTCCAGTATACAGCACAGCACCACATGCACCTGGCCCAATCACAAACTACATCCCCAGCCAGGAGACTGACTGACACAGAAAGAATGCAGTCTTCACATCGATGACCATCTATGGCTGATACTGATCACTGAGGGCCCAGCAATTCAAATAAAATACATTCTTTTTTGGTCTTTTTGAGACAGGGTCTCCCTGTAGCCTGGAATTCGCTGTGTAGAGGAGGCTGGCCTTGAACTCACAGAGATCCGCCTGCCCCTGCCTCCCTAGTGCCGGACCTAAAGATGTGCACCACCACACCCAGCCCATAAAATATTAAAATTAACATCATCTGTTTCTCTTTACATTTTTGATGTGACTACTGAAAAACTAGCAGTTGGGGCTGGAGAGATGGCTCAGTGGTTAAGAACACTGGCTGTTCTTGCAGAAGACCCGGGTTCGAATCCCAGCACCCACCCCCGCCATGACAGCTAATAATTGTCACGTCATGTGTTTCTTTATAAAGAAGCTGAGACTCAGTGAAACAAGGTGAGCAGCCAAGCAGACCCACACAAGCAGAACATGGCGGAGCTGGCGCTCAGTCTGAGGTCTAAGGCAGTGATTCCCCTGCTCCAGGAATGAGTGGTTGAAACAGATAATCAGGGATGACCCCGGTGGGAAGGCTACTCGTGTCAAGGCTAGAACCGCACTGCCCAGCCTGGGTGCTGCGGGGTGCAAGGCTCTGTGCAGCCCCCACAGAAGAAGCCGCTCTTCGGTGGGTATGGAGCAGGTCCCACATGGAGACTCACATCTCCAGTCAGGGATGCGGAGGTAACCTGTGTTTGCTCCCTGTCACTCTACCACCCAACCCTGAAACTGTCCTTGTGCTCCTGACTCCTGCACAGAGCATGGGGACTCAGGAGGCATGACTGGGTCTCCCTCACTTTCACATCAATGGCCTGACCTTGGCTGGACAGACAGTGCTCAGCAACAAGGCAACTGGCAAGTGTACGGCGGATTCACTGCATAGGATGGTCCTTCGACCTCTAAACCACATGCAGACAGCCACGTCATATAGGGAAACTGGTACCGGACAGCCCCACCACCACACCGCAGCATCTCAGTCTGGAGGGGTCCTATAGACATGCAAGGTGACATCTGTTCGGATAAGGTCCCCTACACTTTGCAATGGTCCCCTGACCCTCCACACAGCTGCCTAACTGTGGGATGGCCCCAGGCAGTCTGAGAAGTGGTATGTCTGTCTGTGTCAAAGGTAAACATCGCTACCAGCTCCACTAAGAGGGCAGCTAGGGAATACTGCTTCCCAGTGAAAGGAGAAGCAGAGAAGATAGAAAACTTATTAAACTCCAGCCACGGGACCAAACCACAAGTTAAAGATTCAAACTCACTTCCCTTTCCTATAATTCACAGCTTGTATTTTGCAGTAACAGCAGCACTAAGAATTAAGGAGGCTGGAGGTGAATGTCACAGAGGAGCAGCGTAGGGCTAGACAGGTCTCGTGCCCTGAGTCGCTTTTCTAGAAGAGCAACTCCATCTTCTTGTAGAGGACAAGACCAGTCACATGGAGAAAGAGCAGAGAAAGGGGGAGGTGGGCATACCAGTTCCAGGCAAGACTCACCACGTAGGAGTTCTCGAGTTTGAATGTAGCCCGTAAACCCTGGTACGCGGGCCACCCTAGGGCAGCAGTTCAGAGAGGGAGAGCATGTCTGGTTTAACACCCAGGATATTTTCATACCTGGTCCCAGATACAGAAGGCCTATGGGGCCCCTGTCCTTCTGAACCCCAGTCTGTGCTGACCTGGGGGACATTTCTAGAAGGTGCAGGCGGCAGGCTTCAAAGGAGATCTGCCCTCAGCACTGGCCAGGCACTCCCCAGGCTCCAGGGCATCACCCTGCATGAAGGCAAGGTTAGGACACAGACTTGGGGTCAAACTGTAGCTTGCCTATTACTAGCTGAGCAGCATGGACCAGTCCTCCTCTCTGGCCTCATTTCCCTATCTGTAAAATGAAGGTAACAGAAAGGCCGGCCTCACAGAGCCTCCATGGGGGCTGAAGCGGGCAGAGGCGTCATGTGCGGCTCTCCCAAGAAAAGCGGGAGACCACCGTCCATCGCTATGGTCCTTAGTATTGTGGACGCCACTCCACATGCCCCAGGCACGTGCTAGGCGCTGGAGGGTGCCCAAAGAACGTGGGGCCTGGCCCCAGGACCCTTCTAGTGTACTGGAGACATTAACAGCCTCATTACTGTGCCCCTTGGAGGCCAGATGGGGTTGTAGGTGCCGTGGGCAGGACACACGAGGCTTCCCAGAGTGGGAGCACCTAAGGACAGCCTTGAGCTCCACATGTACCAGTGTATCACCAAGGCAGAGGCATCCTACCCTGGGGGACCTCCCTCCTGCTGTAACACCGGCCTGAATCGCTCCCGACAGCCTCTGTACCCTCAGGGAGCTCTACCTGCACCTCAGGAGGCCCCAGGTGCTACTATGCACCTTTTCTTGAGTTTTCTAATTCCCTCTGCAACTCTGGAGATGGATCAGAGTCACAGTACCTGGCAGGCAGGACACTCAAAAGCTCTGGT
This sequence comes from Nannospalax galili, assembly GCF_000622305.1. Classification (NCBI taxonomy): domain Eukaryota; kingdom Metazoa; phylum Chordata; class Mammalia; order Rodentia; family Spalacidae; genus Nannospalax; species Nannospalax galili. Next base: position 487,642 of record NW_008347322.1, read on the forward strand.
GTGATCTTCAGGGTCCCCTTCCCTCTCATGATGCTCTCTAGTTCTGTGACCCATGAGAGGTCAATCAAACGTCTCAAGGCACTCTGGGATTTCCCACCCGTGGGTTTGACCCCAGCGTCCCTGGTGGCCCCATTTTGGAAGCTGCTCTGCATACAGGTGAGGAATCTCCCTCTCTCACAGAGCTGCATGAGACAGGGTTGCCAGCCTAGGGCAGGGAAGCTGAACTGTGGATAAGTCCCAGGCCTGCCCAACTAGACGTCTATGGCTGCATACAGCCCCGGAAGCTTGAATGGTCGCCCGACACAAAACTGTAAATTTGCTCCAAACCTTAGGGAATGCTTCTCTTTTTGGTAACTAGACAGTGCAGGTCCTAAACCATGAACTTTGTAGATGATGTCTTATCAACAGCAAAAGGCTGGACGGGCCTAACAGAGACCGTGCAAGCACACTGTGCCCCATCTCTGGAGGAATCCGGATGTGAGAGTGACTGAAGCAAGCCTTTCTCTTCCTTGTGCGTGGAGACAGTGGGAGAGAGATGGCCAATCTCCCCAGAAGGAATGTGCTCTCCTCAGAGTACAGCAATGTGTTGACACATTGGGGAGAGGACAGCAGTCCACCAGGAGTTCCAGGCATGGGAGGGCAGCAGATATGCAGGTCAGGGGCTGCCAATGGCAAACCAGTCCAGGCAGGCCCAGCTCCTCCCAGTCTGAGTCCCTCCAGGCCAGGATGGGGCACCTGGTCAGTCCATCCCACTGCATGGGTCATGTTACCCTACCTCGCTCCCCTAGCAGAAGGCTGAGTGATCCCACACGGACCATACAACCCCACTCATCTGACTGCTGCAGGCTGCAGAGCCAGCCCAAAGGCCCTGCTATCCCTGAGGAGGAATGGCCCAGCCTGGCCCGGCCTCTGTGTGGTGGAGAAAAGGAATCCTCAGGGGGATAAAGCCACAAGGGGCCACCGAGGGATGGGGAATCAGCTCTCTCCTAACCAGCCCCATCCTGCATGGCACACCACAAGACAATATGAGCCACAAGCCCCACTTCTTAGAGCCTGCCCTGTACGCCACCCAGAGCCAGGAAGAAGGAATGTAAGACTACCTTACCTGGGCTGCCTGCCCAGTGCCACTCACAGAAGCAAAAGCCCCAGTAGAAGGGCCACTGACCATGACCAGCAGACACCAGGGCAACCCGGCTGGGCAGCCTTCTAAAAGGCAAAGGATGCAAGTTGACTGCCTGTGTCACTCAGCCAGGCAGAAACCCCAGTTCCCGGTGTGGAGTCTCCAGGGAGAGGCCAGGCAGGGCTAGCTTTGCCTGGCCAGCAGCTTTCTGAACTGCTGAGGCTGGGACCAGCCTCCCCACGCCCTCCCCATCCCGCTCCCCCTTCTTACTCAGCCAGCTCCTCCAGGCTCCGGTAAACGTCATCGTCGCTCTCCGCTGTCTCCTCCGAGGGGAAAGGCCTGTAGAGAGAAGGCAGGAGTGAGGACAGGTCTCCAGGCCCTGCCACCCCAGGGGACTGCGTGCAGTTCACTCCCAGGCCTACTTGGCTCCACAGAAGCAGCTGAGCTCAGTAGCCAATCTCAACACTCTATGTTACAGACTCAGCCCTCCAGGTTGGGGAGGAACTGAAGGGAGCAGCCCCTGGGAAACGGGCAAGTCAACCTGACTGGGTCCCCAGGCCTTGGCATGCCATAGGCAAATGAGGGACCTGGTCCAGGGGCCCTTTGTCCTGTGTCACCACACTGCCATCAGCTATTCAGCAGTCACACTCTGAAGGGTATAGGGAAAGGACTTGGGCCTCCCAGGACACTCTGTGGTGCAACACAGGGTAGGCAGATGGCCAGTACCAGACAGACACACACCTACACATACATACATACACACCCCGAGAGAAGTCTAGGAGGCCGTGCAGTACCCATGGATCTTCAGCGCCTGTCACCCACTGGAACCCAGTGAAGTTTAGTAAAAGTCCTAAGGAGCTCAGACCCATCATGGTCACCCACCCACATGGGTCTGTATGGAGATGTTGCTCTGAGAGGCACTACTAAAAAGCTGTGGGGACCAAGGGACATGCCACCACCACAGCCTGTAAGTCATTAACAGCTGCCTCCCTAAGGATCAGCCCTCCCCCTCTTTGTGACCAGACACCTCGCCAGCTCCAACCCTGCCACACCTCTCCAGTCACACAACGCAGGGGGAACAATCTGGAAGACCTCAACAGTATCCCTCACTAACCAAGACCACACGCACTGTGGGTGGCAATGGCCCCTGTGCAGTCAGATCCAGAGGACACTCCCAGCCTCCCCTTTCCCCCAGTCTGTGGTAGCTGGCACAGCTGGCACACTCTCTCCGGTCCCGTCTGGGATGCCGGCTCACATGGTTTCCTCCCTCTGGGTTCACGTTGACCCCTTCTCTCCCCTAACTCCAGCCCTGCAGCATCCGTCTTCCTCTCCAGGTAAACAGGGCTTTAGAGTTCACTGTGAACCTAGCCACCCCTATGTCTGCCTGATGTCTTCCTCCTGCTTCAGCCCAGCCCACACACAGTCTGTAGTCCACCAAGCAGCCAGAGCCTGTGGTCAAGCATGGACTCATTTCCTCTAGGCTTCAACCCCCAGTGGTACCCACTTCTCAAAGACAGACCCCTTCCCAACATGGGCCCTAGCACTGGCTCCTCCAGACTAGCACACGGTCAGCTGGTGACAGTGCCTTCCCAGAAGAAGAGGCCAACCCACCTAACAACACTCCTACCCACCGACATTCCTAACACTCTCCTCCTAGCGCCCTATCTCAGTCCACCACCCAAAGTAGCCATGTCTGCTCTGCTTGGTGTGCGGCCCTTGCAGTTTGATGTGCCAGGAGAGAAGGGGCTGTCGCCTCCTGTGATTTCCCCCAGGGCCATGGGAATACTGTCCACACAGCTCAACACCTCTTCGGTGAACCAAGTGTGCCAGTGAACAGTGACTGGGGACAGAGTGCCTCAGAAACAGTGTGGGTGGGGCTGGAGCGATGCCTCAGGGGTTAAGAGCACTGGCTGATCTTGCAGAGGACCTGAGTCCAGTTCCCAGCACCCACATGGCAGCTAACAACCATCCTTAACTCCAGTTCCAGGGGCTCCAATGCCCTCTTCTGACCTCCACGGGCACTGCATGACTTGGGTGCACTTAGAATGCAAAACACTCATACATATAAAAAAATAATAAATGTTTAATAAAATAAGAGAAGAAATAAAAGAAATAGTGTAGGAGAGGGCCAGACCTGGGAACCAGGGTGCAGGTGAGTGTAGGGTATGGAAGTCCAGCAAAGGGAGTTCCGCCCAGTTCCTTGAGGCTGGCCTCACCAAAGCCTTTTATATCCTCATGAGACAGAGCTGCCCTGGTACCCCTTGTTTATCTGGCCTTGAGACCTTTTATTACTTTTTTCCATGAAAACCTCACCAGTCCATGGGGAATGCTTGGCATCTCTGCTAACTCTGGGTACCCAAGACCCATGGGGGGGGTGTAATAGAGTGGGGTGGGCTTCTAGAGAGCTTCTCTGTTGATGGGGTGAGGCTGAGGGGGTACAGGTACATGGTGTGTTGTCAGGAAGCTCAGCAGGCATTGGGCAGGGGGTCACTCCCTCCAGCAGGGCCTGTGGCCCAGGAAGTGACCCAGGAGTATGTTCCAGTGTCCAGCTGAAACACACATGTCAGGGACAGAGATGGCCTCCATAGGTGAAAGGTGCTAGCCAGAGGGAAGTGCCGTGTGTATTCTGGACCAGGGGACTGCAGGAGACACAAAGGAGCTCAGAACACATAGTCCAAAGCATGTTTTTTGATTATTTTGAGCTAAAAGAAATGGAACCAGGCAAGGTAGGAAAAGCTCTCCACCTCCTTCAACAAGCTGAAACAGCCTTTCCCAGAGAGCAGAGGCAGGCGCCACAACTCCGGAGGTGAAGAACAGGAAGGAGGCCCAGGAAGTGAGCACAATCTTCGTCTCAGGAAGCTTCTGAAACTTACAATATTTGTAAGGCCCCTCCCTGAGGTTATCCGGCATGGGGAGCAGAATGGGTCAGCAGGTAAAGGGGCTTGACACCAAGCCTGAGATCTGAGTTCAAGCCGGAGGACTCACATGCCGGAAAGGGAACCAGCTCATGCAAGTTGCCTTTTGACCGCCACACACGCTGTGGCACAGGCGTATGCGCACACATATACCCACAATAAACAAATAAATGTAAAAGATTAAATAAATAAAATAAAAAAACAGTAACGGGGTGGGGGGGGGAACGACTCTGAGACTGAGCTGTCTGTAAGTTGGTCAGAGAGCTCCCAGGTTGCACCTTTTGTGAGTGAGTAGGTAGGTCTCCCAGTTAAGCAACTGCCCTTGACTCACCAGTGTTCCAGTAAGTCACGCCTCCCCCACACTTCTGTAAGTAACCCCAATAAACTCACTGGGTGGAACTGCTTCTCAGACCTGTTACTGGCGCCCTATCGGATGAACAGTCACACAACAGCAACGACAGCCTCCCTTTTGCAAAAGAACTCATACTTAGAAAGGAAATGTTCCAGAGGAGAGGACAACTTTGGCCACCGTCTGTGTAAAGGTGCCTCTGTTGGCCAAACACTCCTACCCCAGACATACACACAACCCTTAGGAAGCTCAGGATGGGCCACAAGCTCTGTACACACAACCCCTTATCAAATCTCTCATTTTGAGAGGATTCCTGTGCACAAGGTCAAAATTAAAACTGTCTCGCTTAATGAGGGAGAAAGGGTAAGATTGTTTTGCTAATCACCTTACATTACCCTAACACCGGAGGAGCCCAAGAATGACAAGCAGCAGAAGGGAGTGAGCGTGCCTCCCTTCACCACCTACTCTGTCCTGGGAGACAGCAGGGGAGGCCCCAGGGGAGGGAGGCCCCAGAATGCCCTGCGGAGGGAAGCACAAGTCACTCAACTGGAAGAGTCAAAAGGCCACAAAGCTAGTGCAAGGCAGATCAAAGGCAGGAGGCGGCAGCCAGCACCTTCAAAAAGCCATAGGTCAAGCCCACTCATCTCTAGAGGAGACAAAGATGCCCCTTTAATTAAGCCAAGCATCTCCCCGCAGTTCCAGGTCCAAGTGCCAGCAGGAATCAGCTACAAACAGGAGGCCCAGCTGGGGACAGGCCTTGCGTGCCCACACTGGCTGGGATCCCCTTCTCGTCTGGGGACAGCTGACATTTTCAGGGCACAATGACTTGGCATGGATGGGGGCCACCCCGACAGCAGCCTCCACCACAAGCTGGGGCCTGAGCTCTGGGGCTGGGGAAGTCCCTGAGTGGGAGCTAGAGGCCTGAAGGAACTTATGTCCTGGTTCTGAGATTCCCCAAGGCAGATCTGCCAGACCTCTGGTTTCTGTCCCCTACCCTGTGGTTTGTGAACAGTCAGGGTTCCATGGGGGCAGCATGGTATGGCTCGGCCTCTACAAAGCAGGCTCCATCTCTCCTCTCTGCCACTCCCCTGGCCTCCCATCCATCACCATGACAGGACCCACACAAATAGAGGTATGTATCCTCAGGTTCCGGGCAGAGCTGAGGCCACCATGTACCCTGGCCATCAACAGAGGAGGCCTCTCACTGACATGGCTCTACTCCCAGCGAGGAAATATACATAACGTGCCTACATGCTTTTTTTTTTTTGTCTTTTTTGAGACAGGGTCTCCCTGTAGCCCCAGCTGTCCTGGAACTCCCTGTATAGACCAGGCTGGCCTTGAACTCACAGAGATCCGCCTGCCTCTTTACATTTGAAAAAGCATGTAGGTAGCTGGGTATGGTGGCGCAGGCCTTTAATCCCAGCACTCGGGAGGCAGAGGCAGGCGGAGCTCTGTGAGTTCGAGGCCAGCCTGGTCTACACAGTGAGTTCCAAGCCAGTTGGGGCTACAGGGAGACCCTGTCTCAAAAACAAAGGTGACAGTCCTTCTATGCCGTGGGAACAGACTGTGGTGGTGAATTCTGAGTACCAACTAACCAGATTTCTTAATGATCCAGAAGAAAGAGAAGCAAGTTGTGGAGTAATAGTGGGAAAAGAAAAAACAGCAGCATGTCATATTCACATTCTCCCTCACTGCCCCCCAACCTCCTGGTCACCGAAACCAAGAGCCAAAATAAACCCTTCCTCCCCTCAGTACCTCTGAGGTACGCGTCACAGTGACAAAAGTCCAAGACAAGCCTTAAAACTCATTTACAATAAAAGTCCTCGTGCAGGACAGGAATGAAAACCTTTAAAGCCCGTCGTCACATCCTACAAAAGTGTGCCGTGTATAACATGACATCGTGGGACGCAAACGTTGGTGTTGAACGCAGGGAGGCGGGGAGCGTAGCTTGCTGAAGAGCCTTAAGGGTATGACTTTGTCCAAATTCCAGAGCAGGGTGCATGTAAGTAAAGGTTTTGGGGAACAGCCAGCTAACCCTGGGGAGTGACCAGGAGGTCCAGACGACTACTCAGGGACTCCATGTCCCTGAAATCCACACAACTAAGTCACCAGAGGAATATCTGGATCCCTGCGTGTTCATGTGTATGTTTACATGTGTACACATGTGTGAGCAGGAATGCATATGCACGTGTGTGTGTGTGTGTGTGTGTGTGTGTGTATGTGTGTCTAGGCGAAAGGACAACCTGGTGCCTCAGGTGCCTTCTACCTTTTGTTTGAGACAGGGTCTTTCACTGGCTTGGGATTTTGTCACATAGGCTAGAATAGCTGGTCCTCCAGCTTCTGAGAATCAGCCTGCCTTCACCTCCCATCCCCACTCCACCCAACCACCAGCAGTCCCAGGAACCACCACTATAGAAACACACCACCGTGCCTAGCTTCTTTTTTGAGACAGGGTCTCACTATGTAGCTCCAGCTGTCCTGGAACTCACTATGTAGCCCAGGCTAGCCTTGAACTCACAGAGATATGCTTGCCTCTGCCTCCCAAATGCTGGGGTTAAAGACATGTGTCACCACATCCAGCTTATGCCCAGCTTTTTATGTGGGTCCTGGGGATCAAACTCAGATCCTCACACTTGAAATGTAAGCACATTACCAACTGAGCCATCTCCCCAACTCCTGTTCCCCATTCTGTAACAGAACTCCAGTTTTAGAGCCCCAACACCCCAGAAACACACACTGCCTCTTGCTCTTCCTATGTCCCAACAGACATCACTAATCAACTGCAGCAGTCGGTGCTTGAAGCTTAGTCTTAACCCAGGGTGTCCTCCCCACAGGACTTGGCATTTGGGTGAAACCTATCTGCCCTGGCAGGTGGGCTAAGCCAGGGGCCGGAGAGAAACGGAAGGGACTAGGAGGTAAGGCAAGCTCTGAATCCTTGGCCCACACCTGCCCCACAGGATCTCAGGCAAGCTGCTTAACTCCTCTTCACCTCAGTTCCCCCTGGAAAATACAGGCCCTGGAACTGCTTATGGGATAACTGTGCACTCGGAAGGCTGAGCCAGGACGATGGTGAGTTCAAAGCCAGCCTGGCCCACAAAGAAAAAATATGTCTCAAACCTCCCATCCTTGCTGAGCAGGTGTGGTACGGAATGCTCTACACTTAGTGGAACCCCAAGAATGGCAGCTACGGTCCGTGATTCCAACCTCAACCAGTCTAGTTCCCTCTACCCAAGAAAATTTAACTTCTGACACCACATTAGGATCCCTGTGGCCCCTCAGGCAAGCTGCTTAACTCCTCTTCACCTCAGTTCCCCCTGGAAAATACAGGCCCTGGAACTGCTTATGGGATAACTGTGCACTCGGAAGGCTGAGCCAGGACGATGGTGAGTTCAAAGCCAGCCTGGCCCACAAAGAAAAAATATGTCTCAAACCTCCCATCCTTGCTGAGCAGGTGTGGTACGGAATGCTCTACACTTAGTGGAACCCCAAGAATGGCAGCTACGGTCCGTGATTCCAACCTCAACCAGTCTAGTTCCCTCTACCCAAGAAAATTTAACTTCTGACACCACATTAGGATCCCTGTGGCCCCTCTTCCCTAGAGGACTTTAGCTTCTTATCATTAAACAGACAGAAAGGTGCCCAGGGGCTGGGGAGATGGCCGGATGGGAAAAATGCTCCCACACAGGTATGAGGACAGAGCTCGGATCCACAGAACCGACAAAGTGGATGTCGTAGCGCAAATCTATAATCCCAGAGCTACGACAGCAAAACGTGAGTCCTCGGAAGCTCCCGTGCAGGGAGCCTGGTGTACACAGCCACAAACCAGAGTCTGTCTCGACAAAAGGGAAGGCAGGGAACAGCACCCGAGGTTGTCCTCTGACCTTCACATACACGCCGTGGCCGGTGCACACACACAAACAGGCACAGACACACACATCCACAAAGATTAAGAAAAAGGAGGAGGGGCTGGAGAGATGGCTCAGTAGTTAAGAGCACTGACTGTTCTTACAGAGGACCCAGGTTCAAATTCCAGCACCTACATGGTGGCTAACAACTGTTCCTAACTCCAGTTCCAGGAATCCGACACCCTCTTCTGGCCTCTGCAGGTACCTGTACACATGATATATACACATACATGCAGATGAAACTCTCATACACAATAAAAATAAATCTTTAAAAAAAATTTTTTTTTAATTTTGAGATAGGGTCTCCCTGTAGCCTCTACTGGCCTTGAACTCACTATGTAGACCAGGCTGGCCTCCATAGGAAGAGGAAAGAGGAAGAACAGGAACAGGAATCGATTCTGAATGCTCGATCTTAAGGACCTTGTATGCATGAGTTCCCTAAATTTCCCCTTTCTGTGGCTCCTTCGGTGTCAGTGCTGCCCCTCCTGTCACCCTTCCACCTGCCTGACCCAATGGAGATAAAACATAACCTTTACTGCCTTTATTCGAGCATCGCTAGCTGGGGCCACCGAGCCCCAGAGAACAGAGCTGCAATGCCAATTAATTTCTGCCATAGCCAAACAAAGACAAGTGACTAGCCAGGGTAGGACAAACACAAGAGACAGGCACCCAGCAGGGCCACACAGGGGCTAGAACCCAGCCGGGGGGAGGGCGTCCCAGACCCCAGCCCTCTTCTAAGTCCCCTCTCTGCAGTCACCATGCTGGCTCTACTTTTAGATTCTGCACGGCTCTACTCTGTCTTCCATCTACTGATACCCCACAGCACTCAAGTCCCAGGTTCAATGTAAACTCCACCCCATGTGGGAAAACCTGACTACTCTCTCCACCCAGGTCCTTCTCTGAAGCAAAGTGACTGGTACCAGAATGGCACGGATGCATGGATGGAGGATGGATGGGTGGAGGATGCATGGGTGGAGGGTGCATGGTTGGAGGATGGAGGATGGATGGGTGGGTGGAAGATGGATGGGTGGAAGATGGATGGGTGGAGGATGGATGGAGGATACATGGATGGACAGCTGGATGATGCATGGATGCAGGATGGATGAATGGAGGATGGACGGATGGATGGATGGATGGATGGATGGATGGATGGACGGCTGGATGATGCATGGATGCAGGATGGATGAATGGAGGATGGACAGGTGGATGGATGGATGGATGGATGGATGGACGGCTGGATGATGCATGGATGCAGGATGGATGAATGGAGGATGGACAGGTGGATGGATGGATGGATGGATGGATGGACGGCTGGATGATGCATGGATGCAGGATGGATGAATGGAGGATGGACAGGTGGATGGATGGATGGATGGATGGATGGACGGCTGGATGATGCATGGATGCAGGATGGATGGATGGATGGATGGATGGATGGAATGGATGGATGGACAAAGGGAGGGTGGTCAGATGGGTGGATAGGTGAGTAAATATAGAGTGGGTAAATAGAATGGAGTAGAATTGAAGATAATAGAACAGAACAGAACAGAACAGAACAGCGCACAATACAATATAATGCAATGCAATGCAATGCAATACAACAGAACAGTGCTGGATGCTTTAGTGTCAACTTGACACCCCTGGGTTGAGGGAGCCTCAGTTGGGGAATTACCTCTATTGGACTGGCCTGTGGCCATGTCTGTGGGGCATCTTCTTGATGAGTGATGTGGGAGGGCCCAGCCCACTGTGGGTGGTGCCACCCCTGGGCAGGTGGGCCTGTGTTGCATAAGAAGGCAGGCTGAGCTTGGACCAGGGGAGCAGGCCAGTAAGCAGAGTTCCTCCACGGCCTATGCCCCAGCTCCTGCTTCCAGGTTCCTGGCCTGAGTTCCTACCTTGGGCTCCTGATGAACCCTGTGACCTGGGAGATGTAAGATAAATAAACCCTTTCCTCCCCAAGTTGGTAGTGGTCAGAGTGTTTTGTCACAGCAGTGGAGAGACAAACCAGGACTAGAACAGAAAAGAACAGTAGAGAACATCTATGTCCACAAGTGTAGGAAAGTGGCTGGCTTTGTGGGTGGCGGGACGCGTGGAGAGCAGACAGCAGACAGCATGTGTACCTCATACTGTTCTTTCCCTTGAAACCAGGGGAGACAGCAATGCTGAGCCAGAGTGGGGGAGCACTTTCAAGGACTTCTGAGACAACGCACACAAGATTCTGAGCCTGCTCTTGGGAGCCAATGTACCAGGCTGACTGTGCCCGGAGGAAACGGAGAACATGGAGTAGAATTTCTCCGCCCACATTCCAGTCTGGGAGAGGTGGGCGCAGGTCCTGACTGGGATCACCCTGTTCCCAACCCTCTGCCTTCAGGCTCCAGCTGACTCTCCAACCTCTGTCTACCCCCAATTTTCCCTGCCCACGGCTTTACAAGACATCTGGGCATCACCTGCAGTGTTGATCTGTTCATTAAAAGAGAGGGAGGCCCAAGAGATTGCTCAGCATAGAAAGGCACTTGCCACCAAGTTTGATGACCTGGGTTCTATCCCTAGAAAGCGCATGGTGAGAGGTGAGAACCTACTCCTGCAAGCTGTCCGCTGACCTCCACACACATGCACACACACACACACACACACACACACACACACACACACACAACTTTAAATGGGGGTTAGAGAGAAGGCTCAGTGGTTAAGAACACTTATTGCTCTTCCAGTGGACCTGGGATCAGTTCCCAGCACCCACATGGTAGCCAACACCTATCCTTAACTCCAGTTCCAGGGGACCCAACGCCCTCTTCTGGTGTCCATGGGCACCAGGCACACATGTAGTACATCGGGTGTATATGCAGGTAAAGTACTCATACACGGAAAATAAAAATTTTTAAATCTTAAAAAAAAAAAATTTAGGGGCTGGAGAGATGGCTCAGTGGTTCAGAGCACTGGCTGCTCTTGCAGAGGACCTGGGTTCAGTTCCCAGCACCCACATGGCGGCGAACAACTGTTCTAACTCCAGTTCCAGGGGATCTGACGCGTTCTTCTGACCTCTGCGGGCATTGCACGACACGAGTACACTTACATGCATGCAGGCAATACACACATACACATAAAATAAAAATAGTAAAAATATATTTTTTTTAATTTAAAGAGGAGGGTTGAAAGAAAAGGCCAAACTGAGTCTACGCAGAATTCATCTTGACCTAGACAAGCAGAGGGCACCAGCCAGGCCCCCGGAGCGGGTGAGGTCTTCTCTGACATCAAAGCACTCCCAAACATTCATTTCCTCATTGCTCAGTTCTGGGAAGCTTAGTTTCCCTTGCACCAGCAAGGGGATCAGGCAGATACTCACACAGGAAGAATCCACGGCAGGCAAGAAATCCTCAGCGCCTAGGCCCAGCAGCCCTCCCCGTAAGCAGCCTCTAATCCCAGCCCAACCTTCCTCAGCACCGAGCCCTCCTGGGGCTGCTGCCCGCACATCTCGGCATCCAGCCACTGTGCCCATGGACCGCACCCACAAGCTCGGTTTCCCTCCCTGCCAGAGGGGCTGTGGCCAGAGGATGCAGACTGGAGAACACACGCAGCGTTTAAGGGGGCGCCTGAACCCAAACCCATAGAAAGATGCTCATCCCTGCTTCCAACTCTGCCTCCCCTCCCTCTTCTTTCGCTCCACGCCCTCCCCCCAGGTGTGTGGCAGACACCTGCTCACGCAGGCCACAGGCCACTTGTCTCACTGTCAGGAGTAGCTTGGGCTTAGCTATCAATGGTCTCTGCCCTAGGACTTCTGTACCCTACCGTGATCTCCACCAAGCGCCTACACATGCAGCTGTGCCTGCAGCTTGGGTGTTAGGACAAAACAGCCAGAGGCTTGGCTGTCCTGCTTCCGAGACAGAGTGCACTGTGGTGCCGGCGATCTGTGGGGAGAGCCAGGTAGCTTCCCGGGTTACTTTCTGAGGAAGGCGGCAGACCTGAAACAGAGGCTCTGATGGGAATAAACTGCATGTGGAGCTGAGCTTGGGAACCGGGGCTCAGGAAGAGGACACTGGGCTGCTCCTGCAGTCTGAGCCCCCAGCCCTGCCGACTCCTTTCAGAACCAGTCTGCGAGCAGAACCGTACAGCCGATCCCACCTAGTTCGAGCCTCCTTCCCCGAGGAGTCCTCGACTCCAGAGCAGGGCAGCCCCTGTCACTTCTGTGAAAAGAAGCCAGCCAGGCAAAGAATGCAACTTTCCCAAGCTGGTGTCTACGAATAGCAGCAGCCCAGAGCCAAGCCGCTGCCCTGCCACCCACTCACCCCCGGGAAGTGACCACTGGGGAGAAGCCATAGCCCTCCCAGCCCACTGCCTGTACTTGGTTCATTCCAGGGGAAGTCCAGAGGGAAGGTTCCCGACTTAGGCCTCCAAGGGTGAGGGATCTGAGTTCAGACCCTGGCTCTGCCCCTCCGAGCCTCAGTTTCCCCTACTGTAGAACGTGGATAGCATAACTGTTTAAATTAAGACAAATCAGTTAAGACTCTTACCCAATTAGTACCCACTCTGAGTGTCCCCTGAGCAGTGCTATGGGTAGGTCCCTCCCTACTTTTGGTCAGCTCACCCCACAAACCCACTAGGTCCCGAGCCTCTAGCCTCACGCTCCTGGGGCCCCTGTGAGCACCAGCTCCAGCTAGGAGCTCTCTCCTGGAGAAGCCTTGCAGGGTTACCCAGGTCTCCTCGCAAGTACACAGTGATAGCACTCTCCAGGGGTTTGGTACCCCGCCGGGGTCACTGCGTCCCCTTGTGATGCACTTGAAAAGCATACCCTTAGAAACAAATGCTGTGTCTCCAGAGGTGCTGGGGCCTCTGGTCAGCGCCTGGCTCTGGGCAGCCTGGTTCATCGGGTCATTTCTCAAACTCGAGACCCAGAGTTCGCTCTCTAGACATTTCAGGTGGATAGGACCTGGCTTCGGAAACTGCATCGCCCAGCCTTCACCTGGTACTCGAGCATTCGGGAAGGGGGGATCCCTCCGGTACAGGAACCTTGAGGAAGTTTTCAGCTCACCAAATCATTGTATGGCAGCCTCACCTCCTTGACCCGGCTGCACAGTGTAGAAGAGGCAGGACTGCGTGCTATCTGCTACCTACTGGGGAGACGGGCCTGAGAACAGGGCCAGGCTGAGCCTCAGTGGCCCAGGTGTGCCTGGCATGCAGCGCCTGCCCTGCAAGGAGGAACCAACAAGCTCAGCGTGCCAGGGTTCTCCCAGAGTGCAACTTTCTGAGCCGGAATGGGGACAGGCTGGTCATCGAGTCCCACATGTTGCAGACCCTGCCAGGCCTCTGCATCTCCCCTGAAAACAGCCTCTAAGCCCAGGGGAGGTAGGAACTGGAGCTAGCCGCCCTGTCCTCTGAGTCAGCTCTGCCTTTCTCAGGGCTGAGTCGATGAGAGCCAGGAGCTGGGTGAGAGCAGAAGCCAGCTTGGGTGACGAGGACTCCGAGACCCCTCCAAGGGAACACGGCAGCGAGAGGTGCTTCGGCACCATTTGGCCGTTCGAAGGCTGTCAAGCCGACTTGAAAGGCACACCAAGAACCACGGCCTGGGGGACCACAGCCGTTTAATTATTCAGCGGCACCTGGGCAGCAGCCTCCTAATTGACGGGAAGGCCTTGAAACCCCAGTGTCTCACTTATTAAAAACAGCTCTTCCACTAAACAGCCCCAACTGTCAAAACAAGCCCACAGATGGGCTGTAGCTGGGTCTCCTCAGCAGACATTCGGACCGTCCGTCCAGACAGTGGGGGGGGGGGGGGATTTGCCATGTCTTGCCCCACAGCCACACCCCCAGCTAGCTCCCCTGTGTCAGATGAGCAGGCTGTTCCCACACCAGGAAGGCCACTCGGATAGAAACCCAGAGTGCCGAGGGAGGGAAAGCAGCCCTGGCCTGGAGAAGTTCGAGGGGCTTCAACGGAAACCCGGCCTGGAGAACAGAGGCTCTGTCAATTCAGAGGTCCAGGCTGGAATCAGACTGACATGGGTAGGGATCCAAGTTCCCAGCCTCAGTCCCCTCATCGGCTACATGGGGGCAAACAACATGCCTCCCACACAAATCAGCAAAGTAGGTAAAGTGAGGGGCCAAGGGGCCGTGCTCCTGATGTAACTGGGGGAACTCCAGTGGCAGCCTGGGCAGAGGGGACGTGAAGGCTCTGCGAGGCAGGGAACAGAGGGTAGGAGGAGCTAGAGTGCGGCGACAGGGCCCAGGGATGACCACCAGGATCTTCAATGAAAGACAGGTTGGAGATGGGAAGGTCTCTGCCACCAGTAGTGGGGCGTGGATGGTAAAGACACCAAGGCAAAGCCTCTGCCAAGGCCTAGCAGAGGTGGGGGTGAGGGAAGAAGTGGGGGTGAACTGACTCAGAGCCATCTGGAGTCCAAGAATATGCCAGGGCCAACAGGGTGCGACTCAAAGTGACCATGAGCCCAGCGTGGTTGCTCCAGCCCTGGGTCTGGAGCCCCATACAGGCAGGAAGGCATACTGATGTCAGGGACAGCACACAAGCAGTTAGGTCCCTGGCCTGGCCTTTCTAGGGAAGCATGGCACAGAGCCTCTACTGATAGCGGTGGAATGCCACTTCTCGGCACTCAGCACCAGATGCCGTTCCAACTTTCTCATAAGGGAGCGGGCAGCAGTTTGGATGCACAGGGTGTCCCACCCCTCAGGCGGGGCCAGCCCTGCAGAAGTCTGTTTTCACATCTGCTCCAGCTTCATCTGCGGCTGTGATAAAACACTCTGACCAAAACAACCTGGGGAGAAAAGGGTTTGTTTGGCTTACTGCTCACAGACCATCCTAAGGGCAAGTCAGGGCAGGGACCTGGAGAGTACCGGCCATGGAGGAAGGCCACTTACTGGCTCACACCTCTGGTCTAAGCTCAGCCTGCTTGCTTAAACAATCCAGGACCACCTGCCCAGGAGCGGCCCCTCCCACATGACCCATCAATCAAGACAATGCCACATAGACATGGCCACACCCAATCTGATGGAGGAAAGGCCCCAATTGAGACATCCTCTTGCCAGGTGTGTCAAGGTTAACAACTGAAGATACCTAGCACAGACATCAAGGCAGGAACTCAAGCAGCTAATCACCCCACATTCACAGTCAAGGGCAGAGAGCAGGGAATGTGCCCAGGCTGTCTGCCTGCTGTTTATGCTCAGCTGACTTCCTCCAGGCTTACACAGCCCCCAGGCTTAGGCCCCGGCAGCCAATATACTGAGGTACAGTCCCTGTCCAGGGCAAGGCTTGGACTACTGAAGTTTTACACGGCTTCCTGGCCTGGGCCTGAAGCCAGCCCTAGACCTGGCGGTGCTGGGCAGAACATCCTGTTTGGGTTTGGGTCTACCCAGGGTCCTTGACCATGGGGCCTGGCCTCTTAGCTTCAGCTTCATTCTCCAGGCCTTGATGATGCCTCTGTGGCAGAGCCAAACTGCCCCATGTGTCATGCAACCCCAGAGGGTGACTGAAAACAGAGCATACAGTGGCTTCTGGGAAATTAACACATTCCCATCCACCTCACCGGGCCCCACCTGCAATGACCTTTGGGCCTTCTGTCACAATCAGGCAGAGAGCTCTGAGGGGCGTTTCGTCCTGTGCTCCGGCATCTGTCACAATCCCTGAATCACAGGAGTCAAGCTGTAGGTGCTCCGTAGGAGTGGACCAGATGGTCCTCTTTGTGTTGACATCAGCCAGAGTCAGGAGGGGAAAGTGGAGTCCACGGACCTCGAACCTGCACAGTCCCCGCAACAGCTGGCTTCCTTCACATACAGGGAGAAGCTGGCAATATAGGCACAGCCTGCCTGGGGAGCTGGGGCAGGGACCAGCTGGAGGTGCTGTGCAACCAAGTCCCCATATGACCTCAGACGAGCCCCCCCTTCTCTCTGAGCTGCCAGGGGGATGAAGTGACACAGCAGCTGGAGGCTCTCAACCATCCCCCAACATCCTGCCAACTTGCTGCCGGGAAACGAAGGGTCAAGCCCAGTGGTCTTGGCTTTGGCAGGCCTCTCAGGCCAAGGGACCTTTCTCCTGGAAAACTGATGTGATCAGATAAACCAGGGCCTGTCCCCTCAGACGACAGCTGTCCCTGGACTCTGGAGTGGTTGGTGGCAGCCCAGCAGGGGCACTAGGGAGAAGGGCACAGGACCCCAGAGGAGAGGCCACCTGCCTTGGTCAGCTTCTCAGGGGCAGTTCTACCCAGCCTCCCTTGCTACAGCAACTACCCAGAGGTGGGGTACCAGTGACCTGGGGCAGTCTGGCCTGTAGAGGTCAGTGCCAAAGAGATACAGAGCAAGGAGAAGACACTCTTGCCTAGCTGAGAGGCACCAGTGTAAATCCTTTGGTTACAGATT
Organism: Nannospalax galili; assembly: GCF_000622305.1. Taxonomy (NCBI): domain Eukaryota; kingdom Metazoa; phylum Chordata; class Mammalia; order Rodentia; family Spalacidae; genus Nannospalax; species Nannospalax galili. The sequence continues at coordinate 504,289 of NW_008347322.1, forward strand.
GGGGGTGGGGAACAGCCTACTTCTTATGACACCCCCTATACACAGGGTGTCGGGGTCCCTCACTTAGACAGTGGCCGGGCCTCGGACAGCGGAGGACAGAGTTCACAACCTCCCCGCTGCCCAGGACCTCACTACTTCCTGAGTATGGGTGACTGGGGTCCTCGGCCGGCCCCCAGCTCAAAACAGAAACTGGAAACAGCCTGGTCCCATGCCTGGGAGTCACATGGTCTGGTAGATGGTAAGTAATCCCTCAAGCTAGAGGGTGGGCCTGCCCTGCTGGCCTCTGAGGGACGCCACTCCCGCTTTACCCCCTCTCCTTACTCTGAGTCCCCCTTGCCTGTGGTAACTCCCTCAGACATGGCAGGCTCTGTCTGGTGACACCCACAAGGCCAGAGCTCAGCAAGAACCAGCCAAGCAGACCATCCACATCACCCCCACTTGTGCCAGTCTAAACAGTGCTCTGAGCCCTTCGTTGGACCAAAGCATCCCCCACCCAGGGACAACTCTGTCACTAGCCCTGGCTGCCTGCCACACCTGCTCCAAGAGCCTAAAAACCAAAAGGAAGCAAAGCAAGAAGCCTTGATGCTTTCCCTCCCTCCCTCCTTCACTCCAGCTCCAACTCCAGCACTGCCCAGACAGAACACCTAGCCGAGCACCTTCCCCCAAACCCCACTTTCACCATGAAAACCACCATCCCCTTCCTTTCCAGAACATTCCAAAAGCCTGCTGCCTAGCTGGCCTAATCTCTACAACCAGATTCAGTTGTCCGAGATGCCAGGATAGAGAATGTACAGGATCTGAGTCTGCCTGGGCGGGTGGGCCTGGATTGTTTAAGCAAGCAGGCTGAGCTTAGGACAGAGGAGCGAGCCAGTAAGTGGCCTTCCTCCGTGGCCGGTGCTCTCCAGGTCCCTGCCCTGACTTGCCCTTAGGATGGTCTGTGAACAGTAAGACAAACAAACCCTTTTCTCCCCAGGTTGTTTTGGTCAGAGTGTTTTATCACAGCCGCAGATGAAGCTGGAGCAGATGTGAAAACAGACTTCTGCAGGGCTGGCCCCGCCTGAGCGGGGTTTGGGAGAAGGTGCTCCACTGTTCCTGAGTGAGAGGGGTTTGGGTGTGGGAGTCAGCACAGCATGGTGGAGCAGGCTGGGGTCTCAGCAAGAGGCCCCATGTGAACCCAACGTGTCCTAGGTGATCAGACCCCAACCTGGACAGCCCAGAAACCCAGAGCTGGCTCTTCTGCCCCTCTCCCACCAACCTCACCCCACCTCCACTTGGAGAAGGGAGTCTGTGTAGACGATTGATTGTACCGAGTCCTGCAAAGGGGAAAGGTCCTCCAACTAGACTGGCTGGGGGGCCACATGGGCAATTACCTGAAATTAGCCAGGCAGTGCCTGCTGGGAAAAGGGGGTGTCACCCACTGGATGGGGGCCAGCAAGAGAGTGGAAACTGCAGCTGAGAGAGAAAGATCTCCAGGAACTAGAGGTGACACGGGCGCTCACGGAGTGGCACAGGGACCTGGTGGCCCACGGAGTGGAACACGCGCCTTCCTTGGCGGACCCACACTGAGGTGGATGGAGGCCCCCGCCCGGCCCACAGTGCTCTGAAAGGGTCACACCCTGCAGAGTCCCCAAACCACCCAAGCCTCTGGCTGAGATGTCTCACTCAGTGGGTTTTCAAGACCTGTCAGATGGTTCAAACCTTTCTGAAATGAAAGGCCCAGCCCTTATCACCCGAGGTACCCAGCAAGGACCTGGACCCAGATGGGGGAAACTCCCCCCACCAGCCACTGGATGTTTAAAGGCAGCCTTGTCAGGGCAGGAAAGGAAAGATGGATCAAGATGAGCCTGGCTGACATCTGCAAGGCCATCCCCCAATGATCTGGACCCCCAGGAGGGTGCCTAACACCCCCTCATACACACCTCCTTGGGAGCAACATCTCAGACATCCAGTGGCCCAGGAGCTGTAGGGTGGAGCTGTGGCAGCTCCCACCACACCCAAAATGACCACAGATCAGGTTCTCTAAAGCAACCAGTGACAGGCCAGGAATTCAGTTTTAGTTCCGAACGTTCTGTTGTTCTTAGATTTAGATGCGGGTGTGTCTGATATGTCGAGAATCCGATTCAAATTGAAGAAGGCTGTTCCAGCCAGGGCACCAGGAACGTTCAGCTTTTCCCACCCAAACCACAGCTGACTCCAGCCATGACCCCTGCCTTGCTTACCCACCAAGCAGTCACAGTGGTGGCAGCCCATTCTAACAGTCGGGAGGGAGAAATAGGAAGTCCATCCAATGATAAATGGCCCCGTAGCACGTGAGCATATGGGTCCATTTGGGTGAGAGCCTGTCACTCTACCTTCAAGAGGGAGGGAGCAGGGCTGGAGAGATGGCTCAGCAGTTAACAAGGAGTCACAGTGGTGGCAGCCCATTCTAACAGTCGGGAGGGAGAAACAGGAAGTCCATCCAATGATAAATGGCCCAGTAGCACGTGAGCATATGGGTCCATTTGGGTGAGAGCCTGCCATTCTACCTTCAAGAGGGAGGGAGCAGGGCTGGAGAGATGGCTCAGCAGTTAACACTGAGCAGGACCAAGGT
>NW_008347322.1:508194-517092 GCF_000622305.1 Nannospalax galili
CAAGGCCAGCCTGGTCTAAATAGTGAGTTCTAGGTCAGCTGGGGCTACAGGGAGACCCTGTCTCAGAAAGACCAAAAAAATAAATAAATAAATAAATAAATAAACAAACAAACAAACAAACAAATAAAGTAAATAAAACAGGACTCTGGAGAGCATCCATGTGTCCGGTCCAGAGGCTCCAGGGGGAAAGTGGCCCTTCCCCCAACCATTCTAGCTGTGAGCCCTCCCTGCATATCCTGGCCAAAGGCTACACCATCCCAACCTCTGTGTCCATCATCACTTCTCAACTCTCTGACCCTTGCCTCCCTGAACCTCTCTTATCATACACATGCAAAATCACATGTGTAGAAATCTGTTTCCCTATCACACCTGAGCCTAGTGCTTGGAAGGACGGTGGATTTTCAGGGAGGGGGGAGGTACCATTCAGTCCATCTTGATGGTCAGTAGCCTGTGGGCATTCACTGAGCCCTAGGAGAGGCACACCACACTGCAGCCCTAAGGGGTGGAGACAGGGGCGCTAAGCACATCTGCTCCAGAGGTCACCTGGCTTGTAGGAGCATCCTTCCTCAGCCTAGCCCTTGTCGTACAGTTTTACCCTTTGTCCTTCCTTTCAGCCATTCTGAACTCAAGTCAGGACACCCCACAACCTGCAGGGTGTTGGGCAATGACAAACGGCCCCCCTACTCCACACTCCTGGAATTGACTTTCCCCTCTCCCTCCACCGTCACCCCCCATCCCCAAGTCTGAGCCCCCTATGGTGCTGGGTGAGATTCAGATTAAGTCTCCAATTCATCGGCCTATGAGAAGTATAATTGAGGCTTGTATAGCAAATCAGCTCATTATGCAAAGTGCAAGGGTTGTGAAAAGGATGTTTTTTTAAACAGCATGCTGGGCTCCTATCCAGGCATGAGGAATCCAGGGAGCATCCTGGGGCAGTGGGGCTTGGTGTGTGGGTTTTCAAAAATGGAAAGCATTTGGCCAAACAAAACCTTCCGCTAATCACTAACACCGGGAAGCATTCTTACAGGAAGAATTTGGCTGGTGTCTTAGGAAGTGCTGGTGGGGCCCTCAGAATGCTCAGGTCTCTGTGACAGCCTCAACCCATGTGTGTAAGAAGAGAAAGTGTTCAGATGCCACATATACAGGGATGTGGGAACTGACAGGCCATTTTCCCTGGAAGTTCTAGGCTGGGCTCAGACCAGAGGGAAAGGAGGAGTGAGGTGGTATCTAGCTATCAGGATGACAGGCTACGAAAACAGCATGGAAAGCCAGGGTTGGGAAAGGCCACCCACCAGTGTACAGGAAGCTCCTCCCTCATTAACAAAATGATTACATTTATTTATTGGGGGATGGGGGCATGTGCCACAGGACACACGTGGAGGCCAGAGGATAACTTAGGGAGTCAATTCTCTTCAAGCCCCTCTAGTCTGGGGAGGCTGCAACATGTTGGGGGAGAGGAGGGCACCTTTAGGATTCTGTATGGGGCAGACTGAATCTTACTGAATGTCACTCCTGTCTGTGAATACACACTGATGCAGCATGTGTTGAACCAGGCAGGATGCACAGCCATGATCCTGATGGCCACCAGGGTGACATACCAGCACAGGAAAGATCTCATAACCCATCAGTCCCTGAAACAGAAACTCCAAAACCACGTGCTGTCCTTGTATCCAAAAACACTTTTTTTAAAAAAAACCTAATTTTTCAAATTTTCATTTATTTATGTTTATTTTACATGGAGGAATGTTTTGCCTACATGTATGTAGATGTGTACAATGCTCATAGAGGCCAGAAGAGGATGCTGGATCCCCAGAACTGGAATGATGGGATGGTTGTTAGCTGCCATGGGGGTATTGGGAACTGAACCCAGGTCCTCTGCAAGAACAGCCAGTGCTCTTAACTGCTGAGCCATCTCTCTAGGCCCCAAAACTGAGTATTTCTAAGCAGAACCCCTTATGGACGTCACAACACCAGCAGTCAGCCTATACAGGTGAAGAGGGGAGGGAGGGCAGGCGGGGGGGCGGGGAATTCAGCAGGTGTGAGCCCTGCTCTGGAAAGCCCTGGGAGCCAAGGGAACCAGCTTGCTGACTATGACTGTTTGGTTTTTGTGTCAGTTTTATTTTTGTTGTTGCTGCTGTTTTTGAGAGAGAGTCTCACTGTGTAGCCCAGACTAGTTTCAACTTTCAAACCTGCCTCAGTGTCAGCTGGGGTTACGGGTGTACATGCAATCACTCCAACTCTCGGCTGCTGATCTTTATAACCCTAGATGCATTACAGCATCCTTTTCTGTTTCCAGGTTCATTTTAAAACAGCCTGTCCTCTGTCTGATAAAAGGAGAAAGGCCTTGATTCAAAGGAATCCTCAAATCCCTGGAGAACCCGGGCAGCAGACACCCCATGGATACACTGATTCAACACCTGCTACTCTGTACCTGAGCCAACAGCCACCACTGAGGGACCGCGCTCCCCTGAGACCCAGCATGTAGCCTGGGACACCAAGCCTAAAGGGAAAGCAGTGTCCCCTGACAGCACCTCAGTGGACGGTACCCAGATATCACTTGTACCCAGGCATGACCCACACAGTCAACTCTCAGAAGGGGCTCTTCCTGTCCCCTAGCCAATAGCCCTTGACCGCAGGGGTCCCCAGGCACAAAAGGCTAGGGAACCCCTCGTGTTTGTCCCCAAGTGACCTGGAACCTACCTCCATGGGCAGTATCTCCCTGACCTGTAGATCCCAGGGGTCAGAATCTGCAATGGCCAGTTCTCGAGTGAGTCACCCAACCCTCTCCCCATCCACATAACAGAGATGGAGGCCACAAGGCCTCAGGAGTGTCTGCGACTGAACTTGGCAATCCAAGTAGATCATCTGACTGAGGCAATCTATTTGGGCTGGGTTCTCCAGACACCCCACTGGAGCCCCACAGCCAGTGAGAAGGGGGAAGGGAAGCACACTATGCTTCAGCCCCAACCCTGCAAAGCCATGCCAGTCCTGTATTTGTGCCAGAACCCAGTCCCGGAGCGGGGGAGGGTGCATTCAGGTAGGCAATGATCTGTGAAAGGATTAATTTGCTGATCTTATTACCTAAATCGAAAGTGATTTTGCAGCCGTCAGTAACATACTCGCAAGATTTCCCTGGTGTGAACCCACAGGCCCCTCCTCCACACCCCTTCAGCTGCTGCCAACAGGCGACCCCAGCACAAGATACAGACCTCTGAGGGCAGAGGGTGTCTGCACAACCCCAGCACCCGTAAAGGTACAGGGTAGCATCAAGATTAAACGGTCCACCCCGTCACTCGGAACTCACCTGATCCCTTTGTTCTGCGCGATGCTGTGCAGGGACAGTCGGGACACTGCAGAGATGACCTGGGGAGACAAGAGAGAGCTCTTATAACATCAGACCATGGGGAAGTCATCACAACATCGAACTAAGTGTCCTGCGAGCACCAGAAATTGTTACCTAAGCACATCTAGTACGAGATGGCAGAAAGCTTTTCCGACGCAGCACCTGGGCCCTGTTTATTGTGTGAAATCTGTCATTTGGCCATGCTGATATTTGCTGAGGGCTGCCTCACTCGTGATATGGTACCTCAGGGAGAAGTGGGTCTCAGCTCACGAGGCTGCACTCCCTCTTGCCCTCCAGTGCAGAGCCACCTTGAATTGCTTTCTTAAGCCCAGCAAAGATCTGCCTTGTTAGGGTTGCTGTGAGTCTTAACTGAGGTCACACTTACAAAGGGTTCATCCCACACTGCTGTTCTGAAAGACACTATATGATTAGCAACAGCTCACATTCACAGTGAACATCAATCCATCTCAGAGATGGAGACATGGATGCCCAGAGAGGTCCAGTGACCGACCATACTCACGCTGCAGCTCGTGCATCACACGGACACAAATATGTATGTACTTGCTTCTCTCCATGCTCCATGCAACAGCCTCCGATCTGACACCTCAACAGACACCCAGCTTCCTGGAGAGGTTAAGATGCCGCAGGACAAGGAGCGCCAAGCTCAGAGCCACATGACAGGGTCTATGTAATGTCTCCCCAGGCTGACCATTTCTCCAAACAGAAGCTCTGAAACATGGGGCCAGCCGCAATGGGGCTGCTTCTTCCTCTGCCCCTGTGACCAGGTCCAGCCCTGATTAACCCAGGTGCTTCCAGACAGACAGGACCCCATCCCAGGCCCAAAGGCACCCGACAGAAACTGAGAAACTGAGGGGGGGGGGATGACCAGCTCAAGAATACAAAGCATGACACACAAGAGAAGGAGGGCACTCATAAGTCATCCAACGGGGTGAACAGGGCACCATGCGAGCCCAACAGCAGGCACCGGGGAGCGGGTGCAAGCCTCAGCTTTGAGACGGCCACACGCGAGTACACAAGTTCACGTGTGCATGCCCTTTCATGTATGCGGACTGTATGCGCAAGCTCACGTGGACACGCAGGTTCACATGCGTGCACTATGTGTATAAATGTGCACAGCTGTCAGTACATGTCTGCAAGCTCACTTGTCTATGCAGGTTCATGTGTGTACTGTGGAGACAAATATGCACGGCCATCAGTACACACGTATACAAGTTTGTGTGTGTAAAAGTGTACGTGTATGTCCTACAGGTGCATGGTTGGGTGTGTTGCTTATCATTTTATATGTCTCTGCATGCGCATGCTGCAAATTCTCATGGGTGTTTGTGTGCGTGTGTGTGGACACACACACGCACACGCACACACTCAGAGTTGGGAAAGAAAACAAGGACAGTCCCTTAAAGCACTGCTCACTCTAGACAACACCCTAGGCGCTGACGGTCCTGGGAAACAGCTCAGAAGGCATCACACGCACTACCCTCTGGACCCTCTGCCTCTCTAACTGCCTACTTAGTGGACAGGAAAACAGAGTTGCCTTCACTCACACAAACACCCAGCAAGGACACGCTCCCTGAACTTCCTTTAGGCAATGTTAAAGGGAAAACACCACAGTGAGGCCCTCTGCCCAGTGGAAAGCTGGACTCGCCCACAGCGGGGGGTGTGTCCCGGCTTATTTCATGGACCGGGACTCGGGGGAAGTTAGGATCGGGAATGACTGGGTTCTTCTGTGCTTCCTCAGACAAATCTCAAAGTGCTGATCTGCAGCTGACCCCGGAGTGGCTCCTACCCGCCTGTGCTACGAGGGGCCTTTCACAAAGGAACAAGTGGAGTTGCTTTGGGCATTATTTTTGGCTTTTACAAGCTCTAAATATTTAGGTGGGGGGCAAGAGAGACAGCTCAGCCGTTAAGAGCACTGGCTGCTATTGCAGAGGACCTGGGTTCGATTCCCAGCACCCACATGACGGCTAATAACCATCTGTAACTCTAGTTCCAGGGGAATCCGAAGCCCTCTTCTGACCTCCGCAGCATTGCATGACACGGGTGCACTCACATACATGCAGGCAGTACACTCATACACATAAAATAAAAATAATAAATTAAAATATTTAAAATAATAATAATAATAAATAAAATATTTTAAAATCTGTTTCGAAATTTATGAGGGTAAAACTTAAGGCAATATGATGCCCTTATAGCTATTTAACAGCAAAATGGAAATGTAGAGCTTGAAGGGTCTGGTCAGAGTGAGGCACAGGCACTGTGTCTTTTCTAGGCCTCCTGTGGTAAACATTGCTAATCAGCCGACACACTCTTCACCATGAGTCAACACAGGCACAAAAACCTTAGCAGAATCCCAAGGTGGCACCAGCCATCAGCCAGCCCCAGTCCAGTCTGGGAGCCGACCCAGACTCACCACCAAGGCCTCATGCCCAAGGTGGAGCCCATGACTATGGACAGACAGATGTGGGTCTCCCGTGTCCAGAGGTCTGTGTCCCAGGGAACAGCATTGCTCCTAAGGTGCCCTCAGCCAAGCCCTAGACACTCATACCTTGCTGCAAGATGGAAGCCATCACAAGCTGCTTGTGAGGACTCAGCTTTGGGGCCACGGCAGCATGCAGGGAGTTCCTTCAACACGAACAATTATGCCGGGGTGCCTGTCCCTCCATCCAAATACGCTATGTGCCTCCTGTCTGGCTTGTGCAGGGGAGAGCCGACTCCAGTGACCCCAGGGAGGGTCTTCAGGACATATGTGGGATCCTGAGGGAACCCTGGGTCAGATCAGGGCTGGAGGCCCCACGGGAAGTCTGCAGTACTGAAGGGCAGGAGTGGAACCAGCTCCCGCAGGAAAAGAAAGGTATGAAGAAGCCCCCTCCCCCCAATGCCGCTAGCCGTGGCCCCTCACTCTCAGACCAGAGAGCCAGGAGTCCCCAGGGTTAGCTCTCTCCACTGACGATCAAAAGCCTCCTTGCCAGGGCCCCTGGGGACTTCTGAGCAGGCAAATGTCAAAGGATGACATTCTCTAACTTTCTCATTCCCGCTTCCCAGCTGCGTCCCTGGCAACGAACGAATGGAGAGGAACCCCCCCCTCCCCGACACTTTTCTTCCTCCCTCAGACAACCAGCTCCATCCTGATGTCACTCATTCACCCTCACAGCCCATGCTGCGCTGGAGAAGTGCAGTGGTTGTGGACAAGGACAAGCAGAGCTCTGTAAGAGAACAGTCCTGCTGAGGAACCAAACTGCACTGCCAGTGCCACACACTGGACGGGTCGTCCAACCAATGTCCGCCCTGCGCCTCATATGCAAACGTACCCAGAGGGTTCTGAAGGGAGGAGTGGACTGAGCAGCCTGGATGTTAGGGGAGTAGTTGGGAGTCTGGATCACAGATACCTTTTTTTTTTTTTTTTTTTGGTCTTTTGAGACAGGGTCTCCCTGTAGCCCCAGCTGTCCTGGAACTCACTATGTAGACCAGGCTGGCTCTGAACTCACAGAGATCTGCCTGCCTCTGCCTCCCAAGTGCTGGGATTAAAGGTGTGCACCACCACGCCCGGCAATTATTTATTTATTTATTTATTTAGTCTTTTTGACACAGGGTCTCTCCAGCTGGCCTGGAACTCAGTATGTAGACCAGGCTGGCCTCAAACTCACAGAGATCCACCTGCCTCTGCCTCCCAAGTGCTGGAATTAAAGGCGTGCGCCACCACATCCAGCCACAATACCAATTTTAGTTCCATCCCCACCCACAGCTAATCCTACCCCAGACACCCAAACCCTAGCAGCCCACCAACCCCCACACAGGAGGTGCTCAAGAAGGCAGGCCCCATCCCCACACTGCCCCAGAAGGTCTGGGCCCAGGAATATGCATTTATTCTCAATGTCCACGTAGCTGGGATGTATGCCCTCCCTACAGAGTGTGTGACACAGGTGACACTACAAATTGAGTCATGACCAGAGGAGGGGCTAAAACACATCCCGACTGTCCATCTCTGGGTGCCTTGCAGAGACAGAGTCCCTGAAGGTACACACGGCAGATCAGCACCTTCCAGGTGGATAGCAAGGCAGAAAGACACTGAAGGCCCTTGGGGAAGGAGTCTAGAGGAGGACCTGGCCAAGAGGAAGCTGTCTCCAGCAGAGGCCTCAACAAGTCCAGGGCTTCCTGGACTGGGGTCTGCGTGCCCAATGGTAAGCAACAGATGACAGCTTGTCCTGTGAGCCCTAAACACCCAGGCTTCAAGGCTTATGCTTAAAATCTTGTCCAAGCCAAACAAACAGGCAGGTAGCTGGGGGAAGAGTCCTTTGTGGGCAGAATTATCAGTAAACCCTTCTGTCCAAAAAAGTGACAGTCGTTCCTCCTCCAGCCAGGGGTAGCAGGCACCTGGCCCCTGTCACCAATCTGGGTATTCTGGTCCTGACAGGTGTAGGTTCCTGTCAGAGGGGTTTTGTAACAGCAATACAGCCTGATGGAGCAGAAGCAGCAGAGGTGGGGACAGGGCCCCCCCACGGAGCACACTTACCCCAGCAAGCACAGCAAGGTCCTGACCCTGAAACCAGCAACCCTAGTCTTTCCCGCCCACCCACTTTACAGAACTCGTAGTGAAAGCCCAGAGGGTCGTGGGAGCTCTGAGGGTCTGAACACTGGCTGCAAACCATGTGAATTTCCAGAACATTCTAAAAAAGTAAATGTCACCTCTGAGCACCTTGCCAAAGGGTCAACACGTCCAAAGAAAAACAGCATCTTGGACACTTTCTATAACTGGAGAGAGGCAAAGGGGATGTCTCCAAGGGACACAGGGGTTTTAAAACTCACTGACCTAGCTGGATGTATTCCGAGGCAAATGCTGGAAAATTGGGCACATCCTGACTGCACAACCCAAAGACTCTAGGGAAGTAATAGCAAAGGGCATTCACAGCAAGGGATCCCAAGTCCCATGGGAGGAATCATGAGGCAGACCCTGTTCAGAAATACCGCACATGAAAGAAACAGGCTGCAGAACAGAGGGCAGGCAGGACTGGGTTTTTGAAAACACATGCTCCTTGGAAAGCTGATGGACACCATGTGGTACGGCAGTAGTCACTATCACTATGTGTGTCAGTGCTCTCCGTCTTTGACTGAGCCTGCTGGTGTCTCCCCATACCCGCAGGTGCAAGCCCCCCACAGACTTCCCTGACAATAAAACACAGCATTCAAACCCGGGACCCGCATCCAAACCACAAGGTGGATACAGGATTATTCAAGCTCAACACACCCTGGTCACCACCACTCTCCGAGACACAGTGGCAGGCTCCCCTCTCTTGATGCAGCCATCAGGAGTCCCAGAGGAGTCCCAGGAGTCCCAGGAGTCTTGATCTCAAGAATTGAGAGAGAGAGTGGGACTGGAGAGATGGCTCAGCAGTCAAGAGCACTGACTGCTCTTACAGAGGACCCGGGTTCGATTCCCAGCACCCACATGGAGGCTACAAACCGCCCTTAACTCCAATTCCAGGGGCCTCTGAAGCCCTCTTCTGACCTCCATGGCATTGCACAACACGGGTGCACTC